>NC_060120.1:1089099602-1089399602 GCF_021461395.2 Schistocerca americana | reverse complement strand
TTCGGATGCAATTTCTGTGTATCATCGTCAATTAGAAGTTCCCAGGGATACAGTAAAACTGAAGTGAAACACCGGCATCTAAAACTGGACTCACAGGAGAGGTTCAAATCATAGAAAGTTAGAGTGTCAGTCCTATTGTACTTAAGTCAGCATTGTGCCCTTTATATTAAATTAGGATGCAATTTGTGTGTTTCATCGTCAATAAGTAGGTACAAGGGATACAGTAAACCTGAAGTGAAGCATCGGAATCTAAAACTGGACTCACAGGAGAGGTTCAAATCATAGAAAGTCAGAGTGTAAGTCCTCTGGTACTTAAGTCGGCATATTGCCTTTTCAATTTAATTCCGATGCAATTTCTGTGTTTCATCGTCAATAACAAGTTCCAAGGTATACAGTATACCTGAAGTGAAGCATCGGAAACTAAAACTGGACTCACAGCAGAGATTCAAATCATAGAAAGTTAGAGTGTCAGTCCTCTTGTACTTAAGTCGGCATTGTGCCTTTTTCATTTAATTCCGATGCAATTTCTGTGTTCCATCGTCAATAAGAATTTCTAAGGTATACAGTAAACCTGAAGTGAAGCATCGGAATCTAAAACTGGACTCACAGAACAGGTTCAAATTATAGAAAGTTAGAGTGTTAGTCCTCTTGTATGTAAGTCGGCATTGTGCCTTTTGTATTAAATACGGATGCAATTTCTGTGTTTCATCGTCAATAAGAAGTTCCAAGGGATACAGTAAATCTGAAGTGAAGCATCGGAATCTAAAACTGGACTCACAGGAGAGGTTCAAATCATAGAAAGTTAGAGTGTCAGTCCTTTTGTACTTAAGTCGGCATTGTGTCTTTTGTATTAAATTCCGATTCAATTGCTGTGTTGCATCGTCAATAAGAAGGTCCAAGGGATAGAGTAAACCTGAAGTGAAGCATCGGAATCTAAAACTGGACTCCCAGGAGAGGTTCAAATCATAGAAAGTTAGAGTGTCAGTCCTGTTGTACTTAGGTCGGCATTGAGCATTTTTTATTTAATTCCGATGCAATTTCTGTGTTTCATCGTCAATAAGAAGGTCCAACGGATAGAGTAAACCTGAAGTGAAGCATCGGAATCTAAAACTGGACTCACAGGAGGGGTTAAAATCATAGAAAGTGAAACTGTCAGTCCACTTGTACTTAAGTCGGCATTGTGCCTTTTGTATTAAATTCAGATGCAATTTCTGTGTTTCATCGTCAATAAGAAGGTCCAAGGGAAACAGTAAACCTAAAGTGAAGCATCGGAATCTAAAACTGGAGAAACAGGAGAGGTTCAAATCATAGAAAGTTTGAATGGCAGTCCTCGTGTACTTAAGTCGGCATTGAGCCATATGTATTAAATTCGGATGCAATTTCTGTTTTTCATAGTCAATAAGAAGGTACATGGGATACAGTAAACCTGAAGTGAAGCATCGGAATCTTATTTCTGGACCCACAGGAGACGTTCAAATCATAGATAGTTAAAGTGTCAGTCCTCTTGCACTTAAGTCGGCAATGTGCCATTTATATTAAATTCAGATGCAATTTCTGTGTTTCATCGTCAATAAGAAGGTCCAAGGTATACAGTAAACCTGAAGTGAAGCATCGGAATCTAAAACTGGACTCACAGGAGAGGTTCAAATCATAGAAAGTTAGAGTGACAGTCCTCCTGTACTTAAGTCGGCATTGTGCCTTTTGAATTTAATTCCCATGCATTTTCTGTGTTCCATCATCAACAAGAATTTCTAAGGTATACAGTAAACCTGAAGTGAATCATCGGAATCTAAAACAGGACTCACAGGACAGGTTCAAATCATAGAAAGATAGAGTGTCAGTCCTCTTGTACTTAAATCGGCATTGTGCCTTTTGTATTAAATTCGGATGCAATTTCTGTGTATCATCGTCAATTAGAAGTTCCCAGGGATACAGTAAAACTGAAGTGAAACATCGGCATCTAAAACTGGACTCACAGGAGAGGTTCAAATCATAGAAAGTTAGAGTGTCAGTCCTATTGTACTTAAGTCAGCATTGTGCCCTTTATATTAAATTAGGATGCAATTTGTGTGTTTCATCGTCAATAAGTAGGTACAAGGGATACAGTAAACCTGAAGTGAAGCATCGGAATCTAAAACTGGACTCACAGGAGAGGTTCAAATCATAGAAAGTCAGAGTGTAAGTCCTCTGGTACTTAAGTCGGCATATTGCCTTTTCAATTTAATTCCGATGCAATTTCTGTGTTTCATCGTCAATAACAAGTTCCAAGGTATACAGTATACCTGAAGTGAAGCATCGGAAACTAAAACTGGACTCACAGCAGAGGTTCAAATCATAGAAAGTTAGAGTGTCAGTCCTCTTGTACTTAAGTCGGCATTGTGCCTTTTGAATTTAATTCCGATGCAATTTCTGTGTTCCATCGTCAATAAGAATTTCTAAGGTATACAGTAAACCTGAAGTGAAGCATCGGAATCTAAAACTGGACTCACAGGACAGGTTCAAATTATAGAAAGTTAGAGTGTTAGTCCTCTTGTATGTAAGTCGGCATTGTGCCTTTTGTATTAAATACGGATGCAATTTCTGTGTTTCATCGTCAATAAGAAGTTCCAAGGGATACAGTAAATCTGAAGTGAAGCATCGGAATCTAAAACTGGACTCACAGGAGAGGTTCAAATCATAGAAATTTAGAGTATCAGTCCTTTTGCACTTAAGTCGGCATTGTGTCTTTTGTATTAAATTCCGATTCAATTGCTGTGTTGCATCTTCAATAAGAAGGTCCAAGGGCTAGAGTAAACCTGAAGTAAAGCATCGGAATCTAAAACTGGACTCACAGGAGAGGTTCAAATCATAGAAAGTTAGAGTGTCAGTCCTATTGTACTTAAGTTGGCATTGTGCCCTTTATATTAAATTGGGATGCAATTTGTGTGTTTCATCGGTAATAAGAAGGTACAAGGGATACAGTAAACCTGAAGTGAAGCATCGGAATCTAAAACTGGACTCACAGGAGAGGTTCAAATCATAGAAAGTCAGAGTGTAAGTCCTCTGGTACTTAAGTCGGCATATTGCCTTTTCAATTTAATTCCGATGCAATTTCTGTGTTTCATCGTCAATAACAAGTTCCAAGGTATACAGTATACCTGAAGTGAAGCATCGGAAACTAAAACTGGACTCACAGCAGAGATTCAAATCATAGAAGGTTAGAGTGTCAGTCCTCTTGTACTTAAGTCGGCATTGTGCCTTTTGAATTTAATTCCGATGCAATTTCTGTGTTCCATCGTCAATAAGAATTTCTAAGGTATACAGTAAACCTGAAGTGAAGCATCGGAATCTAAAACTGGACTCACAGAACAGGTTCAAATTATAGAAAGTTAGAGTGTTAGTTCTCTTGTATGTAAGTCGGCATTGTGCCTTTTGTATTAAATACGGATGCAATTTCTGTGTTTCATCGTCAATAAGAAGTTCCAAGGGATACAGTAAATCTGAAGTGAAGCATCGGAATCTAAAACTGGACTCACAGGAGAGGTTCAAATCATAGAAAGTTAGAGTGTCAGTCCTTTTGTACTTAAGTCGGCATTGTGTCTTTTGTATTAAATTCCGATTCAATTGCTGTGTTGCATCGTCAATAAGAAGGTCCAAGGGATAGAGTAAACCTGAAGTGAAGCATCGGAATCTAAAACTGGACTCCCAGGAGAGGTTCAAATCATAGAAAGTTAGAGTGTCAGTCCTGTTGTACTTAAGTCGGCATTGTGCCCTTTATATTAAATTGGGATGCAATTTGTGTGTTTCATCGGTAATAAGAAGGTACAAGGGATACAGTAAACCTGAAGTGAAGCATCGGAATCTAAATCTGGACTCACAGGAGAGGTTCAAATCATAGAAAGTGAGAGTGTCAGTCCTCTTGTACTTAAGTCGGCATTGTGCCTTTTGAATTTAATTCCGATGCAATTTCTGTGTTCCATCATCAATAAGAATTTCTAAGGTATACAGTAAACCTGAAGTGAAGCATCGGAATCTAAAAATGGACTCACAGGAAAGGTTCAAATCATAGAAAGTTAAGAGTGTCAGTCCTCTTGTATTTAAGTCGGCATTGTGCCTCTTGTATTAAATTCGGATGAAATTTCTGTGTTTCATCGTCAATAAGAAGTTCCAAGGGATACAGTAAACCTGAAGTGAAGCATCGGAATCTAAAACTGGACTCACAGGAGAGGTTAAAATCATAGAAAGTGAGAGTGTCAGTCCTCTTGTACTTAAGTCGGCATTGTGCCTTTTGAATTTATTTCCGATGCAATTTCTGTGTTCCATCATCAATAAGAATTTCTAAGGTATACAATAAACCTGAAGTGAAGCATCGGAATCTAAAAATGGACTCACAGGAAAGGTTCAAATCATAGAAAGTTAAGAGTGTCAGTCCTCTTGTATTTAAGTCGGCATTGTGCCTCTGTTATTAAATTCGGATGAAATTTCTGTGTTTCATCGTCAATAAGAAGTTCCAAGGGATACAGTAAACCTGAAGTGAAGCATCGGAATCTAAAACTGGACTCACAGGAGAGGTTCAAATCATAGAATGTTAGAGTGTCAGTCCTCTTGTACTGAATTCGGCAATGTGCCTTTTATATTAAATACGGATGCAATTTGTATGTTTCATCGTCAATAAGAAGGTACAAGGGATACTGTAAAGCTGAAGTGAGGCATCGAAATCTAAAACTGGACTCACGGGAGAGTTTCAAATCATAGAAAGTTAGAGTGTCAGTCCTCTTGTACTTAAGTCGGCATTGTGCCTATTGAATTTAATTCCGATGCAATATCTGTGTTTCATTGTCAATAAGAAGTTCCAAGGTATACAGTGAACCTGAAGTGAACCATCGGAATCTAAAACTGGACTCACAGGAGAGGTTCAAATCATAGAAAGTTAGAGTGTCAGTCCTCTTGTACTTCAGTCGGCATTGTGACTATTGTATTGCATTCCGATGCAATTTCTGTGTTTCAATTTCAATAGGAAGCGCCAAGGGATACAGTAAACCTGAAGTGAGGCATCGGAATCTAAAACTGGGCTCACTGGAGAGGTTGAAATCATAGAAGGTGAGAGTGTCAGTCCTCTTGTACTTAAGTCGGCATTGTGCCTCTTGTACTAAATTCGGATGCAATTTCTGTGTTTTATCGTCAATAAGAAAGTCCAAGTGATACAGTAAACCTGAAGTGAAGCATCGGAATCTAAAACTGGACTCCCAGGAGAGTTTCAAATCATAGAAAGTTAGAGTGTCAGTGCCCTTGTACTTAGGTCGGCATTGAGCATTTTTTATTTAATTCCGATGCAATTTCTGTGTTTCATCGTCAATAAGAAGTTCCAAGGTATACAGTAAACCTGAAGTGAAGCATCGGAATCTAAAACTGGACTCACAGGAGAAGTTCAAATCATAGAGAGTGAGAGTGTCAATCCTCTTGTACTTAAGTCGGCATTGTGCCTTTTACATTAAATTCTGATGCAATTTTTTGTGTTTCATCGTCAATAAGAAGGTCCAAGGGATACAGTAAACCTGAAGTGAAGCATCGGAATCTAAAACTGGACTCACAGGAGGGGTTAAAATCATAGAAAGTGAAACTGTCAGTCCACTTGTACTTAAGTCGGCATTGTGCCTTTTGTATTAAATTCAGATGCAATTTCTGTGTTTCATCGTCAATAAGAAGGTCCAAGGGAAACAGTAAACCTAAAGTGAAGCATCGGAATCTAAAACTGGAGAAACAGGAGAGGTTCAAATCATAGAAAGTTTGAATGGCAGTCCTCGTGTACTTAAGTCGGCATTGAGCCATATGTATTAAATTCGGATGCAATTTCTGTTTTTCATAGTCAATAAGAAGGTACATGGGATACAGTAAACCTGAAGTGAAGCATCGGAATCTTATTTCTGGACCCACAGGAGACGTTCAAATCATAGATAGTTAAAGTGTCAGTCCTCTTGCACTTAAGTCGGCAATGTGCCATTTATATTAAATTCAGATGCAATTTCTGTGTTTCATCGTCAATAAGAAGGTCCAAGGTATACAGTAAACCTGAAGTGAAGCATCGGAATCTAAAACTGGACTCACAGGAGAGGTTCAAATCATAGAAAGTTAGAGTGTCAGTCCTCTTGTACTTAAGTCGGCATTGTGCCTTTTGAATTTAATTCCCATGCATTTTCTGTGTTCCATCATCAACAAGAATTTCTAAGGTATACAGTAAACCTGAAGTGAATCATCGGAATCTAAAACAGGACTCACAGGACAGGTTCAAATCATAGAAAGATAGAGTGTCAGTCCTCTTGTACTTAAATCGGCATTGTGCCTTTTGTATTAAATTCGGATGCAATTTCTGTGTATCATCGTCAATTAGAAGTTCCCAGGGATACAGTAAAACTGAAGTGAAACATCGGCATCTAAAACTGGACTCACAGGAGAGGTTCAAATCATAGAAAGTTAGAGTGTCAGTCCTATTGTACTTAAGTCAGCATTGTGCCCTTTATATTAAATTAGGATGCAATTTGTGTGTTTCATCGTCAATAAGTAGGTACAAGGGATACAGTAAACCTGAAGTGAAGCATCGGAATCTAAAACTGGACTCACAGGAGAGGTTCAAATCATAGAAAGTCAGAGTGTAAGTCCTCTGGTACTTAAGTCGGCATATTGCCTTTTCAATTTAATTCCGATGCAATTTCTGTGTTTCATCGTCAATAACAAGTTCCAAGGTATACAGTATACCTGAAGTGAAGCATCGGAAACTAAAACTGGACTCACAGCAGAGATTCAAATCATAGAAAGTTAGAGTGTCAGTCCTCTTGTACTTAAGTCGGCATTGTGCCTTTTGAATTTAATTCCGATGCAATTTCTGTGTTCCATCGTCAATAAGAATTTCTAAGGTATACAGTAAACCTGAAGTGAAGCATCGGAATCTAAAACTGGACTCACAGGACAGGTTCAAATTATAGAAAGTTAGAGTGTTAGTCCTCTTGTATGTAAGTCGGCATTGTGCCTTTTGTATTAAATACGGATGCAATTTCTGTGTTTCATCGTCAATAAGAAGTTCCAAGGGATACAGTAAATCTGAAGTGAAGCATCGGAATCTAAAACTGGACTCACAGGAGAGGTTCAAATCATAGAAAGTTAGAGTGTCAGTCCTTTTGTACTTAAGTCGGCATTGTGTCTTTTGTATTAAATTCCGATTCAATTGCTGTGTTGCATCGTCAATAAGAAGGTCCAAGGGATAGAGTAAACCTGAAGTGAAGCATCGGAATCTAAAACTGGACTCACAGGAGAGGTTCAAATCATAGAAAGTTAGAGTGTCAGTCCTGTTGTACTTAAGTCGGCATTGTGCCCTTTATATTAAATTGGGATGCAATTTGTGTGTTTCATCGGTAATAAGAAGGTACAAGGGATACAGTAAACCTGAAGTGAAGCATCGGAATCTAAATCTGGACTCACAGGAGAGGTTCAAATCATAGAAAGTGAGAGTGTCAGTCCTCTTGTACTTAAGTCGGCATTGTGCCTTTTGAATTTAATTCCGATGCAATTTCTGTGTTCCATCATCAATAAGAATTTCTAAGGTATACAGTAAACCTGAAGTGAAGCATCGGAATCTAAAAATGGACTCACAGGAAAGGTTCAAATCATAGAAAGTTAAGAGTGTCAGTCCTCTTGTATTTAAGTCGGCATTGTGCCTCTTGTATTAAATTCGGATGAAATTTCTGTGTTTCATCGTCAATAAGAAGTTCCAAGGGATACAGTAAACCTGAAGTGAAGCATCGGAATCTAAAACTGGACTCACAGGAGAGGTTAAAATCATAGAAAGTGAGAGTGTCAGTCCTCTTGTACTTAAGTCGGCATTGTGCCTTTTGAATTTAATTCCGATGCAATTTCTGTGTTCCATCATCAATAAGAATTTCTAAGGTATACAGTAAACCTGAAGTGAAGCATCGGAATCTAAAAATGGACTCACAGGAAAGGTTCAAATCATAGAAAGTTAAGAGTGTCAGTCCTCTTGTATTTAAGTCGGCATTGTGCCTCTTGTACTAAATTCGGATGCAATTTCTGTGTTTTATCGTCAATAAGAAAGTCCAAGTGATACAGTAAACCTGAAGTGAAGCATCGGAATCTAAAACTGGACTCACAGGAGAGTTTCAAATCATAGAAAGTTAGAGTGTCAGTGCCCTTGTACTTAGGTCGGCATTGAGCATTTTTTATTTAATTCCGATGCAATTTCTGTGTTTCATCGTCAATAAGAAGTTCCAAGGTATACAGTAAACCTGAAGTGAAGCATCGGAATCTAAAACTGGACTCACAGGAGAAGTTCAAATCATAGAGAGTGAGAGTGTCAATCCTCTTGTACTTAAGTCGGCATTGTGCCTTTTATATTAAATTCTGATGCAATTTTTTGTGTTTCATCGTCAATAAGAAGGTCCAAGGGATACAGTAAACCTGAAGTGAAGCATCGGAATCTAAAACTGGACTCACAGGAGGGGTTAAAATCATAGAAAGTGAAACTGTCAGTCCACTTGTACTTAAGTCGGCATTGTGCCTTTTGTATTAAATTCAGATGCAATTTCTGTGTTTCATCGTCAATAAGAAGGTCCAAGGGAAACAGTAAACCTAAAGTGAAGCATCGGAATCTAAAACTGGAGAAACAGGAGAGGTTCAAATCATAGAAAGTTTGAATGGCAGTCCTCGTGTACTTAAGTCGGCATTGAGCCATATGTATTAAATTCGGATGCAATTTCTGTTTTTCATAGTCAATAAGAAGGTACATGGGATACAGTAAACCTGAAGTGAAGCATCGGAATCTTATTTCTGGACCCACAGGAGACGTTCAAATCATAGATAGTTAAAGTGTCAGTCCTCTTGCACTTAAGTCGGCAATGTGCCATTTATATTAAATTCAGATGCAATTTCTGTGTTTCATCGTCAATAAGAAGGTCCAAGGTATACAGTAAACCTGAAGTGAAGCATCGGAATCTAAAACTGGACTCACAGGAGAGGTTCAAATCATAGAAAGTTAGAGTGTCAGTCCTCTTGTACTTAAGTCGGCATTGTGCCTTTTGAATTTAATTCCCATGCATTTTCTGTGTTCCATCATCAACAAGAATTTCTAAGGTATACAGTAAACCTGAAGTGAATCATCGGAATCTAAAACTGGACTCACAGGAATGGTTCAAATCATAGAAAGTTAGAGTGTCAGTCCTCTTGTATTTAAGTCGGCATTGTGACTCTTGTATTAAATTCGGATGAAATTTCTGTGTTTCATGGTCAATAAGAAGTTCCAAGGGATACAGTAAACCTGAAGTGAAGCATCGGAATCTAAAACTGGGCTCACAGGAGAGGTTCAAATCATAGAAAGTTAGAGTGTCAGTCCTCTTGTACTTAAGTCGGTATTGTGCCTTTTGTATTAAATTCGGATTCAATTTCTGTGTTGCATCGTCAATAAGAAGGTCCAAGGGATACAGTAAACCTGAAGTGACGCATCGGACTCTAAAACTGGATTCACAAGAGAGGTTCAAATCATAGAAAGTTAGAGTGTCAGTCCTCTTGTACTTAAGTCGGCATTGTGCATTTTGAATTTAATTCCGGTGCAATATCTGTGTTTCATCGTCAATAAGAAGTTCCAAGGTATACAGTAAACCTGAAGTGAAGCATCGGAAACTAAAACTGGACATACAGGAGTGGTTCAAACCATAGAAAGTTAGAGTGTCAGTCCTCTTGTACTTAAGGTGGCATTGTGCCTTTTGAATTTAATTCCGATGGAATTTCTGTGTTCCATCGTCAATAAGAAGTTCCAAGGTATACAGTAAACCTGAAGTGAAGCATCGGAATCTAAAACTGGACTCACTTGAGAGGTTCAAACCATAGAAAGTTAGAGTGTCAGTCCTCTTGTACTTAAGTCGGAATTGTGCCTTTTATATTAATTTCGGATGCAATTTGTGTGTTTCATGGTCAATAAGAAGGTACAAGGGATACAGTAAACCTGAAGTGAAGCATCGGAATCTAAAACTGGACTCACGGGAGAGGTTCAAATCATAGAAAGTTAGAGTGTCAGTCCTCTTGTACTAAAGTCGGCATTGTGCTTTTCAATTCAATTCCGATGCAATTTCTGTGTTTCATCGTCAATACGAAGTTCCAAGGTATACAGTAAACCTGAAGTGAAGCATCGGAATCTAAAACTGGACTCACAGGAGAGGTTCAAATCATAGAAAGTTAGAGTGTCAGTCCTCTTGTACTTAAGTCGGCATTGTGCTTTTCAATTTAATTCTGATGCAATTTCTGTGTTTCATCGTCAATAAGAAGTTCCAAGGGATACAGTAAACCTGAAGTGAAGCATCGGAATCTAAAACTGGACTCACAGGAGAGGTTCAAATCAGAGAAAGTTAGAGTGTCAGTCCTCTTGTACATAAGTCGGCATTGTGCCGTTTGTATTAAATTCGGATCAAATTTTTGTGTTGCATCGTCAATATGAAGGTCCAAGGGATACAGTAAACCTGAAGTGAAGCATCGGAATCTAATACTGGACTCACATTAGAGGTTCAAATCTTAGAAAGTTAGAGTGTCAGTCCTCTTGTACTTAAGTCTGCAGTGTGCCTTTAGAATTTAATTCCAATGCAATTTCTGTGTTCCAGTGTCAATAAGAATTTCTAAGGTATACTGTAAATCTGAAGAGAAGCATCGGAATCTAAAACTGGAATCACAGGACAGGTTCAAATCATAGAAAAATAGAGTGTCAGTCCTCTTGTATTTAAGACGGCATAGTGCCTTTTGTATTAAATTCGGATGCAATTTCTGTGTTTCATCGTCAATAAGAAGTTCCAAAGGATACAGTAAACCTGAAGTGAAGCATCGAAATCTAAAACTGGACTCACAAGAGAGGTTCAAATCATAGAAAGTTAGAGTGTCAGTCCTCTTGTACTTACGTCGGCATTGCGCTTTTTATATTACATTCGGATGCAATTTCTGTGTTTCATCGTCAATAAGAAGTTCCAAGGTATACAGTAAACATGAAGTGAAGCACCGGAATCTAAAACAGGAGTCACAGGACAGGTTCAAGTCATAGATAGTTAGAGTGTCGGTCCTCTTGTACTTAAATCGGCATTATGCCCTCTGTACTAAATTCGGATTCAATTGCTGTGTTGCATCGTCAATAAGAAGGTCCCAGGGGTAGAGTAAACCTGAAGTGAAGCATTGGAATCTAAAACTGGACTCACAGGAGAGGTTCAAATCATAGAAAGTTAGAGTGTCAGTCCTCTTGTACTTAAGTCGGCATTGTGCCTTTTCAATTTAATTCCTATGCAATTTCTGTGTTCCATCGTCAATAAGAATGTCTAAGGTATACGGTAAACCTGAAGTGAAGCATCGGAATCTAAAACTGGACTCACAGGAAAGGTTCAAATCATAGATAGTGAGAGTGTCAGTCCTCTTGTACTTAAGTCGGCATTGTGCCATTTATATTTAATTCGGATGCAATTTCTGTGTTTCATCGTCAATAAGATGGTCAAAGGGATACAGTAAACCTGAAGTGAAGCATCGGAATCTAAAACTGGACTCACAGGTGTGGTTCAAATCATAGAAACTTAGAGTGTCAGTCCTCTTCTACTTAAGTCGGCATTGTGCTTTTTGAATTTAATTCCGATGCAATTTCTGGGTTTCATCGTCAATAAGAAGGTCCAAGGGATACAGTAAACCTGAAGTAAAGCATTGGAATCTAAAACTGGACCCACAGGAGAGGTTCAAATCATAGAAAGTGAGAGTGTCAGTCCTCTTGTACTTAAGTCTGCATTGTGCCTTTTGTATTAAATTCGGATGCAATTTCTGTGTTTCATCGTCAATAGGAAGGTCCAAAAGATACAGTAAACCTTAAGTGAAGCATCGAAATCTAAAACTGGACTCACAGGAGAGTTTCAAATCATAGAAAGTTAGAGTGTCAGTCCTCTTGTACTTAAGTCGGCATTGTGCCTTTTGAATTTAGTTCCGATGGAATTTCTGTGTTCCATCGTCAATAAGAAGTTCCAAGGTATACAATAAACCTGATGTGAAGCATCGGAATCTAAAACTGGACTCACAGGAGAGGTTCAAATCATAGAAAGTTAGAGTGTCAGTCCTTTTGTACTTAAGTCGGCATTGTGCTTTTCAATTTAATTCTGCTGCAATTTCTGTGTTTCATCGTCAATAAGAAGTTCCAAGGGATACAGTAAACCTGAAGTGAAGCATCGGAATCTAAAACTGGACTCACAGGAGAGGTTCAAATCAGAGAAAGTTAGAGTGTCAGTCCTCTTGTACATAAGTCGGCATTGTGCCGTTTGTATTAAATTCGGATCAAATTTTTGTGTTGCATCGTCAATATGAAGGTCCAAGGGATACAGTAAACCTGAAGTGAAGCATCGGAATCTAATACTGGACTCACATTAGAGGTTCAAATCTTAGAAAGTTAGAGTGTCAGTCCTCTTGTACTTAAGTCTGCAGTGTGCCTTTAGAATTTAATTCCAATGCAATTTCTGTGCTCCAGTGTCAATAACAATTTCTAAGGTATACTGTAAATCTGAAGAGAAGCATCGGAATCTAAAACTGGAATCACAGGACAGGTTCAAATCATAGAAAAATAGAGTGTCAGTCCTCTTGTATTTAAGACGGCATAGTGCCTTTTGTATTAAATTCGGATGCAATTTCTGTGTTTCATCGTCAATAAGAAGTTCCAAAGGATACAGTAAACCTGAAGTGAAGCATCGAAATCTAAAACTGGACTCACAAGAGAGGTTCAAATCATAGAAAGTTAGAGTGTCAGTCCTCTTGTACTTATGTCGGCATTGCGCTTTTTATATTACATTCGGATGCAATTTCTGTGTTTCATCGTCAATAAGAGGTTCCAAGGTATACAGTAAACATGAAGTGAAGCATCGGAATCTAAAACAGGAGTCACAGGACAGGTTCAAGTCATAGATAGTTAGAGTGTCAGTCCTCTTGTACTTAAATCGGCATTATGCCTTTTGTACTAAATTCGGATTCAATTGCTGTGTTGCATCGTCAATAAGAAGGTCCCAGGGGTAGAGTAAACCTGAAGTGAAGCATTGGAATCTAAAACTGGACTCACAGGAGAGGTTCAAATCATAGAAAGTTAGAGTGTCAGTCCTCTTGTACCTAAGTCGGCATTGTGCCTTTTCAATTTAATTCCTATGCAATTTCTGTGTTCCATCGTCAATAAGAATGTCTAAGGTATACGGTAAACCTGAAGTGAAGCATCGGAATCTAAAACTGGACTCACAGGAAAGGTTCAAATCATAGATAGTGAGAGTGTCAGTCCTCTTGTACTTAAGTCGGCATTGTGCCTTTTATATTTAATTCGGATGCAATTTCTGTGTTTCATCGTCAATAAGATGGTCGAAGGGATACAGTAAACCTGAAGTGAAGCATCGGAATCTAAAACTGGACTCACAGGTGTGGTTCAAATCATAGAAACTTAGAGTGTCAGTCCTCTTCTACTTAAGTCGGCATTGTGCTTTTTGAATTTAATTCCGATGCAATTTCTGGGTTTCATCGTCAATAAGAAGGTCCAAGGGATACAGTAAACCTGAAGTAAAGCATTGGAATCTAAAACTGGACCCACAGGAGAGGTTCAAATCATAGAAAGTGAGAGTGTCAGTCCTCTTGTACTTAAGTCTGCATTGTGCCTTTTGTATTAAATTCGGATGCAATTTCTGTGTTTCATCGTCAATAAGAAGGTCCAAAAGATACAGTAAACCTTAAGTGAAGCATCGAAACCTAAAACTGGACTCACAGGAGAGTTTCAAATCATAGAAAGTTAGAGTGTCAGTCCTCTTGTACTTAAGTCGGCATTGTGCCTTTTGAATTTAGTTCCGATGGAATTTCTGTGTTCCATCGTCAATAAGAAGTTCCAAGGTATACAATAAACCTGATGTGAAGCATCGGAATCTAAAACTGGACTCACAGGAGAGGTTCAAATCATAGAAAGTTAGAGTGTCAGTCCTCTTATACTTATGTCGGCATTGTGCCTTTTATATTAAATTCGAATGCAATTTCTGTGTTACATCGTCAATAAGAAGTTCCAAGGTATACAGCAAACCTGAAGTGAAGCATCGGAATCTAAAACAGGACTCACAGGACAGGTTCACATCATAGAAATTAGAGTGTCAGTCCTCTTGTACTTAAATCGGCATTGTGCCTTTTGTATTAAATTCGGATGCAATTTCAGTGTTTTATCGTCAATAAGAAGGTCCAAGGGATACTGTAAACATGAAGTGAAGCATCGGAATTTAAAAGTGGACTCACAGCACAGGTTCGAATCATAGAAAGTTAGAGTGTCAGTCCTCTTGTGCTTAAATCGGCATTGTGAATTTTTTATTAAAATCGGATGCAATTTCTGTGTATCATCGTCAATTAGAAGTTCCCAGGGATACAGTAAACCTGAAGTGAAGCATTGGAATCTAAAACTGGACTCACAGGAGAGGTTCAAATCATAGAAAGTTAGAGTGTCAGTCCTCTTGTACTTAAGTCGGCATTGTGCCTTTTGAATTTAATTCCGATGCAATTTCTGTGTTCCATCGTCAATAAGAATTTCTAAGGTATACAGTAAACCTGAAGTGAAGCATCGGAATCTAAAACTGGACCCACAGGGCAGGTTCAAATCATAGAAAGTTAGAGTGTCAGTCCTCTTGTATTTATGTCGGCATTGTGCCTTTTGTATTAAATTCGGATGCAATTTCTGTGTTTCATCGTCAATAAGAAGGTCCATGGGATACAGTAAACCTGAAGTGAAGCATCGGAATCTAGAACTGGACTCAGGAGAGTTTCAAATCATAGAAAGTTAGAATGTCAGTCCTCTTGTACTTAAGTCGGCATTGTGCCTTTTGAATTTAATTCCGATGCAATTTCTGTGTTTCATTGTCAATAAGAAGTTCCAAGGTATACAGTAAACCTGAAGTGAAGCATCGGAATCTAAAACTGGACTCACAGGAGAGGTTCTAATCATAGAAAGTTAGAGTCTCAGTCCTCTTGTACTTAAGTCGGCATTGTGCCTTTTGAATTTAATTCCGATGCAATTTCTGTGTTTCATCCTCAATAGAAAGTTCCAAGGAATTCAGAAACCTGAAGTGAAGCATCGGAATCTTAAACTGAACTCACAGGAGTGGTTCAAATCACAGAAAGTGAGAGTGTCAGTCTTCTTGTACTTAAATCGGCATTGTGCCTTTTGTATTAAATTCGGATGCAATTTCTGCGTATCATCGTCAATTAGAAGTTCCCAGGGACACAGTAAACCTGAAGTGAAGCATCGGAATCTAAAACTGGACGCACAGGAGAGGTTCAAATCATAGAAAGTTAGAGTATAAGTCCTCTAGTACTTAAGTCGGCATTGCGCCTTTTCAATTAATTCCGATGCAATTTCTCTGTTCCATCGTCAATAAGAATTTCTAAGGTATACAGTAAACCTGAAGTGAAGCATCGGAATCTAAAACTGGTCTCACAGGACAGGTTCAAATCATAGAAAGTTAGAGTGTCAGTCCTCTTGTATTTAAGTCGGCATTGTGCCTCTTGTATTAAATTCGGATGCAATTTCTGTGTTTCATCGTCAATAAGAAGTTCCAAGGGATACAGTAAACCTGAAGTGAAGCATCGGAATCTAAAACTGGACTCACAGGAGAGGTTCAAATCATAGAAAGTTAGAGTGTCAGTCCTCTTGTACTTAAGTCGGTATTGTGCCTTTTGTATTACATTCGGATTCAATTTCTGTGTTGCATCGTCAATAAGAAGGTCCAAGGGATACAGTAAACCTGAAGTGAAGCATCGGACTCTAACACTGGATTCACAGGAGAGGTTCAAATCATAGAAAGTTAGAGTGTCAGTCCTCTTGCACTTAAGTCGGCATTGTGCCTTTTCAATTTAATTCCGATGCAATTTCTGTGTTTCATCGTCAATACGAAGTTCCAAGGCATACAGTATACCTGAAGTGAAGCATCGGAAACAAAAACTGGACTCACAGGAGAGGTTCAAATCATAGAAAGTTAGAGTGTCAGTCCTCTTTTACTTAAGTCGGCATTGTGCCTTTTGAATTTAAATCCGATGCAATTTCTGTGTTCCATCGTCAATTAGAAGTTCCCAGGGATACAGTAAACCTGAAGTGAAGCATCGGAATCTAAAACTGGACTCACAGGAGAGGTTCAAATCATAGAAAGTTAGAGTGTCAGACCTCTTGTACTTAAGTCGGCATTGTGCCTTTTGAATTTAATTACGATGCAATTTTTGTGTTTCATCGTCAATAAGAAGATCCAAGGTATACAGTAACCCTGAAGTGAAGCATCGGAATCTAAAACTGGACTCACAGGGCAGGTTCAAATCATAGAAATTTAGAGTGTCAGTCCTCTTGTACTTAAACCGGCATTGTGCCTTTTGTATTAAATTCGGATGCAGTTTCTGTGTTTCATCGTCAATAAGAAGGTCCAAAAGATACAGTAAACCTGAAGTGAAGCATCGGAATCTAAAACTGGACTCACAGGAGAGGTTAAAATCATAGAGAGTAAGAGAGTCAGTCCTCTTGTACTTAAGTCGGCATTGTGCCTTTTGAATTTAATTCCGATGGAATTTCTGTGTTCCATCGTCAATACGAAGTTCCAAGGTATACAGTAAACCTGATGTGAAGCATCGGAATCTAAAACTGGACTCACAGGAGAGGTTCAAATCATAGAAAGTTAGAGTGTCACTCCTCTTGTACTTATGTCGACATTGTGCCTTTTATATTAAATTCGAATGCAATTTCTGTGATTCATCGTCAATAAGAAGTTCCAAGGTATATAGTAAACCTGAAGTGAAGCATCGGAATCTAAAACAGGACTCACATGACAGGTTCAAATCATAGAAAGTTAGAGTGTAAGTCCTCTAGTACTTAAATCGGCATTGTGCCTTTTGAATTTAATTCCGATGGAATTTCTGTGTTCCATCGTCAATAAGAAGTTCCAAGGTATACAGTATACCTGAAGTGAAGCATCGGAATCTAAAACAGGACTCACAGGACAGGTTCACATCATAGAAATTAGAGTGTCAGTCCTCTTGTACTTAAATCGGCATTGTGCCTTTTGTATTAAATTCGGATGCAATTTCAGTGTTTTATCGTCAATAAGAAGGTCCAAAGGATACTGTAAACATGAAGTGAAGCATCGGAATCTAAAACTGGACTCACAGCACAGGTTCGAATCATAGAAAGTTAGAGTGTCAGACCTCTTGTGCTTAAATCGGCATTGTGAATTTTTTATTAAAATCGGATGCAATTTCTGTGTATCATCGTCAATTAGAAGTTCCCAGGGATACAGTAAACCTGAAGTGAAGCATCGGAATCTAAAACTGGACTCACAGGAGAGGTTCTAATCATAGAAAGTTTGAGTATCAGTCCTCGTGTACTTAAGTCGGCATTGTGCCTTTTGAATTTAATTCCGATGCAATTTCTGTGTTTCATCCTCAATAAGAAGTTCCAAGGAATTCAGAAACCTGAAGTGAAGCATCGGAATCTTAAACTGAACTCACAGGAGTGGTTCTAATCACAGAAAGTGAGAGTGTCAGTCCTCTTGTACTTAAGTCGGCATTGTGCCTTTTGAATTTAATTACGATGCAATTTTTGTGTTTCATCGTCAATAAGAAGATCCAAGGTATACAGTAACCCTGAAGTGAAGCATCGGAATCTAAAACTGGACTCACAGGGCAGGTTCAAATCATAGAAATTTAGAGTGTCAGTCCTCTTGTACTTAAACCGGCATTGTGCCTTTTGTATTAAATTCGGATGCAGTTTCTGTGTTTCATCGTCAATAAGAAGGTCCAAAAGATACAGTAAACCTGAAGTGAAGCATCGGAATCTAAAACTGGACTCACAGGAGAGGTTAAAATCATAGAGAGTAAGAGAGTCAGTCCTCTTGTACTTAAGTCGGCATTGTGCCTTTTGAATTTAATTCCGATGGAATTTCTGTGTTCCATCGTCAATACGAAGTTCCAAGGTATACAGTAAACCTGATGTGAAGCATCGGAATCTAAAACTGGACTCACAGGAGAGGTTCAAATCATAGAAAGTTAGAGTGTCACTCCTCTTGTACTTATGTCGACATTGTGCCTTTTATATTAAATTCGAATGCAATTTCTGTGATTCATCGTCAATAAGAAGTTCCAAGGTATATAGGAAACCTGAAGTGAAGCATCGGAATCTAAAACAGGACTCACATGACAGGTTCAAATCATAGAAAGTTAGAGTGTAAGTCCTCTAGTACTTAAATCGGCATTGTGCCTTTTGAATTTAATTCCGATGGAATTTCTGTGTTCCATCGTCAATAAGAAGTTCCAAGGTATACAGTATACCTGAAGTGAAGCATCGGAATCTAAAACAGGACTCACAGGACAGGTTCACATCATAGAAATTAGAGTGTCAGTCCTCTTGTACTTAAATCGGCATTGTGCCTTTTGTATTAAATTCGGATGCAATTTCAGTGTTTTATCGTCAATAAGAAGGTCCAAAGGATACTGTAAACATGAAGTGAAGCATCGGAATCTAAAACTGGACTCACAGCACAGGTTCGAATCATAGAAAGTTAGAGTGTCAGACCTCTTGTGCTTAAATCGGCATTGTGAATTTTTTATTAAAATCGGATGCAATTTCTGTGTATCATCGTCAATTAGAAGTTCCCAGGGATACAGTAAACCTGAAGTGAAGCATCGGAATCTAAAACTGGACGCACAGGAGAGGTTCAAATCATAGAAAATTAGAGTGTAAGTCCTCTAGTACTTAAGTCGGCATTGTGCCTTTTGAATTTAATTCCGATGCAATTTCTCTGTTCCATCGTCAATAAGAATTTCTAAGGTATACAGTAAACCTGAAGTGAAGCATCGGAATCTAAAACTGGTCTCACAGGACAGGTTCAAATCATAGAAAGATAGAGTGTCAGTCCTCTTGTATTTAGGTCGGCATTGTGCCTCTTGTATTAAATTCGGATGCAAATTCTGTGTTTCATCGTCAATAAGAAGTTCCAAGGGATACAGTAAACCTGAAGTGAAGCATCGGAATCTAAAACTGGACTCACAGGAGAGGTTCGCATCATAGAAAGTTAGAGTGTCAGTCCTCTTGTACTTAAGTCGGTATTGTGCCTTTTGTACTACATTCGGATTCAATTTCTGTGTTGCATCGTCAATAAGAAGGTCCAAGGGATACAGTAAACCTGAAGTGAAGCATCGGACTCTAACACTGGATTTACAGGAGAGGTTCAAATCATAGAAAGTTAGAGTGTCAGTCCTCTTGTACTTAAGACGGCATTGTGCCTTTTCAATTTAATTCCGATGCAATTTCTGTGTTTCATCGTCAATACGAAGTTCCAAGGCATACAGTATACCTGAAGTGAAGCATCGGAAACAAAAACTGGACTCACAGGAGAGGTTCAAATCATAGAAAGTTAGAGTGTCAGTCCTCTTTTACTTAAGTCACCATTGTGCCTTTTGAATTTGAATCCGATGCAATTTCTGTGTTCCATCGTCAATTAGAAGTTCCCAGGGATACAGTAAACCTGAAGTGAAGCATCGGAATCTAAAACTGGACTCACAGGAGAGGTTCAAATCATAGAAAGTTAAAGTGTCAGACCTCTTGTACTTAAGTCGGCATTGTGCTTTTTGAATTTAATTACGATGCAATTTTTGTGTTTCATCGTCAATAAGAAGATCCAAGGTATACAGTAAACCTGAAGTGAAGCATCGGAATCTAAAACTGGACTCACAGGACAGGTTCAAATCATAGAAATTTAGAGTGTCAGTCCTCTTGTACTTAAAACGGCATTGTGCCTTTTGTATTAAATTCGGATGCAGTTTCTGTGTTTCATCGTCAATTAGAAGGTCCAAAAGATACAGTAAGCCTGAAGTGAAGCATCGGAATCTAAAACTGGACTCACAGGAGAGGTTCAAATCATAGAAAGTTAGAGTGTCAGTCCTCTTGTACTTAAGTCGGCATTGTGCCTTTTGAATTTAATTCCGATGGAATTTCTGTGTTCCATCGTCAATACGAAGTTCCAAGGTATACAGTAAACCTGATGTGAAGCATCGGAATCTAAAACTGGACTCACAGGAGAGGTTCAAATCATAGATAGTTAGAGTGTCACTCCTCTTGTACTTATGTCGACATTGTGCCTTTTATATTAAATTCGAATGCAATTTCTCTGTTTCATCGTCAATAAGAAGTTCCAAGGTATACAGTAAACCTGATGTGAAACCTCGGAATCTAAACCTGGAATCACATGAGAGGTTCAAATCATAGAAAGTTAGAGAGTCAGTCCTGTTGTACTTAATTCGGCATTGTGCCTTTTGTAATAATTTCGGATGCAATTTCTGTTTTTCATCGTCAATAAGAAGGTACTAGGGATACAGTAAACCTGAAGTGAAGCATCGGAATGTAAAACTGGACTCACAGGAGAGTTTCAAATCATAGAAAGTTAGAGTGTCCGTCCTCGTGCACTTAAGTCGGCATTGTGCCTTTTGAATTTAATTCTGATGCAATTTCTGTGTTTCATCGTCAATAAGACGTTCCAAGGTATACAGTAAACCTGAAGTGAAGCATCGGAATCTAAAACTGGACTCACAGGAGAGGTTCAAATCATAGAAAGTTAGAGTGTCAGTCCTCTTGTACTTAAATCCGCATTGTGCCTTTTGTTTTAAATTCGGATTCAATTTCAGAGTTTCATCATCAATAAGAAGGTCCAAGGGGTACAGTAAACCTGAAGTGAAACATCGGAATCTAAAACTAGACTCACAGCAGAGGTTCAAATCATACAAAGTGAGAGTGTCAGTTCCCATCTACTTAGGTCGGCATTGTGCCTTTTATATTAAATTCGGATGCAACTTGTGTGTTTCATCGTCAATAAGAAGGTACAGGGGATACTGTAAACCTGAAGTGAAGCATCGGAATCTAAAACTGGACTCACTGGAGAGGTTCTAATCATTGGGAGTTAGAGTGTCAGTCCTCTTGTACTTAAATCTGCATTGTGCCTTTTGTATTAAATTCGGATGCAATTTCTGTGTTTCATCGTCAATAAGAAGGTCCAAGGTATACAGTAAACCTGAAGTGAAGCTGCGGAATCTAAAACTGGACCTACAGGAGTGGTTCAAATCATAGAAAGTTAGAGTTACAGCCCTCTTGTACTTAAGTCGGCATTTTGCCTCTTCAATTTAATTTCGATGCGATATCTGTCTTTCATCTTCAATAAGAGGTTCCAAGGTATACAGTAAACCTAAAGTGAGGCATCAGAAACTAAAACTGTACTCACAGGAGAGGTTCAAATCATAGAAAGTTAGAGTGTCAGTCCTCTTGTACTTAAGTCGGCATTGTGCTTTTTGTATTAAATTCGGATTCAATTTCTGTGTTTCATCGTTTATAAGAAGGTCCAAGGGATACAGTAAACCTGAAGTGAAGCATCGGAATCTGAAACTGGACTCACAGGAGAGGTTCAAATCACAGAAAGTTAGAGTGTCAGTTCTAATGTACTTATGTCGGCATTGTGCCTTTTGTATTAAATTCGGATGCAATTTCTGTGTTTCATCGTTTATAAGAAGGTCCAAGGGATACAGTAAACCTGAAGTGAAGCATCGGAATCTAAAACTGGACTCACAGGCGAGGTCCAAATCATAGAAAGTGAGAGTGTCGGTCCTCTTGTACTTAAGTCGTCATTATGCCTTTTGTATTAAATTCGGATGCAATTTCTGTGTTTTATCGTCAATAAGAAAGTCCAAGTGATACATTAAACCTGAAGTGGAGCATCGGATTCTAAGACTGGACTCACAGGAGTGTTTTAAATCATAGAATGTTAGAGTGTCAGTCCTCTTGTACTTAAGTCGGCATTGTGCTTTTTGTATTAAATTCGGATTCAATTTCTGTGTTCCATCGTTTATAAGAAGGTCCAAGGGATACAGTAAACCTGAAGTGAAGCATCGGAATCTAAAACTGGACTCACAGGCGAGGTCCAAATCATAGAAAGTGAGAGTGTCAGTCCTCTTGTACTTAAGTCGGCATTGTGCCTTTTGTATTAATTTCGGATGCAATTTCTGTGTTTCATCGTCAATAAGAAAGTCCAAGGTATACAGGAAACCTGAAGTGAAGCATCGGAATTTAAAATTGGAATCACATAAGAGGTTCAAATCATAGAAAGTTAGAATGGCAGTCCTCGTGTACTTAAGTCGGCATTGTCCCATTTGTATTAAATTCGGATGCAATTTCTGTTTTTCATAGTCAATAAGAAGGTACATGGGATACAGTAAACCTGAAGTGAAGCATCGGAATCTAAAAACTGGACTCACAGGAGAGGTTCAAATCATAGAAACTTAGAGTGTCAGTCCTCTTGTACTTAAGTCGGCATTGTGCCTTTTGAATTTAATTCCAATGCAATTTCTGGGTTTCATCGTCAATAAGAAAGTCCAAGGGATACAGTAAACCTGAAGTGAAGCATTGGAATCTAAAACTGGACACACAGGAGAGGTTCAAATCATAGAAAGTGAGAGTGTCAGTCCTCTTGTACTTAAGTCGGCATTGTACCTTTTGTATTAAATTCGGATGCAATTTCTGTGTTTCATCGTCAATAAGAAGGTCCAAGGGATACAGTGAACCTGATGTGAAGCATCGGAATCTGACACTGGACTCACTGGAGAGTTTCAAATCATAGAAAGTTAGAATGTCAGTCCTCTTGTACTTAAGTTGGCATTGTGCCTTTTGTATTACATTCGGTTGCAATTTCCGTATTTCATCGTCAATAGGAAGGTCCAAGGGATACAGTAAACCTGAAGTGAGGCATCGGAGACTAAAACTGGACTCACAGGAGAGGTTCAAATCATAGAAGGTGAGAGTGTCGGTCCTCTTGTACTTAAGTCGTCATTATGCCTTTTGTATTAAATTCGGATGCAATTTCTGTGTTTTATCGTCAATAAGAAAGTCCAAGTGATACATTAAACCTGAAGTGGAGCATCGGATTCTAAGACTGGACTCACAGGAGTGTTTTAAATCATAGAAAGTTAGAGTGCCAGTTTTCTTGTACTTAAGTCGGCATTGTGCCCATTGAATTTAATTCCGATGCAATTTCTGTGTTTCTTCGTCAATAAGAAGATCCAAGGTATACAGAACACCTGAAGTGAAGCAGCGGAATCTGAATCTGGACTCACAGGAGCGGTTCAATCATAGAAATTTAGAGTTACATTCCTCTTGTACTTAAGTCGGCATTGTGCCTCTTCAATTTAATTCCGATGCAATTTCTGTCTTTCATCTTCTATAAGACGTTCCAAGGTATACATTAATCCTGAAGTAAAGCATCGGAAACTAAAACTGGACTCACAGGAGAGGTTCAAATCATAGAAAGTTAGAGTGTCAGTCCTTTTGTACTTAAGTCGGCATTGTGCTTTTTGCATTAAATTCCGATGCAATTTCTGTGTTTCATCGTTTATAAGAAGATCCAAGTTATACAGTAAACCTGAAGTGAAGCATCGGAAACTAAAACTGGACTCACAGGAGAGGTTCAAAACATAGAAAGTTAGAGAGTCAGTCCTCTTGAACTTAAGTCGTCATTGTGCTTTTGAATTTAATTCCGATGCAATTTCTGTGTTTCATCGTCAATAAGAAGTTCCAAGGTATACAGTAAACCTGAAGTGAAGCATCGGAAACTAAAACTGGACTCACAGGACAGGTTCAAATCATAGAAAGTTATAGTGACAGTCCTCTTGTACTTAAGTCGGCATTGTCCATTTTGAATTTAATTCCGATGCAATATCTGTGTTCCATCGTCAATAAGAACTTCTAAGGTATACAGTAAACCTGAAGTGAAGCATCGGAATCTAAAACTGTACTCACAGGAGAAGTTCAAATCGTAGAAAGTTAGATTGTCAGACCTCTTGTTCTTAAGATGGCATTGTGCCTTTTGTATAAAATTAGGATGCAATTTCTGTGTTTCATCGTTTATAAGAAGGTCCAAGGGATACAGTAAACCTGAAGTGAAGCATCGGAATCTAAAACTGGACTCACAGGAGAGGTTCAAATCACAGAAAGTTAGAGTGTCAGTTCTCCTGTACTTATGTCGGCATTGTGCCTTTTGTATTAAATTCGGATTCAATTTCTGTGTTTCTCGTCAATAAGAAGGTCCAAGGTATACAGTTAACCTGAAGTCAAGCATCGGAATCTAAAAAAGGACTCACAGGCGAGGTCCAAATCATAGAAAGTGAGAGTGTCAGTCCTCTTGTACTTAAGTCGGCATTGTGCCTTTTGTATTAAATTCGGATGCAATTTCTGTATTTCATCGTCAATAAGAAAGTCCAAGGTATACAGAAAACCTGAAGTGAAGCATCGGAATTTAAAATTGGAATCACATGAGAGGTTCAAGTCATAGAAAGTTTGAATGGCAGTCCTCGTGTACTTAAGTCGGCATTGTGCCATTTGTATTAAATTCGGATGCAATTTCTGTTTTTCATAGTCAATAAGAAGGTACATGGAATACAGTAAACCTGAAGTGAAGCATCGGAATCTTAATTCTGGACTCACAGGAGACGTTCAAATCATAGATAGTGAGAGTGTCAGTCCTCTTGCACTTAAGTCGGCATTGTGCCTTTTATATTAAATTCAGATGTAATTTCTGTGTTTCAACGTCAATAAGAAGGTCCAAGGTATACAGTAAACCTGAGGTGAAGCATCGGAATCTAAAAACAGGACTCACAGGAGAGGTTCAAATCATAGAAACTTAGAGTGTCAGTCCTCTTCTACTTAAGTCGTCATTGTGCCTTTTGAATTTAATTCCGATGCAATTTCTGGGTTTCATCGTCAATAAGAAAGTCCAAGGGATACAGTAAACCTGAAGTGAAGCATTGGAATCTGAAACTGGACACACAGGAGAGGTTCAAATCATAGAAAGTGAGAGTGTCAGTCCTCTTGTACTTAAGTGGGCATTGTGCCTTTTGTATTAAATTCGGATGCAATTTCTGTGTTTCATCGTCAATAAGAAGGTCCAAGGGATACAGTAAACCTGAAGTGAAGCATCATAATCTAAAACTGAACTCACTGGAGAGTTTCAAATCATAGAAAGTTAGAGTGTCAGTCCTCTTCTACTTAAGTCGGCATTGTGTTTTATGAATTTAATTCCGATGCAATTTTTGTGTTTCATCGTCAATAAGAAGTTACGAGGTATACAATAAACCTGAAGTGAAGCATCGGAATCTAAAACTGGAGTCACAGGACAGGTTCAAAACATAGAAAGTTAGAGTGTCAGTCCTCTTGTACTTAAATCTGCATTGTGCCTTTTGTATTAAATTCGGATGCAATTTCAGTGTTTCATCGTCAATAAGAAGGTCCAAGGGATACAGTAAACCTGAAGTGAAGCATCGGAATCTAAAACTGGACTCACAGGAGAGGTTCAAATCATATTAAGTTAGAGTGTCAGTCCTCTTGTACTTAAGTCGGCATTGTGCATTTTGAATTTAATTCCGATGGAATTTCTGTGTTCCATCGTCAATAAGAAGTTCCAAGGTATACAGTAAACCTGATGTGAAGCATTGGAATCTAAAACTGGACTCACAGGAGAGTTTCAAATCATAGAAAGTTAGAGTGTCAGTCCTCTTGTACATATGTCGGCATTGTGCTTTTTATATTAAATTCGGATGCAATTTCTGTGTTTCATCGTCAATAAGAAGTTCCAAGGTACACAGTAAACCTGAAGTGAAGCATCGGAATCTAAAACAGGACTCACAGGAAAGGTTCAAATCATAGAAAGTTAGAGTGTCAGTCCTCTTGTACTTAAGTCGGTATTGTGCCTTTTGTATTAAATTTGGATTCAATTTCTGTGTTGCATCGTCAATAAGAAGGTCCAAGGGATACAGTTAACCTGAAGTGAGGCATCGGAATCTAAAACTGGACACAAAGGAGAGGTTCAAATCATAGAAAGTTAGAGTGTCAGTCCTATTGTACTGAAGTCGGCATTGTGCCCTTTATATTAAATAGGGATGCAATTTGTGTGTTTCATCGTCAATAAGAAGGTACAAGGGATACAGTAAACCTGAAGTGAAGCATCGGAATCTAAAACTGGACTCACAGGAGGTGTTCAAATCATAGAAAGTTAGAGTGTCAGTCCCATTGTACTTCAGTCGGCATTGTGCCCTTTATAATAAATTGGGATGCAATTTGTGTGATTCATCGGTAATAAGAAGGTACAAGGGATACAGTAAACCTGAAGTGAAGCATCGGAATCTAAAACTGGACTCACAGGAGAGGTTCAAATCATAGAAAGTTAGAGTGTAAGTCCTCTAGTACTTAAGTCGGCATTGTGCCTTTTCAATTTAATTCCGGCGCAATTTCTGTGTTTCATCGTCAATAAGAAGTTCCAAGGTATACGGTAAACCTGAAGTGAAGCATCGGAAACTAAAACTGGACTCACAGGAGAGGTTCAAATCATAGAAAGTTAGAGTGTCAGTCCTCTTGTACTTAAGTCGGCATTGTGCCTTTTGAATTTAATTCCGAAGCAATTTCTGTGTTCCATCGTCAATAAGAATTTTTAAGGTATACACTAAACCTGAAGTGAAGCATCGGAATCTAAAACTGGACTCACAGGAGAGGTTTAAATCATAGAAAGTTAGAGTGTCAGTCCTCTTGTACTTAAGTCGGCATTGTGCCTTTTAAATTTAATTCCAATGCAATTTCTGTGTTCCATCATCAATAAGAATTTCTAAGGTATACAGTAAAACTGAAGTGAAACATCGGAATCTAAAACTGGACTCACAGGAAAGGTTCAAATCATAGAAAGTTAGAATGTCAGTCCTCTTGTATTTAAGTCGGCATTGTGCCTCTTGTATTAAATTCGGATGAAATTTCTGTGTTTCATCGTCAATAAGAAGTTCAAAGGGATACAGTAAACCTGAAGTGACGCATCGGACTCTAAAACTGGATTCACAAGAGAGATTCAAATCATAGAAAGTTAGAGTGTCAGTCCTCTTGTACTTAAGTCGGCATTGTGCATTTTGAATTTAATTCCGATGCAATTTCTGTGTTTCATCGTCAATAAGAAGTTCCAAGGTATATAGTAAACCTGAAGTGAAGCATCGGAAACTAAAACTGGACATACTGGAGTGGTTCAAATCATAGAAAGTTAGAGTGTCAGTCCTCTTGTACGTAAGTCGGCATTGTGCCTTTTTAATTTAATTCCGATGCAATTTCTGTGTTTCATCGTCAATAAGACGTTCCAAGGTATACAGTAAACCTGAAGTGAAGCATCGGAAACTAAAAGTGGACTCACAGGAGAGGTTCAAATCATAGAAAGTTAGAGTGTCAGTCCTCTTGTTCACATGTCGGCATTGTGCCTTTTGTATTAAATTGGAATGCAATTTCTGTGTTTCATCGTCAATAAGAAGGTACAAGGGATACAGTAAACCTGAAGGGAAGCATCGGAATCTAAAACTGGACTCACAGGCGAGGTTCAAATCAAAGAAAGTTAGAGTGTCATTCCTCTTGTACTTAAGTCGTCATTGTGCCTTTTGAATTAAATTCCGATGCAATTTCTGTCTTTCATCGTCAGTACGAAGTTCCAAGGTATACAGTAAACCTGAAGTGAAGCATCGGAATCTAAAACTGGACTCACAGGACAGGTTCAAATCATAGAAAGTTAGTGTGTCAGTCCTCCTGTACTTAAGTCGGCATTGTGCCTTTTTTATTAAATTCGGATGCAATTTCTGTGTTTCATCGTCAATAAGAAGGTCCAAGGAATACAGTTATCCTGAAGTGAAGCATCGGAATCTAAAACTGGACTCACAGGAGAGGTTCAAGTCATAGAGAGTTAGAGTGTCAGTCCTCTTGTACATAAGTCGGCATTGTGCCTTTTGTATTAAATTCGGATGCAATCTCTGTGTTTCATCGTCAAAAAAAAGGTCCAAGGGATACAGTAAACCTAAAGTGACGCATCAGAATCTGAAACTGGACTCACATGGGAGGTTCAAATCAAAGAATGTTTGAGTGTCAGTCCTCTTGTACTTAAGCCGGCATTGTGCATTCTGTATTAAATTAGGATGAAATTTCTGTGTTTCATCGTCAATAATAAGGTCCAAGGTATACAGTAAACCTGAAGTGAAGCATCGTAATCTGAAACTGGACACACAAGAGTGTTTCAAATCATAGAAAGTTAGAGTGCCAGTCCTCTTGTACTTAAGTCGGCATTGTGCCTTATGAATTTAATTCCGATGCAATATTTGTGTTCATCGTCAATAAGAAGATCCAAGGTATACATGAAACCTGAAGTGAAGCAGCGGAATCAAAACTGGACTCACAGGAGAGTTTCAAATCATAAAAAGTTAGAGTGTCAGTCCTCTTGTACTTAAGTCGGCATTGTGCCTTTTCAATTTAATTCCGATGCAATTTCTGTGTATCATCGTCAATAAGAAGTTCCAAGGTATGCAGTAAACCTGAAGTGAGGCATCGGAAACTAAAACTGGACTCACAGGAGAGGTTCCAACCATAGATAGTTAGAGTGTCAGTCCTCTTGTACTTAAGTCGGCATTGTGCCTTTTGAATTTAAATCCGATGCAATTTCTGTGTTCCATCGTCAATAAGAATTTCCAAGGTATACAGTAAACCTGAAGTGAAGCATCGGAATCTAAAACTGGACTCACAGGCGAGGTTCAAATCATAGAAAGTTAGAGTGTCAGTCCTCTTGTATTTAAGTCGGCATTGTTCCTTTTTTATTAAATTCGGATGCAATTTCTGTGTTTCATCGTCAATAAGAAGTTCCAAGTGATACAGTAAACCTGGAGTGAAGCATCGGAATCTAAAACTGGACTCATAGGAGAGGTTCAAATCATAGAAAGTTAGAGTGTCGGTCCTCTTGTACTTAAGTCGGCATTGTGCATTTTGTACTAAATTCGGATTCAATTTCTCTGTTGCATCGTCAATAAGCATGTCCAAGGGATACAGTAAACCTGAAGTGAAGCATCTGAATCTAAAACTGGACTCACAGGAGAGGTTCAAATCCCAGAAAGTTAGAGTGTCAGTCCTCTTGTACCTCTTGTACTTAAGTCGGCATTGTGCCTTTTGTATTAAATTCGGATGCAATTTCTGTGTTTCATCGTCAATAAGAAGGTCCAAGGTATACAGTAAATCTGAAGAGTAGCATCGGAATCTAAAACTGGACTTACAGGAGAGGTACAAATAATAGAAAGTGAGAGGGTCAGTCCTCTTGTACTTAAGCCGGCATTCTGCCTTTTGAATTTAATTCCGATGCAATATCTGTGTTTCATCGTCAATAAGAAGATCCAAGGTATACAGGAAACCTGAAGTGAATCATCGGAATCTAAATTTGGAATCACATGAGAGGTTCAAATCATAGAAAATTATAATGTCAGTCCTCTTATACTTAAGTCGGCATTGTGCCTTTTGTATTAAATTCGGATGCAATTTCTGTTTTTCATCGTCAATAAGATGGTACAAGGGATACAGTAAACCTGAAGTGAAGCATCGGAATCTAAAACTGGACTCACAGGAGAGGTTCAAATCATAGAAAGTGAGAGTGTCAGTCCTCTTGTACTTATGTCGGCATTGAGCGTTTTATATTAAATTCGGATGTAATTTCTGTGTTCATCGTCAATAAGAAGGTCCAAGGGATACAGTAAACCTGAAGTGAAGCATCGGAATCTAAAACTGGACTCACAGGAGAGGTTCAAATCATAGAATGTTAGAGTGTCAGTCCTCTTGTACTTAAATCGGCATTATGCCTTTTGTATTAAATTCGGATGCAATTTCAGTGTTTCATCGTCAGTAAGAAGGTCCAAGGGCTACAATAAACCTCAAGTCAAGCATCGGAATCTAAAACTGGACTCACAGGAGAGGTTCAAATCATAGAAAGTTAGAGTGTCAGTCCTCTTGTACTTAAGTCGGTATTGTGCCATTTTAATTTAATTCCGAAGCAATTTCTGTGTTTCATTGTCAATAAGAAGTTCCGAGGTATACAAAAAACCTGAAGTGAAGCATCGGAATCTATAACTGGAGTCACAGGACAATTTCAAATCATAGAAAGTTAGAGTGTTAGTCCTCTTGTACTTAAATCGGCAATGTGCCTTTTGTAATAAAATCGGATGCAATTTCTGTGTTTCATCGTCAATAAGAAGTTCCCAGGAATACAGTAAACCTGAAGTGAAACATCGGCATCTAAAACTGGACTCACAAGGGAGGTTCAAATCATAGAAAGCTAGAGTGTCAGTCCTCTTGTACTTAAGTCGGCATTGTGGCTTTTGTATTAAATTCGGATGCAATTTTTCATTTTCATCATCAATAAGAAGGTCCAAGGTATACAGGAAACCTGAAGTGGAGCATCGGAATCTAAAAGTGGACTCACAGGACAGGATCAAATCATACAAAGTTAGAGTGTCAGTCCTCTTGTACTTAAGTCGGCATTGTGCCTTTTATATTAAATTCGGATGCAATTTATGTGTTTCAAAGTCAATAAGAAGGTCCAAGGGATACAGTAAACCTGAAGTGATGCATCGGAATCTAAACCTGGACTCAAAGGAGAGGTTCAAAACATAGAAACTTAGAGTGTCAGTCCTCTCCTACATAAGTCGGCATTGTGCCTTTTGAATTAAATTACGATGCAATTTCTGTGTTTCATCGTCAATAAGAAGTTCCAAGGTATACAGTAAACCTGAAGTGAAGCAACGGAATCTAAAACTGGATTCACTGGACAGGTTCAAATCATAGAAAGTTAGAGTGTCAGTCCTCTTGTACTTAAGTCGGCATTGTGCATTTTGAATGTAATTCCGATGCAATTTCTGTGTTTCATCGTCAATAACAAGTTCCAAGGCATACAGTAAACCTGAAGTGAAGCATCGGAATCTAAAACCTGACTGACAGGACAGATTCAAATCATAGAAAGTTAGAGCGTCAGTCCTCTTGTACTGAAATTGGCATTGTGCATTTTGTATTAATTTCGGATGCAATTTCAGTGTTTCATCATCAATAAGAAGGTCCACGGGATACAGTAAACCTGAAGTGAAGCATCGGAATCTAAAACTGGACTCACAGGAGAGGTTCAGATCATAGAAAGTTAGAGTGTCAGTCCTTTTGTACTTCAGTCGGCATTGTGCCTTTTGAATTTTTTTACGATGCAATTTCTGTGTTCCATCGTCAATAAGAAGTTCCAAGGTATACAATAAACCTGAAGTGAAGCATCGGAATCTAAAACTGTACTCACAGGAGAGTCTCAAATCATACAAAGTTAGAGTGTTAGTCCTCTTGTACTTAAATCGGCATTGTGCCTTTTGTATCAAATTCGGATGCAATTTCTGTGATTCATCGTCAATAAGAACTTCCCATGGATACAGTAAAGCTGAAGTGAAACATCGGCATGTAAAACTGGACTCACAGGACAGGTTCAAATCATAGAAAGTTAGAGTGTCAGTCCTTTTGTACGTAAGTCGGCATTGTGCCTTTAGATTTTAATTCTTACGGAATTTCTGTGTTCCATCGTCAATAAGAAGTTCCAAGGTATACAGTAAACCTAAAGTGAAGCATCGGAATCTCAAATTGGACCCACAGGAGAGGTTCTAATCATAGGAAGTTAGAGTGTCAGTCCTATTGTACTTAAGTCGGCATTGTGCCTTTTATATTAAATTCGGATGCAATAAGTGTGTTGCATCGTCAATAAGGAGGTACAAGGGATACAGTAAACCTGAAGTGAAGCATCGGAATCTAAAACTGGACTCACAGGAGAGGTTCAAATCACAGAAAGTTAGTGTGTCAGTCCTCTTGTACCACTTGTACTTAAGTCGGCAATGTGCCTTTTGTATTAAATTTGGATGCAATTTCTGTGTTTCATCGTCAATAAGAAGGTCCAAGGGATACAGTAAAACTGAAGTGAAGCATCGGAATCTAGAACTGGACTCACAGGAGAGGTTCAAATCAAAGAAAGTGAGAGTGTCAGTCCTCTTGTACATAAGTCGGCATTGTGCCTTTTATATTAAATTCGGATGCAATTTCTGTGTTTCATCGTCAATAAGAAGGTCCAAGGGACACAGTAAACCTGAAGTGAAGCATTGGAATCTAAAACTGGACTCACCGGAGAGGTTTAAATCATAGAAAGTTAGAGTGTCAATCCTCATGTACTTATGTCGGTATTGTGCCTTTTGTATCAAATTCGGATGCAATTTCAGTGTTTCATCGTCAATTAGAAGGTCCAAGGGATACAGTAAACCTGAAGTGAAGCATCGGAATCTAAAACTGGACTCACAGGAGAGGTTCAAATCAAAGAAAGTTAGAGTGTCTGTCCGCTTGTACTTAAGTCGGCATTGTGCCTTTACATTGAATTCGGATGCAATTTCTGTGTTTCATCGTCAATAAGAAATTCCAAGGTATACAGTAAACCTAAAGTGAAGCATCGTAATCTAAAACAGGACTAAGAGGACAGGTTCAATTCATAGAAACTTAGAGTGTCAGTCCTCTTGTACTTAAATCGGCATTGTGCCTTTTGTATTAAAATCGGTTGCAATTTCTGTGTTTCATCGTCAATAAGAAGGTCCAAGGTATACAGTAAACCTGAAGTGAAGCATCAAAATCTAAAACTGGACTCACAGGAGGGTTTCAAATCATAGAAAGTTAGAGTGTCAGTCCTCTTGTACTTAAGTCGGTATTGTGCCTTTTGAATTTAATTCCGAAGCAATTTCTGTTTTTCATCGTCAATAAGAAGTTCCGAGGTATACAGTAAACCTGAAGTGAAGCATCGGAATCTAAAACTGGACTCACAGGACAGGTTCAAATCATAGAAACTTAGAGTGTCAGTCCTCTCCTACTTAAGTCGGCATTGTGCCTTTTGAATTTAAATCCGATGCAAATTCTGTGTTTCATGGTCAATAAGAAGTTCCAACGTATACAGTAAACCTGAAGTGAAGCATCAAATTTAAAACTGGACTCACAGGAGAGGTTCAAATCATAGAAAATTAGAGTATCAGTTCTCTTGAACTGTAGTCGACATTGTGACTTTTGAATTAAATTCTGATGCAATTTCTGTGTTTCATCGTCAATAAGAAGTTCCAATGTATACAGTAAACGTGAAGTGAAGCATCGGAATCTAATACTGGACTCGCAGGACAATTTGAAATCATAGAAAGTTAGAGTGTCACTCCTCTTGTACTGAAATCGGCATTGTGCCTTTTATACTAATTTCGGATGCAATTTCTGTGTTTCATCGTCAATAAGAAGTTCCAAGGTATATAGTAAACCTGAAGTGAAGCATCGGAATCTAAAACAGGACTTACAGGACAGGTTCAAATCATAGCATGTTAGAGTGTCAGTCCTCTTGTACTTAAATCGGCATTGTGCCTTTTGTATTAAATTCGTATGCAATTTCTGTGTTTCATCGTCAATAAGAAGTTCCCAGGGATACCGTAAAGCTGAAGTCAAACATCAGCATCTAAAACTGGACTCACAGGAGAGGTTCAAATCATAGAAAGTTACAGTGTCAGTCCTCCTGTACTTATGTCGACATTGAGCCTTTTGCATGCAATTCGGATGCAATTTCTGTGTTTCATCGTCAATAAGAAGATCCAAGGTATACAGGAAACCTGAAGTGAAGCATCGGAATCTATAAGTGGACTCACAGGAGAGGGTCAAGTCATAGTAAGTTAGAGTGTCAGTCCTCTTGTACTTAAGTCGGCATTGTGCCTCTTGTATTAAATTCCGATGCAATATCTGTTTATCATCGTCAATAAGAAGGTACAAGGGATACAGTAAACCTGAAGTGAAGCATCGGAATCTAAAACTGGACTCACAGGACAGGTTCAAATCATAGAAAGTTAGAGTGTCAGTCCTCTTGTTCTTAAGTCGGCATTGTGCCTTTTGTATTAAATTCGGATGCAATTTCTGTGTTTCATCGTCAATATGAAGGTCCTAAGTATACAGTAAACCTGAAGTGAAGCATCGGAATCTAAAACTGGACTCACAGGAGAGGTTCAACTCATTGAAAGTAAATGTCAGTCCTCTTGTACTTAAGTCGGCATTGTGCCTTTTGTATTAAATTCTGATGCAATTTCAGTGTTTCATCGTCAATTAGAAGGTCCAAGGGATACAGTAAACCTGAAGTGAAACATCGGAATCTAAAACTGGACTCACAGGAGGGGTTCAAATCATAAAAAGTTAGAAATTCAGTCCTCTTGTACTTAGGTCGGCATTGTGCCTTTTGAATTTAATTCCGATGTAATTTCTGTGTTCCATCGTCAATAAGAGGTTCCAAGGTATACAGTACACCTGAAGTGAAGCATAGGAATCTAAAACTCGACTCACAGGAGAGATTCAAATCATAGAAAGGTAGAGTGTCAGTCCGCTTGTACTTAAGTCGGCATTGTGCCTTTAAATTGAATTCGGATGCAATTTCTGTGTTTCATCGTCAATAAGAAGTTCCAAGGTATACAGTAAACCTAAAGTGAAGCATCGTAATCTAAAACAGGACTAACAGGACAGGTTCAATTCATAGAAAGTTAGAGTGTCAGTCCTCTTGTACTTAAATCGGCATTGTGCCTTTTGTATTAAAATCGGATGTAATTTCTGTGTTTCATCGTCAATAAGAAGGTCCAAGGTATACAGTAAACCTGAAGTGAAGCATCGGAATCTAAAACTGGACTCACAGGAGAGTTTCAAATCATAGAAAATTTGAGTGTCAGTCCTCTTGTACTTAAGTCGGTATTGTGCCTTTTGAATTTAATTCCGAAGCAATTTCTGTGTTTCATCGTCAATAAGAAGTTCCGAGGTATACAGTAAACCTGAAGTGGAGCATCGGAATCTAAAACTGGACTCACAGGACAGGTTCAAATCATAGAAAGTTAGAGTGTCAGTCCTCTTGTACTGAAATCGGCATTGTACCTTTTGTATTAAAATCGGATGCAATATCTGTGTTTCATCGTCAACAAGAAGTTCCCAGGCATACAGTATACCTGAAGTGAAACATCGGCATCTAAAACTGGACTCACAGGAGAGGTTCAAATCATTGAAAGTTAGAGTGTCATTCCTCTTGTACTTAAGTCGGGATTGTGCCTTTTAAATTTAATTCCGATGGAATTTCTGTGTTCCATCGTCAATAAGAAGTTCCAAGGTATACAGTAAACCTGAAGTGAAGCATCGGAAACTAAAACTGGACTCACAGGAGAGTTTCAAATCATAGAATGTTAGAGTGTCAGTCCTCTTGTACTCAAGTCGGCATTGTGCCTTTTGTATTAAATTCGGATGCAATTTCTGTGTTTCATCGTCAATAAGAAGGTCCAAGGTATACAGGAAACCTGAAGTGAAGCATCGGAATCTAAAAGTGGACTCACAGGACAGGATCAAATCATAGAAAGTTAGAGTGTCAGTCCTCTTGTACTTAAGTCGGCATTGTGCCTTTTGTATTAAATTCGGATGCAATCTCTGTGTTTCATCGTCAAAAAAAAGGTCCAAGGGATACAGTAAACCTAAAGTGACGCATCAGAATCTGAAACCGGACTCACATGAGAGGTTCAAATCATAGAATGTTTGAGTGTCAGTCCTCTTGTACTTAAGTCGGCATTGTGCATTCTGTATTAAATTAGGATGAAATTTCTGTGTTTCATCGTCAATAAGAAGGTCCAAGGTATACAGTAAACCTGAAGTGAAACATCGTAATCTGAAACTGGACACACAAGAGTGTTTCAAATCATAGAAAGTTAGAGTGCCAGTCCTCTTGTACTTAAGTCGGCATTGTGCCTTATGAATTTAATTCCGATGCAATATTTGTGTTTCATCGTCAATAAGAAGATCCAAGGTATACATGAAACCTGAAGTGAAGCAGCGGAATCAAAACTGGACTCACAGGAGAGTTTCAAATCATAAAAAGTTAGAGTGTCAGTCCTCTTGTACTTAAGTCGGCATTGTGCCTTTTCAATTTAATTCCGATGCAATTTCTGTGTATCATCGTCAATAAGAAGTTCCAAGGTATGCAGTAAACCTGAAGTGAAGCATCGGAAACTAAAACTGGACTCACAGGAGAGGTTCAAACCATAGATAGTTAGAGTGTCAGTCCTCTTGTACTTAAGTCCTCATTGTGCCTTTTGAATTTAAATCCGATGCAATTTCTGTGTTCCATCGTCAATAAGAATTTCCAAGGTATACAGTAAACCTGAAGTGAAGCATCGGAATCTAAAACTGGACTCACAGGCGAGGTTCAAATCATAGAAAGTTAGAGTGTCAGTCCTCTTGTACCTCTTGTACTTAAGTCGGCATTGTGCCTTTTGTATTAAATTCGGATGCAATTTCTGTGTTTCATCGTCAATAAGAAGATCCAAGGTATACAGGAAACCTGAAGTGAATCATCGGAATCTAATTTTGGAATCACATGAGAGGTTCAAATCATAGAAAGTTAGAATGTCAGTCCTCTTATACTTAAGTCGGCATTGTGCCTTTTGTATTAAATTCGGATGCAATTTCTGTTTTTCATCGTCAATAAGATGGTACAAGGGATACAGTAAACCTGAAGTGAAGCATCGGAATCTAAAACTGGACTCACAGGAGAGGTTCAAATCATAGAAAGTGAGAGTGTCAGTCCTCTTGTACTTATGTCGGCATTGAGCCTTTTATATTAAATTCGGATGTAATTTCTGTGTTCATCGTCAATAAGAAGGTCCAAGGGATACAGTAAACCTGAAGTGAAGCATCGGAATCTAAAACTGGACTCACAGGAGAGGTTCAAATCATAGAATGTTAGAGTGTCAGTCCTCTTGTACTTAAATCGGCATTGTGCCTTTTGTATTAAATTCGGATGCAATTTCAGTGTTTCATCGTCAGTAACAAGGTCCAAGGGATACAATAAACCTCAAGTCAAGCATCGGAATCTAAAACTGGACTCACATGAGAGGTTCAAATCATAGAAAGTTAGAGTGTCAGTCCTCTTGTACTTAAGTCGGTATTGTGCCTTTTTAATTTAATTCCGAAGCAATATCTGTGTTTCATTGTCAATAAGAAGTTCCGAGGTATACAGTAAACCTGAAGTGAAGCATCGGAATCTAAAACTGGAGTCACAGGACAATTTCAAATCATAGAAAGTTAGAGTGTTAGTCCTCTTGTACTTAAATCGGCATTGTGCCTTTTGTAATAAAATCGGATGCAATTTCTGTGTTTCATCGTCAATAAGAAGTTCCCAGGAATACAGTAAACCTGAAGTGAAACATCGGCATCTAAAACTGGACTCACAAGGGAGGTTCAAATCATAGAAAGCTAGAGTGTCAGTCCTCTTGTACTTAAGTCGGCATTGTGCCGTTTGAATTTATTTCCGATGGAATTTCTGTGTTCCATCGGCAATAAGAAGTTCCAAGGTATACAGTAAACCTGAAGTGAAGCATCGGAAACTAAAACTGGACTCACAGGAGAGTTTCAAATCATAGAAAGTTAGAGTGTCAGTCCTCTTGTACTTAAGTCGGCATTGTGGCTTTTGTATTAAATTCGGATGCAATTTTTCATTTTCATCGTCAATAAGAAGGTCCAAGGTATACAGGAAACCTGAAGTGGAGCATCGGAATCTAAAAGTGGACTCACAGGACAGGATCAAATCATAGAAAGTTAGAGTGTCAGTCCTCTTGTACTTAAGTCGGCATTGTGCCTTTTATATTAAATTCGGATGCAATTTATGTGTTTCAAAGTCAATAAGAAGGTCCAAGGGATACAGTAAACCTGAAGTGATGCATCGGAATCTAAACCTGGACTCAAAGGAGAGGTTCAAAACATAAAAACTTAGAGTGTCAGTCCTCTCCTACTTAAGTCGGCATTGTGCCTTTTGAATTAAATTCCGATGCAATTTCTGTGTTTCATCGTCAATAAGAAGTTCCAAGGTATACAGTAAACCTGAAGTGAAGCAACGGAATCTAAAACTGGATTCACTGGACAGGTTCAAATCATAGAAAGTTAGAGTGTCAGTCCTCTTGTACTTAAGTCGGCATTGTGCATTTTGAATGTAATTCCGATGCAATTTCTGGGTTTCATCGTCAATAACAAGTTCCAAGGCATACAGTAAACCTGAAGTGAAGCATCGGAATCTAAAACCTGACTGACAGGACAGATTCAAATCATAGAAAGTTAGAGCGTCAGTCCTCTAGTACTGAAATTGGCATTGTGCATTTTGTATTAATTTCGGATGCAATTTCAGTGTTTCATCATCAATAAGAAGGTCCACGGGATACAGTAAACCTGAAGTGAAGCATCGGAATCTAAAACTGGACTCACAGGAGAGGTTCATATCATAGAAAGTTAGAGTGTCAGTCCTGTTGTACTTAAGTCGGCATTGTGCATTTTGAATGTAATCCCAATGCAATTTCTGTGTTTCATCGTCAATAAGAAGTTCCAAGGTATACAGTAAACGTGAAGTGAAACATCGGAATCTAATACTGGACTCGCAGGACAGATTGAAATCATAGAAAGTTAGAGTGTCACTCCTCTTGTACTGAAATCGGCATTGTGCCTTTTATACTAATTTCGGATGCAATTTCTGTGTTTCATCGTCAATAAGAAGTTCCAAGGTATATAGTAAACCTGAAGTGAAGCATCGGAATCTAAAACAGGACTTACAGGACAGGTTCAAATCATAGCATGTTAGAGTGTCAGTCCTCTTGTAGTTAAATCGGCATTGTGCCTTTTGTATTAAATTCGTATGCAATTTCTGTGTTTCATCGTCAATAAGAAGTTCCCAGGGATACCGTAAAGCTGAAGTGAAACATCGGCATCTAAAACTGGACTCACAGGAGAGGTTCAAATCATAGAAAGTTAGTGTGTCAGTCCTTTTGTACTTAAGTCGGCATTGTGCCTTTTGATTTTAATTCCGATGGAATTTCTGTGTTCCATCGTCAATAAGAAGTTCCAAGGTATACAGTAAACCTGAAGTGAAGCATCGGAATCTAAAACTGCACCCTAAGGAGAGGTTCAAATCATAGAAAGTTAGAGTGTCAGTCCTCTTATACTTAAGTCGGCATTGTGCCTTTTATATTAAATTCGGATGCAATATGTGTGTTTCATCGTCAATAAGGAGGTACAACGGATACAATAAACCTGAAGTGAAGCATCGGAATCTAAAACTGGAATCACAGGGGAGGTTCTAATCATAGAAAGTTAGAGTGTCACTCTTCTTGTACTTAAGTCTGCATTGTCCCTTTTGTATTAAATTCGGATGCATTTTCTGTGTTTCATCGTCAATAAGAAAAGCCAAGGGATACAGTAAACCTGAAGTGAAGAATCAGAATCTAAAACTGGACTCACAGGGGAGGTTCAAATCATAGAAAGTTACAGTGTCAGTCCTCCTGTACTTATGTCGACATTGAGCCTTTTGCATGCAATTCGGATGCAATTTCTGTGTTTCATCGTCAATAAGAAGATCCAAGGTATACAGTAAACCTGAAGTGAAGCAACGGAATCTAAAACTGGATTCACTGGACAGGTTCAAATCATAGAAAGTTAGAGTGTCAGTCCTTTTGTACTTAAGTCGGCATTGTGCATTTTGAATGTAATTCCGATGCAATTTCTGGGTTTCATCGTCAATAACAAGTTCCAAGGCATACAGTAAACCTGAAGTGAAGCATCGGAAACTAAAACCTGACTGACAGGACAGATTCAAATCATAGAAAGTTAGAGCGTCAGTCCTCTAGTACTGAAATTGGCATTGTGCATTTTGTATTAATTTCGGATGCAATTTCAGTGTTTCATCATCAATAAGAAGGTCCACGGGATACAGTAAACCTGAAGTGAAGCATCGGAATCTAAAACTGGACTCACAGGAGAGGTTCAGATCATAGAAAGTTAGAGTGTCAGTCCTTTTGTACTTCAGTCGGCATTGTGCCTTTTGAATTTTTTTACGATGCAATTTCTGTGTTCCATCGTCAATAAGAAGTTCCAAGGTATACAGTAAACCTGAAGTGAAGCATCGGAATCTAAAACTGTACTCACAGGAGAGTTTCAAATCATACAAAGTTAGAGTGTTAGTCCTCTTGTACTTAAATCGGCATTGTGCCTTTTGTATCAAATTCGGATGCAATTTCTGTGATTCATCGTCAATAAGAACTTCTCATGGATACAGTAAAGCTGAAGTGAAACATCGGCATGTAAAACTGGACTCACAGGAGAGGTTCAAATCATAGAAAGTTAGAGTGTCAGTCCTTTTGTACGTAAGTCGGCATTGTGCCTTTAGATTTTAATTCTTACGGAATTTCTGTGTTCCATCGTCAATAAGAAGTTCCAAGGTATACAGTTAACCTAAAGTGAAGCATCGGAATCTAAAATTGGACCCACAGGAGAGGTTCTAATCATAGGAAGTTAGAGTGTCAGTCCTATTGTACTTAAGTCGGCATTGTGCCTTTTATATTAAATTCGGATGCAATATGTGTGTTGCATCGTCAATAAGGAGGTACAAGGGATACAGTAAACCTGAAGTGAAGCATCGGAATCTAAAACTGGACTCACAGGAGAGGTTCAAATCACAGAAAGTTAGTGTGTCAGTCCTCTTGTACCACTTGTACTTAAGTCGGCATTGTGCCTTTTGTATTAAATTTGGATGCAATTTCTGTGTTTCATCGTCAATAAGAAGGTCCAAGGGATACAGTAAAACTGAAGTGAAGCATCGGAATCTAGAACTGGACTCACAGGAGAGGTTCAAATCAAAGAAAGTGAGAGTGTCAGTCCTCTTGTACATAAGTCGGCATTGTGCCTTTTATATTAAATTCGGATACAATTTCTGTGTTTCATCGTCAATAAGAAGGTCCAAGGGATACAGTAAACCTGAAGTGAAGCATTGGAATCTAAAACTGGACTCACCGGAGAGGTTTAAGTCATAGAAAGTTGGAGTGTCAATCCTCTTGTACTTATGTCGGTATTGTGCCTTTTGTATCAAATTCGGATGCAATTTCAGTGTTTCATCGTCAATTGGAAGGTCCAAGGGATACAGTAAACCTGAAGTGAAGCATCGGAATCTAAAACTGGACTCACAGGAGAGGTTCAAATCATAGAAAGTTAGAGTGTCAGTCCTCTTGTACTTAGTTCGGCATTGTGCCTTTTGAATTTAATTCCGATGTAATTTCTGTGTTCCATCGTCAATAAGAAGTTCCAAGGTATACAGTAAACCTGAAGTGAAGCATAGGAATCTAAAACTCGATTCACAGGAGAGGTTCAAATCAAAGAAAGTTAGAGTGTCTGTCCGCTTGTACTTAAGTCGGCATTGTGCCTTTACATTGAATTCGGATGCAATTTCTGTGTTTCATCGTCAATAAGAAGTTCCAAGGTATACAGTAAACCTAAAGTGAAGCATCGTAATCTAAAACAGGACTAAGAGGACAGGTTCAATTCATAGAAACTTAGAGTGTCAGTCCTCTTGTACTTACATCGGCATTGTGCCTTTTGTATTAAAATCGGTTGCAATTTCTGTGTTTCATCGTCAATAAGAAGGTCCAAGGTATAAAGTAAACCTGAAGTGAAGCATCAAAATCTAAAACTGGACTCACAGGAGAGTTTCAAATCATAGAAAGTTAGAGTGTCAGTCCTCTTGTACTTAAGTCGGTATTGTGCCGTTTGAATTTAATTCCGAAGCAATTTCTGTTTTTCATCGTCAATAAGAAGTTCCGAGGTATACAGTAAACCTGAAGTGAAGCATCGGAATCTAAAACTGGACTCACAGGACAGGTTCAAATCATAGAAACTTAGAGTGTCAGTCCTCTCCTACTTAAGTCGGCATTGTGCCTTTTGAATTTAAATCCGATGCAAATTCTGTGTTTCATGGTCAATAAGAAGTTCCAACGTATACAGTAAACCTGAAGTGAAGCATCGAATTTAAAACTGGACTCACAGGAGAGGTTCAAATCATAGAAAATTAGAGTATCAGTTCTCTTGAACTGAAATCGCATTGTGACTTTTGAATTAAATTCTGATGCAATTTCTGTGTTTCATCGTCAATAAGAAGTTCCAAGGTATACAGTAAACCTGAAGTGAAGCAACGGAATCTACAACTGGATTCACAGGACATGTTCATATCATAGAAAGTTAGAGTGTCAGTCCTGTTGTACTTAAGTCGGAATGGTGCATTTTGAATGTAATCCCAATGCAATTTCTGTGTTTCATCGTCAATAAGAAGTTCCAAGGTATACAGTAAACGTGAAGTGAAACATCGGAATCTAATACTGGACTCGCAGGACAGATTGAAATCATAGAAAGTTAGAGTGTCACTCCTCTTGTACTGAAATCGGCATTGTGCCTTTTATACTAATTTCGGATGCAATTTCTGTGTTTCATCGTCAATAAGAAGTTCCAAGGTATATAGTAAACCTGAAGTGAAGCATCGGAATCTAAAACAGGACTTACAGGACAGGTTCAAATCATAGCATGTTAGAGTGTCAGTCCTCTTGTACTTAAATCGGCATTGTGCCTTTTGTATTAAATTCGTACGCAATTTCTGTGTTTCATCGTCAATAAGAAGTTCCCAGGGATACCGTAAAGCTGAAGTGAAACATCGGCATCTAAAACTGGACTCACAGGAGAGGTTCAAATCATAGAAAGTTAGTGTGTCAGTCCTTTTGTACTTAAGTCGGCATTGTGCCTTTTGATTTTAATTCCGATGGAATTTCTGTGTTCCATCGTCAATAAGAAGTTCCAAGGTATACAGTAAACCTGAAGTGAAGCATCGGAATCTAAAACTGCACCCTAAGGAGAGGTTCAAATCATAGAAAGTAAGAGTGTCAGTCCTCTTATACTTAAGTCGGCATTGTGCCTTTTATATTAAATTCGGATGCAATATGTGTGTTTCATCGTCAATAAGGAGGTACAACGGATACAATAAACCTGAAGTGAAGCATCGGAATCTAAAACTGGAATCACAGGGGAGGTTCTAATCATAGAAAGTTAGAGTGTCACTCTTCTTGTACTTAAGTCTGCATTGTCCCTTTTGTATTAAATTCGGATGCAATTTCTGTGTTTCATCGTCAATAAGAAAAGCCAAGGGATACAGTAAACCTGAAGTGAAGAATCAGAATCTAAAACTGGACTCACAGGAGAGGTTCAAATCATAGAAAGTTACAGTGTCAGTCCTCCTGTACTTATGTCGACATTGAGCCTTTTGCATGCAATTCGGATTCAATTTCTGTGTTTCATCGTCAATAAGAAGATCCAAGGTATACAGGAAACCTGAAGTGAAGCATCGGAATCTAAAAGTGGACTCACAGGAGAGGTTCAAGTCATAGTAAGTTAGAGTGTCATTCCTCTTGTACTTAAGTCGGCATTGTGCCTCTTGTATTAAATTCCGATGCAATATCTGTTTATCATCGTCAATAAGAAGGTACAAGGGATACAGTAAACCTGAAGTGAAGCATCGGAATCTAAAACTGGACTCACAGGACAGGTTCAAATCATAGAAAGTTAGAGTGTCAGTCCTCTTGTACTTAAGTCGGCATTGTGCTTTTTATATTAAATTCGGATGCAATTTCTGTGTTTCATCGTCAATAAGAAGGTCCAAGGGACACAGTAAACCTGAAGTGAAGCATCGGAATCTAAAACTGAACTCACTGGAGAGGTTCAAATCATAGAAAATTAGAGTATCAGTCCTCTTGTACTTAAGTCGGCATTGTGCCTATTGTATTAAATTCGGATGCAATTTCTCTGTTTCATCGTCAATAAGAAGGTCCAAGTGAAACAGTAATCCTGAAGTGAAGCATCGGAATCTAAAGCTGGACTCACAGGAGAGGTTCAATTCATAGAAAAATCGAGTGTCATTCCTCTTGTACTTAAGTTGGCATTGTGCCTTTTGTATGAAATTTGGATGCAATTTCTGTGTTTCATCATCAATAAGAAGGTCCAAAGGATACAGTCAACCTGAAGTGGAGCATTGGAATCTAAAACTGGACTGACAGGAGAGGTTCAAATCATAGAAAGTTAGAGTGTCAGTCCTCTTGTTCTTAAGTCGGCATTGTTCCTTTTGTATTAAATTCGGATGCAATTTCTGTGTTTCATCGTCAATATGAAGGTCCTAAGTATACAGTAAACCTGAAGTGAAGCATCGGAATCTAAAACTGGACTCACAGGAGAGGTTCAATTCATTGAAAGTAAATGTCAGTCCTCTTGTACTTAAGTCGGCATTGTGCCTTTTGTATTAAATTCTGATCAATTTCAGTGTTTCATCGTCAATTAGAAGGTCCAAGGGATACAGTAAACCTGAAGTGAAACATCCGAATCTAAAACTGGACTCACAGGAGGGGTTCAAATCATAAAAAGTTAGAAATTCAGTCCTCTTGTACTTAGGTCGGCATTGTGCCTTTTGAATTTAATTCCGATTTAATTTCTGTGTTCCATCGTCAATAATAGGTTCCAAGGTATACAGTACACCTGAAGTGAAGCATAGGAATCTAAAACTGGACTCACAGGAGAGATTCAAATCATAGAAAGGTACAGTGTCAGTCCGCTTGTACTTAAGTCGGCATTGTGACTTTAAATTGAATTCGGATGCAATTTCTGTGTTTCATCGTCAATAAGAAGTTCCAAGGTATACAGTAAACCTAAAGTGAAGCATCGTAATCTAAAACAGGACTAACAGGACAGGTTCAATTCATAGAAAGTTAGAGTGTCAACCCTCTTGTACTTAAATCGGCATTGTGCCTTTTGTATTAAAATCGGATGTAATTTCTGTGTTTCATCGTCAATAAGAAGGTCCAAGGTATACAGTAAACCTGAAGTGAAGCATCGGAATCTAAAACTGGACTCACAGGAGAGTTTCAAATCATAGAAAATTTGAGTGTCAGTCCTCTTGTACTTAAGTCGGTATTGTGCCTTTTGAATTTAATTCCGAAGCAATTTCTGTGTTTCATCGTCAATAAGAAGTTCCGAGGTATACTGTAAACCTGAAGTGGAGCATCGGAATCTAAAACTGGACTTACAGGACAGGTTCAAATCATAGAAAGTTAGAGTGTCAGTCCTCTTGTACTGAAATCGGCATTGTACCTTTTGTATTAAAATCGGATGCAATATCTGTGTTTCATCGTCAACAAGAAGTTCCCAGGCATACAGTATACCTGAAGTGAAACATCGGCATCTAAAACTGGACTCACAGGAGAGGTTCAAATCATTGAAAGTTAGAGTGTCATTCCTCTTGTACTTAAGTCGGGATTGTGCCTTTTAAATTTAATTCCGATGGAATTTCTGTGTTCCATCGTCAATAAGAAGTTCCAAGGTATACAGTAAACCTGAAGTGAAGCATCGGAAACTAAAACTGGACTCACAGGAGAGTTTCAAATCATAGAAAGTTAGAGTGTCAGTCCTCTTGTACTTAAGTCGGCATTGTGCCTTTTGTATTAAATTCGGATGCAATTTCTGTGTTTCATCGTCAATAAGAAGGTCCAAGGTATACAGGAAACCTGAAGTGAAGCATCGGAATCTAAAAGTGGACTCACAGGACAGGATCAAATCATAGAAAGTTAGAGTGTCAGTCCTCTTGTACTTAAGTCGGCATTGTGCCTTTTATATTAAATTCGGATGCAATTTCTGTGTTTCATCCTCAATAAGAAGGTCCAAGGGATACAGTAAACCTGAAGTGAAGCATCGGAATCTAATCATGGACTCACAGGAGAGGTTTAAAGCATAGAAACTTAGAGTGTCAGTCCTCTCCTACTTAAGTCGGCATTGTGCCTATTGAATTTAAATCCGATGCAATTTCTGTGTTTCATGGTCAATAAGAAATTCCAACGTATACAGTAAACCTGAAGTGAAGCATCGAATTTAAAACTGGACTCATAGGAGAGGTTCAAATCATAGAAAATTAGAGTATCAGTCCTCTTGAACTTAAGTCGACGTTGTGCCTATTGAATTAAATTCTGATGCAATTTCTGTGTTTCATCGTCAATAAGAAGTTCCAAGGTATACAGTAAACCTTAAGTGAGGCATCGGAATCTAAAACTGGATTCACAGGACACGTTCAAATCATAGAAAGTTAGAGTGTCAGTCCTCTTGTACTTAAATCGGCATTGTGCCTCTTGTATTAAATTCGGATGCAATTTCTGTGTTTCATCGCCAATGAGAAGGTCCAAGGGATACAGTAAACCTGAAGTGAAGCATCGGAATCTAAAACTGGACTCACTGGAGACATTCAAATCATAGAAAGTGAGAGTGTCAGTCCTCTTATACTTATGTCGGCATTTTGCCTTTTGTATTATATTCGGATGCAATTTCTGTGTTTCAACGTCAATAAGAAGGTCCAAGAGATACAGTAAACCTGAAGTGAAGCATCGGAATCTAAAACTGGACTCATTGGGGAGTTTCAAATCATAGAAAGTTAGAGTGTCAGTCCTCTTGTACTTAAGTCGGCATTGTGCATTTTGAATGTAATCCCAATGCAATTTCTGTGTTTCATCGTCAATAAGAAGTTCCAAGGTATACAGTAAACCTGAAGTGAAGCATCGGAATCTAAAACTGGATTCGCAGGACAGATTCAAATCATAGAAAGTTAGAGTGTCAGTCCTCTTGTACTGAAATCGGTATTGTGCCTTTTGTATAAAAATTGGTATGCAATTTCTGTGTTTCATCGTCAATAAGAAGTTCCAAGGTATATAGTAAACCTGAAGTGAAGCATCGGAATCTACAACAGGACTTACAGTACAGGTTCAAATCATAGAATGTTAGAGTGTCAGTCCTCTTGTACTTAAATCGGCATTGTGCCTTTTGTATTAAATTCGTATGCAATTTCTGTGTTTCATCGTCAATAAGAAGTTCCCAGGTATACCGTAAAGCTGATGTGAAACATCGGCATCTAAAACAGGACTCACAGGAGAGGTTCAAATCATAGAAAGTTAGTGTGTCAGTCCTTTTGTACTTAAGTCGGCATTGTGCCTTTTGATTTTAATTCCGATGGAATTTCTGTGTTCCATCGTCAATAAGAAGTTCCAAGGTATACAGTAAACCGGAAGTGAAGCATCGGAATCTAAAACTGGACCCAAAGGAGAGGTTCAAATCATAGAAAGTTAGAGTGTCAGAGCTCTTATACTTAAGTCAGCATTGTGCTTTTTATATTAAATTCGGATGCAATATGTGTGTTTCATCGTCAGTAAGGAGATACAAGGAATACAATAAACATGAAGTGAAGCATCGGAATCTAAAACTGGACTCACAGGAGAGGTTCTAATCATAGAAAATTAGAGTGTCACTCTTCTTGTACTTAAGTCTGCATTGTCTTTTTTGTATTAAATTCGGATGCAATTTCTGTGTTTAATCGTCAATAAGAAGAGCCAAGGGATACAGAAAACCTGAAGTGAAGAATCGGAATCTGAAACTGGACTCACAGGAGAGGTTCCAATCATAGAAAGTTACAGTGTCAGTCCTCCTGTACTTAAGTCGACATTGTGCCTTTTGCATGCAATTCGGATGCAATTTCTGTGTTTCATCGTCAATAAGAAGGTCCAAGGGATACAGTAAACCTGAAGTGCAGCATCGGAATCTAAAGCTGGACTCACAGCAGCGGTTCAAATCGTAGAAAGTGAGTGTGTCACTCCTCTTACACTTAAGTCGATATTGTGCCATTTGTATTAAATTCGGATGCAATTTCTGTGTTTCATCGTCAATAAGAAGGTACAAGGTATACAGTACACCTGAAGTAAGGCATTGGGAACTAAAACTGGACTCACAGGGGACTTTTAAATCATAGAAAGTTAGAGTGTCAGTCCTCTTGTACTTAAGTCGGTATTGTGCCTTTTGAATTTAATTCCGAAGCAATTTCTGTGTTTCATCGTCAATAAGAAGTTCCGAGGTATACAGTAAACCTGAAGTGAAGCATCGGAATCTAAAACTGGACTCACAGGACAGGTTCAAATCATAGAAAGTTAGAGAGTCAGTCCTCTTGTACTGAAATAGGCATTGTACCTTTTGTATTAAAATCGGATGCAATTTCTGTGTTTCATCGTCAACAAGAAGTTCCCAGGGATACAGTATACCTGAAGTGAAACATCGGCATCTAAAACTGGACTCACAGGAGAGGTTCAAATCATTGAAAGTTAGAGTGTCAGTCCTCTTGTACTTAAGTCGGGATTGTGCCTTTTAAATTTAATTCCGATGGAATTTCTGTGTTCCATCGTCTATAAGAAGTTCCAAGGTATACAGTAAACCTGAAGTGAAGAATCCGAAACTAAAACTAGACTCACAGGAGAGTTTCAAATCATAGAAAGTTAGAGTGTCAGTCCTCTTGTACTTAAGTCGGCATTTTGCCTTTTGTATTAAATTCGGATGCAATTTCTGTGTTTCATCGTCAATAAGAAGGTCCAAGGTATACAGGGTACCTGAAGTGAAGCATCGGAATCTAAAAGAGGACTCACAGGACAGGATCAAATCATAGAAAGTTAGAGTGTCAGTCCTCTTGTACATAAGTCGGCATTGTGCCTTTTATATTAAATTCGGATGCAATTTCTGTGTTTCATCGTCAATAAGAAGGTCCAAGGGAGACAGTAAACCTGAAGTGAAGCATCGGAATCTAAACCTGGACTCACAGGAGAGGTTCAAAGCATAGAAACTTAGAGTGTCAGTCCTCTCCTACTTAAGTCGGCATTGTGCCTTTTGAATTTAAATCCGATGCAATTTCTGTGTTTCATGGTCAATAAGAAATTCCAACGTATACAGTAAACCTGAAGTGAAGCATGGAATTTAAAACTGGACTCACAGGAGAGTTTCAAATCATAGAAAGTTAGAGTGTCAGTCCTCTTGTACTTAAGTCGGCATTGTGCCTTTTGTATTAAATTCGGATGCAGTTTCTGTTTCGTCGTCAATAAGAAGGTCCAAGGTATACAGGAAACCTGAAGTGAAGCATCGGAAACTAAAAGTGGACTCACAGGACAGGATCAAATCATAGAAAGTTAGAGTGTCAGTACTCTTGTACATAAATCGGCATTGAGCCTCTTGTATTAAATTCGGATGCAATTTCTGTGTTTCATCGCCAATAAGAGGGTCCAAGGGATACAGTAAACCTGAAGTGAAGCATCGGAATCTAAAACTGGACTCACTGGAGACATTCAAATCATAGAAAGTGAGAGTGTCAGTCCTCTTATACTTATGTCGGCATTGTGCCTTTTGTATTATATTCGGATGCAATTTCTGTGTTTCAACATCAATAAGAAGGTCCAAGAGATACAGTAAACCTGAAGTGAAGCATCGGAATCTAAAACTGGACTCATTGGGGAGTTTCAAATCATAGAAAGTTAGAGTGTCAGTCCTCTTGTACTTAAGTCGGCATTGTGCATTTTGAATGTAATCCCAATGAAAGTTCTGTGTTTCATCGTCAATAAGAAGTTCCAAGGTATACAGTAAACCTGTAGTGAAGAAACGGATTCTAAAACAGGACTCACATGAGAGGTTCAAATCATAGAAAATTAGAGTGTCAGTCCTCTTGTACTTAAGTTGGCATTGTGCCTTTGGTATTAAATTTGGATGCAATTTCTGTGATTCATCGTCAATAAGAAGGTCCAACGGATACAGTCAACCTGAAGTGGAGCATCGGAATCTAAAACTGGACTCACAGGAGAGGTTCAATTCATTGAAAGTAAATGTCAGTCCTCTTGTACTTAAGTCATAATTGTGCCTTTTGTATTAAATTCGGATGCAATTTCTGTGTTTTATCGGCAATAAGAAAGTCCAAGCGATACAGAAAACCTGAAGTGAAGAATCGGAATCTAAAACTGGACTCACAGTAGAGGTTCAAGTCATAGAAAGTTAGAGTGGCAGTCCTCTTGTACTTAAGTCGGCATTGTGCCTCTTGTATTAAATTCCGATGCAATATCTGTGTTTTATCGTCAATACGAAAGCCCAAGTGATACAGTAAACCTGAAGTGAAGCATCGGAATCTAAAACGGGACTCACAGGAGAGGTTCAAGTCATAGAAAGTTAGAGTGTCAGTCCTCTTGTACTTATGTTGGCATTGTGCCTCTTGTAATAAATTCCTATGCAATATCTGTTTATCTACGTCAATAAGAAGGTACAAGGGATACAGTAAACCTGATGTAAAGCATCGGAATCTAAAACTGGACTCACAGGAGAGGTTCAAATCATAGAATGTTAGAGTGTCAGTGCTCTTGTACTTAAGTCGGCATTGTGCCTTTCGTATCAAATTCGGATGCAATTTCTGGGTTTCATCGTCAATAAGAAGGTCCAAGGGATACAGTAAACCTGAAGTGCAGCATCGGAATCTAAAGCTGGACTCACAGCAGCGGTTCAAATCGTAGAAAGTGAGAGTGTCATTCCTCTTGTACTTAAGTCGATGTTGTGCCATTTGTATTAAATTCGGATGCAATTTCTGTGTTTCATCGTCAATAAGAAGGTACAAGGTATACAGTACACCTGAAGTAAGGCATTGGGAACTAAAACTGGACTCACAGGAGACTTTTAAATCATAGAAAGTTAGAGTGTCAGTCCTCTTGTACTTAAGTCTTCATTGTGCCATTTGAATTTAATTCCGATGCAATTTCTGTGTGTCATCGTCAATAACAGGTTCCAAGGTAAACAGTGAACCTGAAGTGAAGCATCGGAATCTAAAACTGGACTCACAGGACAGGTTCAAATCTAAGAAAGTTAGAGTGTCAGTCCTCCTGTACTTAAGTCGGCATTGTGCCTTTTGTTTTAAATTAGGATGCAATTTCTGTGTTTCATCGTCAATGGGGAGGTCCAAGGAATACAGTAGACCTAAAGTGAAGCATCGCAATCTAAAACTGGACTCACAGGAGAGATTCAAGTCATAGAAAGTGAGAGTGTCAGTCCTCTTGTACTTAAGTCATCATTGTGCCTCTTGTATTAAATTCGGATGCAATTTCTGTGTTTTATCGGCAATAATAAAGTCCAAGCGATACAGTAAACCTGAAGTGAAGCATCGGAATCTAAAACTGGACTCACAGGAGAGGTTCAAATCATAGATAGTTAGAGTGTCAGACCTCTTGTACTTAAGTCGGCATTGTGCCGTTTGTATTAAATTCGGATGCAATTTCTGTGTTTTATCGTCAATACGAAAGCCCAAGTGATACAGTAAACCTGAAGTGAAGCATCGGAATCTAAAACGGGACTCACAGGAGAGGTTCAAGTCATAGAAAGTTGGAGTGTCAGTCCTCTTGTACTTATGTCGGCATTGTGCCTCTTGTAATAAATTCCTATGCAATATCTGTTTATCTACGTCAATAAGAAGGTACAAGGGATACAGTAAACCTGAAGTGAAGTTCCGGAATCTAAACTGGACTCACAGGAGAGGTTCAAATCATAGTAAGTTAAAGTGTCAGTCCTCTTGTACTTACGTCGGCATTGTGCCCTTTGTATTAAATTCGGATGCAATTTCTGTGTTTCATCGTCAATAAGAAGGTCCAAGGTAAACAGTAAACCTGAAGTGAGGCATCGGAAACTAAAACTGGACTCACAGGAGAGTTTCAAATCATAGAAAGTTAGAGTGTCAGTCCTCTTGTACTTAAATCGACATTGTGCCATTGGAATTTAATTCCGATGCAATTTCTGTGTTTCATCGTCAATAAGAAGTTCCAAGGTATACAGTAAACCTGAAGTGAAGCATCGGAATCTTAAACTGGACTCACGGGAGAGGTACAAATCATAGAAAGTAAGAGTGTCAGTCCTCTTGCACTTAAATCGGCAGTGTGCCTTTTGTATTAAATTTGGATGCATTTTCTGTGTTTCAATGTCAACAAGACGTTCGCAGGGATACAGTAAACCTGAAATGAAACATCGGCATCTGAAACTGGACTCACAATAGAGGTTCAAATCATAGAAAGTTAGAGTGTCAGTCCTCTTGTGCTTAAGTCGGCATTTTGCCATTTTAATTTAATTCCGATGGATTATCTGTGTTCCATCGTCAATAAGAATATCCAAGGTATACAGTAAACCTGAAGTGAAGCATCGGAATCTAAAACAGGACTCACAGGAGAGGTTGAAATCATAGAAAGTTAGAGTGACAGTCCTCTTGTACTTAAGTCGGCATTTTGCCTTTTGTATTAAATTCAGATGCAATTTCTGTGTTTCATCGTCAATAAGAAGGTCCAAAGGATACAGTCAACCTGAAGTGAAGCATCGGAAACTAAAACTGGACTCACAGGAGTGGTTCAAATCATAGAAAGTTATAGTGTCGGTCCTTTTGCTCTTAAGTCGGCATTGTGCCTTTTGTATTAAATTCGGATGCAATTTCTGTGTTGCATCGTCAATAAGAAGGTCCCAGGGATACAGTAAACCTGAAATGAAGCATCGGAATCCAAAACTGGACTCACAGGAGAGGTTCAAATCATAGAAAGTGAGAGTGTCAGTCCTCTTGTACTTAAGTCGGCATTGTCTCTTTTGTATTATATTCGGATGCAATTTGTGTGTTTTATCGTCAATAAGAAGGTGCAAGGGATACAGCAAACCTGAAGTGAGGCATCCGAATCTAAAACCTGACTCACAGGAGAGATTCAAATCATAGAAAGTTAGAGTGTCAGTCCTCTTGTACTTAAGTTGCCATTGTGCCTTTTGTATTAAATTGGGATTCAATTTCTGTGTTTCATCGTCAATAAGAAGGTCCAAGGTATACAGGAAACCTGAAGTGAAGCATCGGAATCTAAAACTGGACTCACAGGAGAGGTTCAAGTCATAGAAAGTTAGAGTGTCAGTCCTCTTGCACTTAAGTCGGCATTGTGCCTCTTGTATTAAATTCCAATGCAATTTCTGTTTATCATCGTCAACGCGAAGGTGCAAGGGATACAGTAAACCTGAAGTGAAGCACCGGAATCTAAAACTGGACTCACAGGAAAAGTTCAAATCATAGAATGTGATAGTGTCATTCCTCTTGTACTTAAGTCGGCATTGTGCCTTTTGTATTAAATTTGTATGCAATTTCTGTGTTTCATCGTCAATACGAATGTCCAAGGGATAAAGTAAAATTGAAGTGAAGCATCGGAATCTAAAACTGGACTCACAGGAGAGGTTCAAATCATAGAAAGTTAGAGTGTAGGTCCTCTTGTACATACGTCGGCTTTGTGCCTTTTGTATTAAATTCGGATGCAATTTCTGTGTTTCATCGTCAATAGGAAGGTCAAAGGGATACAGTAAACCTAAAGTGAAGCATCGAAATCTAAAGCTGGACTCACAGGAGGAGTTCAAATCATAGAAAGTTAGAGTGTCAGTCCTCTTGTACTTAAATAGGCATTGTGCCTTTTGTATTAAATTCGGATGCAATTTCTGTGTTTCATCGTCAACAAGTAGTTCCCAGGGACACAGTAAACCTGAAGTGAAGCATCGGCATCTAAAACTGGACTCACAGGAGAGGTTCAAATCATAGAAAGTCAGAGTGTCAGTCCTCTTGTGCTTAAGTCGGCATTGTGCCTTTTGAATTCATTTCCGATGGAATTTCTGTGTTCCGTCGTCAATAAGAAGTTCCAAGGTATACAGTAAACCTCAAGTGAAGCATCGGAATCTAATACTGGCCTCACAGGAGAGGTTCAAATCATAGAAAGTTAGAGTGCCAGTCCTCTTGTTCTTAAGTCGGCATTGTGCCTTTTGTATTAAATTCGGATGTAATTTCTGTGTTGCATCGTCACTAAGATGGTCCAAGGGATACAGTAAACCTGAAGTGAAGCATCGGAATCTAAAACTGGACTCACAGGAGAGGTTCAAATCAGAGAAAGTGAGAGTGTCAGTCCTTTTGTACTTAAGTCGGCATTGTCTCTTTTGTATTATATTCGGATGCAATTTCTGTGTTTTATCGTCAATAAGAAGGTGCAAGGGATACAGCAAACCTGAAGTGAGGCATCCGAATCTAAAACCTGACTCACAGGAGAGATTCTAATCATAGAAAGTTAGAGTGTCAGTCCTCTTGTACTTAAGTTGCCATTGTGCCTTTTGTATTAAATTGGGATTCAATTACTGTGTTTCATCGTCAATAGGAAGGTCCAAGGTATACAGGAAACCTAAAGTGAACCATCGGAATCTAAAACTGGACTCACAGGAGAGGTTCAAGTCATAGAGAGTTAGAGTGTCAGTCCTCTTGCACTTAAGTCGGCATTGTGCCTCTTGTATTAAATTCCAATGCGATAACTGTTTAACATCGTCAATACGAAGGTGCAAGGGATACAGTAAACCTGAAGTGAAGCACCGGAATCTAAAACAGGACTCACACGAGAAGTTCAAATCATAGAATGTGATAGTGTCATTCCTCTTGTACTTAAGTCAGCATTGTGCCTTTTGTATTAAATTCGGATGCAAATTCTGTGTTTCATCGTCAATACGAAGGTCCAAGGGAAAAAGTAAACCTGAAGTGAAGCATCGGAATCTAAAACTGGACTCACAGGAGAGGTTCAAGTCATAGAAAGTAGGAGTGTCAGTCCTCTTGTACTTAAGTCGGCATTGTGTCTTTTGATTTTAATTCCGATGCAATTTCTGTGTTTCATCGTCAATAAGAAGTTCCAAGGTATATAGTAAACCTGAAGTAAGGCATCGGAATCTAAAACTGGACTCACAGGAGAGGTTCAAATCATAGAAAGTTAGAGTGTCAGTCCCCTTGTACTTAAGTTGGGATTGTTCCTTTTGAATTTAATTCCGATGGAATTTCTGTGTTCCTTCGTCAATAAGAAGTTCAAAGGTATACAGTAAACCTGAAGTGAAGCATCGGAATCTAAAACTGAACTCACAGGAGAGGTTCAAATCATAGAGAGTTAGAGTGTCAGTCCTTTTGTTCTTAAGCAGGCATTGTGCCTTTAGTATTAAATTCGGATGCAATTTCTGTGTTGCATCGTCAATAAGAAAGTCCTAGGGATACAGTAAACCTGAAGTGAAGCATCAGAATCTAAAACTGGACTCGCAGGAGAGGTTCAAATTATAGAAAGTTAGAGTGTCAGTCCTCTTGTACTTAAGTCGGCATTTTGCCTTTTGTTTTAAATTAGGATGTGATTTCTGTGTTTCTTCGTCAATAGGAAGGTCCAAGAGATACAGTAGACCTGAAGTGAAGCATCGCAATCTAAAACTGGACTCACAGGAGAGATTCAAATCACAGAAAGTGAGAGTGTCATTCCTCCTGTACTTAAGTCGTCATTGGGCCTTTTGTATTAAATTCGGATGCAATTTCTGTGTTTCATCGTCAATAGGAAGGTCCAAGGGATACAGTAAACCTGAAGTGAAGCATAGGAATCTAAAACTGGACTCACAGGAGAAGGTCAAATCATAGAAAGTGATAGTGTCATTCCTCTTGTACTTAAGTCGGCATTGTGCCTTTTGTATTTAATTCGGATACAATTTCTGTGTTTCATCGTCAATAAGAAGGTCCAAGGGATACAGTAAACCTGAAGTGAAGCCTCGGAATCTAAAACTGGACTCACAGGAGAGGTTCAAATCATAGACAGTTAGAGTGTCAGTCCTCTTGTACTTAAGTCGTCATTGTGCCTTTTGTATTAAATTCGGAAGCAATTTCTGTGTTTCATCGTCAATAAGAAGGTCCAAGGGATACAGTAAACCTGAAGTGGAGCATCGGAATCTAAAACTGGACTCACAGGAGAAGTTCAAATCATAGAAAGTGAGAGTGTCATTCCTCTTGTACTTAAGTCAGCATTGTGCCTTTTGTATTTAATTCGGATACAATTTCTGTGTTTCATCCTCAATAAGAACGTCCAAGGGATACAGTAAACCTAAAGTGAAGCATCGTAATCTAAAACTGGACTCACAGGGGTGGTTCAAGTCATAGAAAGTTAGAGTGTCAGTCCTCTTGTACTTAAGTCGACATTGTGATTTTTGAATTTAATTCCGATGAAATTTCTGTGTTTCATCGTCAATAAGAAGTTCCAAGGTATATAGTAAACCTGAAGTGAAGCATCGGAATCTAAAACTGGACTCACAGGAGAGGTTCAAATCATAGAAAGTTAGAGTGTCAGTCCTCTTGTACTTAAGTCGGGATTGTGCCTTTTGAATTTAATTCCGATGGAAGTTCTGTGTTCCTTCGTCAATAAGACGTTCAAAGGTATACAGTAAACCTGAAGAGATGCATCGGAATCTAAAACTTTACTCACAGGAGAGGTTCAAATCATAGAAAGTTAGAGTGTCAGTCCTCTTGTACTTAAGTCGGCTTTGTGCCTTTTACATTAAATTCGGATGCAATTTCTGTGTTTCATCGTCAATAGGAAGGTCAAAGGGATACAGTGTACCCTGAAGTGAAGCAGCGGAATCTAAAACTGGACTCACAGAAGGGGTTCAAATCATAGAAAGTTAGAGTGTCAGTCCTCTTGTACTTAAATCGGCATTGTGCCTTTTGTATTAAATTTGGATGCAATTTCTGTGTTCCATCGTCAACAAGAAGTTCCCAGGGATACAGCAAACCTGAAGTGAAACATCGGCATCTAAAACTGGACTAACAGGAGAGGTTCAAATCATAGAAAGTTAGAGTGTCTGTCCTCATGTACTTAAGTCAGCATTGTGCCTTTTGTAATACATTCGGATGCAATTTCTGTGTTTCATCGTGAATAAGACGGTCCAAGGTATACAGCAAACCTGAAGTGAGGCACCGGAACCTAAAACTGGACTCGCAGGAGAGGTTCAAATCATAGAAAGTTAGAGTGTCAGTCCTCTTGTACTTAAGTTGCCATTGTGCCTTTTGTATTAAATTGGGATTCAATTTATGTGTTTCATCGTCAATAAGAAGGTCAAAGGTATACAAGAAACCTGAAGTGAAGCATCGGAATCTAAAACTGGACTCACAGGAGAGGTTCAAGTCATAGAAAGTTAGAGTGTCAGTCCTCTTGCACTTAAGTCGGCATTGTGCCTCTTGTATTAAATTCCGATGCAATATCTGTTTATCATCGTCAATACGAAGGTGCAAGGGATACAGTGAACCTGAAGGAAGAATCGGAATCTAAAGCTGGATTCACTGGAGGAGTTCAAATCATAGAAAGTTAGAGTGTCAGTCCTCTTGTACTTAAATCGGCATTGTGCCTTTTGTATTAAATTCGGATGCAATTTCTGTGTTTCATCGTCAACAAGAAGTTCCCAGGGACACAGTAAACCTAAAGTGAAACATCGGCATCTACAACTGGACTCACAGGAGAGGTTCATATCATAGAAAGTTAGAGTGTCAGTCCCCTTGTGCTTAAGTCGGCATTTTGCCTTTTGAATTCAATTCCGATGGAATTTCTGTGTTCCGTCGTCAGTAAGAAGTTCCAAGGTATACAGTAAACCTGAAGTGAAGCATCGGAATCTAAAACTGGACTCACAGGAGAGGTTCAAATCATAGAATGTTAGAGTGTCAGTCCTCTTGTACTTAAGTCGGCATTTTGCCATTTGTATTAAATTCAGATGCAATGTCTGTGTTTCATCGTCAATAAGAAGGTCCAAAGGATACAGTCAACCTGAAGTGAAGCATCGGAATCTAAAACTGAACTCACAGGAGAGGTTCAAATCATAGAAAGTTAGAGTGTCAGTCCTTTTGTTCTTAAGTAGGCATTGTGCCTTTAGTATTAAATTCGGATGCTATTTCTGTGTTGCATCGTCAATAAGAAGGTCCAAGGGATACAATAAACCTGAACTGAAACATCGGCATCTAAAACTGGACTCACAGGAGAGGTTCAAATCATAGAAAGTTAGAGTGTCAGTCCTTTTGTGCTTAAGTCGGCATTGTGCCATTTGAATTTAATTCCGATGGAATATCTGTGTTCCATCGTCAATAAGAAGTTCCAAGGTATACAGTAAACCTGAAGTGAAGCATCGGAATCTAAAACTGGTCTCACAGGAGAGGTTCAAATCATAGAAAGTTAGAGTGACAGTCCTCTTGTACTTAAGTCGGCATTTTGCCTTTTGTATTAAATTCAGATGCAATTTCTGTGTTTCATCGTCAATAAGAAGGTCCAAAGGATACAGTCAACCTGAAGTGAAGAATCGGAAACTAAAACTGGACTCACAGGAGAGGTTCAAATCATAGGAAGTTAGAGTGTCAGTCCTTTTGTTCTTAAGTCGGCATTGTGCCTTTTGTATTAAATTCAGATGCAATGTCTGTGTTTCATCGTCAATAAGAAGGTCCAAAGGATACAGTCAACCTGAAGTGAAGCACCGGAATCTAAAACTGGATTCACAGGAGAAGTTCAAATCATAGAATGTGATAGTGTCATTCCTCTTGCACTTAAGTCGGCATTGTGCCTTCTGTATTAAATTCGGATGCAATTTCTGTGTTTCATCGTCAATACGAAGGTCCAAGGGATAAAGTAAACCTGAAGTGAAGCATCGTAATCTAAAACTCGACTCACAGGAGAGGTTCAAGTCATAGAAAGTTAGAGTGTCAGTCCTCTTATACTTAAGTCGGCATTGTGCCTTTTGAATTTAATTCCGATGAAATTTCTGTGTTTCATCGTCAATAAGTAGTTCCAAGGTATACAGTAAAACTGAAGTAAAGCATCGGAATCTAAAGCTGGACTCACAGGAGAGGTTCAAATCATAGAAAGTTAGAGTGTCAGTCCTCTTGTACTTAAGTCGGCATTGTGCCTTTTGTTTTAAATTCGGATACAATTTCTGTGTTTTATCGTCAATAAGAAAGTCCAAGGGATACAGAAAACCTGAAGTGAAGCATCGGAAACTAAGTCTGGACTCACAGGAGGGTTTCAAATCATAGAAAGTTAGAGTGTCTGTCCTCTTGTACTTAAGTCGGCATTGTGTTTTTTGTATTAAATTCGGATGCAATTTCTGTGTTTCTTCGTCAATAAGAAGGTCCAAGGGATACAGTAAATTTGAAGTGAAGCATCGGAATCTAAAACTGGACTCACAGGAGAGGTTCAAGTCATAGAAAGTTAGAGTGTCGGTCCTCTTGTACTTAAGACGTAATTGTGCCTTTTGAAGTTAATTCCGATGCAATTTCTGTCTTTCATCGTCAATAAGAATTTCCAAGGTATACAGTAAACCTGAAGTGAAGCATCGGAATCTAAAACTGGTTCCCCGCAGAGAAGTTTCAAATCATAGAAAATTAGAGTGTCAGTCCTCTTGTACCTAACTCGTCATTGTGCCTTTTGTATTAAATTCGGATGCAATTTCTATGTTTCATCGTCAATAAGAAGGTCCAAGGAATACAGTAAACCTGAAGTGAAGCATCGGAATCTAAATTGGACTCATAGGAGAGTTTCAAATCATAGAAAGTTAGAGTGTCAGTCCTCTTGTGCTTAAGTCAGCATTGTGCAATTTGAATTTAATTTCGATGTAATTTCTGTGTTTCATCGTCAATAAGAAGTTCCAAGGTATACAGTAAACCTGAAGTGAAGCATCGGAATCTAAAACTGGACTCACAGGAGAAGTTCAAATCATAGAAAGTTAGAGTGTCAGTCCTCTTTTACTTAAGTCGACATTGTGCCTTTTGAATTTAATTCCGATGCAATTTCTGTGTTTCATCGTGAATAAGAAGGTCCAAGGGATACAGTAAACCTGAAGTGAAGCATCGGAATCTAAAACTGGACTCACAGGAGAAGTTCAAATCATAAAAAGTGATAGTGTCATTCCTCTTGTACTTAAGCCGGCATTGTGCCTTTTGTATTAAATTCGGATGCAATTTCTGTGTTTCATCGTCAATAAGAAGGTCTAAGGGATACAGTAAACCTAAGTGAAGCATCGGAATCTAAAACTGGACACACAGGAGATGTTAAAGTCATAGAAAGTTAGAGTGTCAGGCCTCTTTTACTTAAGTCGGCATTGTGCCTTTTGAATTTAATTCCGATGCAATTTCTGTGTTTCATCGTCAATAAGAAGTTCCAAGGTATACAGTTAACCTGAAGTGAAGCTTCAGAATCTAAAACTGGACTCACAGGAGAGTTTCAAATCATAGAAAGTTAGAGTGTTAGTCCTGTAGCACTGAAGTCGGCATTGTGCCTTTTGTATTAAATTCGGAAGCAATTTCTGTGTTTCATCGTCAATAAGAAGGTCCAAGGGATACAGTAAATCTGCAGTGAAGCATCGGAATCTAAAACTGGACTCACAGGAGAGGTTCCAATCATTGAAAGTGAGAGTGTCAGTCCTCTTGTACTTAAATCGGCATTGTGCCCTTTGTATTAAATTCGGATGCAATTTCTGTGTTTCATCGTCAATAAGAAGGTCCAAGGGATACAGTAAACCTGAAGTGAAGCATCGGAATCTAAAACTGGACTCACAGGAGAAGTTCAAATCATAGAAAGTGATAGTGTCATTCCACTTGTACTTAAGTCGGCATTGTGCCTTTTGTATTAAATTCGGATGCAATTTCTGTGTTTCATCGTCAATAAGAAGGTCCAAGGGATACAGTAAACCTGAAGTGAAGCATCGGAATCTAAAACTGGACTCACAGGAGATGTTCAAGTCATAGAAAGTTAGAGTGTCAGTCCTCTTGTACTTAAGTCGTAATTGTGCCTTTTGAAGATAATTCCGATGCAATTTCTGTGTTGCATCGTCAATAAGAAGGTCCAAGGGGTACAGTAAACCTGAAGTGAAGCATCGGAATCTAAAACTGGACTCACAGAAGAGGTTCAAATCATAGAAAGTGAGAGTGTCAGTCCTCTTGTACTTAAGTCGGCATTGTCTCTTTTGTATTATATTTGGATGCAATTTCTGTGTTTTATCGTCACTAAGTAGGTGCAAGGGATACAGTAAACCTGAAGTGAGGCATCCGAATCTAAAACATGACTCTCAGGAAAGATTCAAATCATAGAAAGTTAGAGTGTCAGTCCTCTTGTACTTAAGTCGCCCTTGTGCCTTTTGTATTAAATTCGGATTCAATTTCTGTGTTTCATCGTCAATAAGAAGTTCCAAGGTATACAGTAAACCTGAAGTGAAGCATCGGAATCTAAAACTGGACTCGCAGGAGAAGTTCAAAATCATAGAAAGTTAGAGTGTCAGTCCTCTTGTACTTAAGCCGGCATTGTGCCTTTTGTATTAAATTCGGATGCAATTTCTGTGTTTCATCGTCAATAAGAAGGTCCAAGGGATACAGTAAATCTGAAATGAAGCATCGGAATCTAAAACTGGACTCACAGGAGAGGTTCAAATCATAGAAAGTGAGAGTGTAGTCCTCTTGTACTTAAATCGGCATTGTGCCTTTTGTATTAAATTCGGATGCAATTTCTGTGTTTCATCGTCAATAAGAAGGTCCAAAGGATACAGTAAACCTGAAGTGAAGAATCGGAATCTAAAACTGGACTCACAAGAGAAGTTCAAATCATAGAAAGTGATAGTGTCATTCCTCTTGTACTTAGGTCGGCATTGTGCCTTTTGTATTAAATTCGGATGCAATTTCTGTGTTTCATCGTCAATACGAAGGTCCAAGGGATACAGTAAACCTGAAGTGAAGCATCGGAATCCAAAACTGGACTCACAGGAGAAGTTCAAGTCATAGAGAGTTAGAGTGTCAGTCCTCTTGTACTTAAGTCGGCATTGTGCCTTTTGAATTTAATTCCGATGCAATTTCTGTATTTCATCGTCAATAAGAAGTTCAAACTTATATAGTAAACCTGAAGTGAAGCATCGGAATCTAAAACTGGACTCACAGGAGAGGTTCTAATCATAGTAAGTTAGAGTGTCAGTCCTCTTGTACTAAAGTCAGGATTGTTCCTTTTGAATTTAATTCCGATTGAATTTCTGTGTTCCTTCGTCAATAAGAAGTTCAAAGGTATACAGTAAACCTGAAGTGAAGCATCGGAATCTAAAACTGGAATCACAGGAGAGGTTGAAATCATAGAAAGTTAGAGTGTCAGTCCTCTTGTACTTAAGTCAGCATTGTGGCTTTTGAATTTAATTCCGATGCAATTTCTGTGTTTCATCGTCAATAAGAAGGTCCAAGGGATACAGTAAACCTGAAGTGAAGCATCGGAATCTAAAACTGGACTCACAGGAGAGGTTCAAGTCATAGAAAGTTAGAGTGTCAGTCCTCTTGTACTTAAGTCGTAATTGTGCCTTTTGAAGTAAATTCCGATGCAATTTCTGTGTTTCATCATCAATAAGAAGTTCCAAGGTATACAGTAAACCTAAAGTGAAGCATCGGAATCTAAAACTGGACTCACAGGAGAGTTTCAAATCATAGTAAGTTAGAGTGTCAGTCCTCTTGTACTTAAGCTGTCATTGTGCCTTTTGTATTAAATTCGGATGCAATTTCTATGTTTCATCGTCAATAAGAGGGTCCAAGGGATACAGTAAAAATGAAGTGAAGCATCGGAATCTGAAACTGGACTCACAGGAGTGGTTCAACTCATAGAAAGCTAGAGTGACAGTCCTCTTGTACTGAAGTCGGCTTTGTGTCTTTTGTATTAAATTCGGATGCAATTTCTGTGTTTCATCGTCAATACGAAGGTCAAAGGGATACAGTAAACCTGAAGTGAAGCATCGGAATCTAAAACTGGACTCACAGGAGGGGTTCAAATCATAGAAAATTAGAGTGTCAGTCCTCTTGTACTTAAGTCGGCATTGTGCCATTTGAATTTAATTCCGATGGAATTTCTATGTTTCATCGTCAATAAGAAGGTCCAAGGGATACAGTCAACCTGAAGTAAAGCATCGGAATCTAAAACTGGACTCACAGGAGGGGTTCAAATCATAGAAAGTTAGAGTGTTAGTCCTTTTGCTCTTAAGTCGGCATTGTGCCTTTTGTATTAAATTCGGATGCAATTTCTGTGTTGCACCGTCAATAATAAGGTCCAACGGATACAGTAAACCCGGAGTGAAGCATCGCAATCTAAAACTGGACTCACAGGAGAGAATCAAATCATAGAAAGTGAGAGTGTCAGTCCTCTTGTACTTAAGTCATCATTGTGCCTTTTGTATTAAATTTGGATGCAATTTCTGTGTTTTATCGTCATTAAGAAAGTCCAAGGGATACGGTAAACCTAAAGTGAAGCATCGGAAACTAAAACTGGACTCACAGGAGAGTTTCAAATCATAGAAAGTTATAGTGTCAGTCCTCTTGTACTTAAGCCGGCATTGTGCCTTTTGTATTACATTCGGATGTAATTTCTGTGTTTCATCGTCAATAAGAAGGTCGAAGGGATACAGTAAACCTGAAGTGAAGCATCGGAATCTAAAACTGGACTCACAGGAGAGGTTCAAGTTATAGAAAGTTAGAGTGTCAGGCCTTTTTTACTTAAGTCGGCATTGTGCCTTGTGAATTTAATTCCGATGCAATTTCTGTGTTTCATCGTCAATAAGAAGTTCCAAGGTATACAGTTAACCTGAAGTGAAGCATCGGAATCTAAAACTGGACTCACAGGACAGTTTCAAATCAGAGAAAGTTAGAGTGTCAGTCCTCTTGTACTAAAGTCGGCATTGTGCCTTTTGTATTAACTTCGGATGCAATTTCTGTGATTCATCGTCCATAAGAAGGCCGAAGGGATTCCGTAAACCAGAAGTGAAGCGTCGGAATCTAAAACTGGACTCACAGGAGAGGTTCAAATCATAGAAAGTGAGAGCGTCAGTCCTCTTGTACATCCTTGTGTCTTTTGTATTAAATTCGGATGCAATTTCTCTGTTTCATCGTCAATAAGAAGGTCCAAGGGATACAGTAAACCTGAGGTGAAGCATCGGAATCTAAAACCGGGCTCACAGGAGAGGTTCAAACCATAGAAAGTGAGAGTGTAGTCCTCTTGTACTTAAATCGGCATTGTGCCCTTTGTATTAAATTCGGATGCAATTTCTGTGTTTCATCGTCAATAAGAAGGTCCAAGGGATACAGTAAACCTGAAGTGAAGCATCGGAATCTAAAACTGGACTCACAGGAGAAGTTCAAATCATAAAAAGTGATAGTGTCATTCCTCTTGTACTTAAGTCGGCATTGTGCCTTTTGTATTAAATTCGGATGCAATTTCTGTGTTTCATCGTCAATAAGAAGGTCTAAGGGATACAGTAAACCTAAGTGAAGCATCGGAATCTAAAACTGGACTCACAGGAGATGTTCAAGTCATAGAAAGTTAGATTGTCAGTCCTCTTGTACTTAAGTCATAATTGTGCCTTTTGAAGTTAATTCCGATGCAATTTCTGTGTTTCGTCGTCAATAAGAAGTTCCAAGGTATACAGTAAACCTGAAGTGAAGCATCGGAATCTAAAACTGGACTCACAGGAGAAGTTCAAATTATAGAAAGTTAGAGTGTCAGTCCTCTTGTACTTAAGCCGGCATTGTGCTTTTTGTATTAAATTCGGATGCAATATTTGTGTTTCATCGTCAATACGAAGGTCCAAGGGATACAGTAAACCTGAAGTGAGGCATCCGAATCTAAAACTGGACTCACAGGAGATGTTCAAGTCATAGAAAGTTAGAGTGTCAGTCCTCTTGTACTGAAGTCGGCTTTGTGCCTTTTGTATTAAATTCGGATGCAATTTCAGTGTTTCATCGTCAATACGAAAGTCAAAGGGATACAGTAAACCTGAAGTGAAGCATCGGAATCTAAAACTGGACTCACAGGAGGGGTTCAATTCATAGAAAATTAGAGTGTCAGTCCTCTTGTACTTAAGTCGGCATTGTGCCATTTGAATTTAATTCCGATGGAATTTCTGTGTTTCATCGTCAATAAGAAGGTCCAAGGGATACAGTAAACCTGAAGTGAAGCATCGGAATCTAAAACTGGACTCACAGGAGAGGTTCAAGTTATAGAAAGTTAGAGTGTCAGGCCTTTTTTACTTAAGTCGGCATTGTGCCTTGTGAATTTAATTCCGATGCAATTTCTGTGTTTCATCGTCAATAAGAAGTTCCAAGGTATACAGTTAACCTGAAGTGAAGCATCGGAATCTAAAACTGGACTCACAGGAAAGTTTCAAATCAGAGAAAGTTAGAGTGTCAGTCCTCTTGTACTGAAGTCGGCATTGTGCCTTTTGTATTAACTTCGGATGCAATTTCTGTGATTCATCGTCAATAAGAAGGCCCAAGGGATACCGTAAACCAGAAGTGAAGCGTCGGAATCTAAAACTGGACTCACAGGAGCGGTTCAAATCATAGAAAGTGAGAGCATCAGTCCTCTTGTACTTAAGTCGGTATTGTGCATTTTGAATTAATTTTTGGATGCAATTTCTCTGTTTCATCGTCAATAAGAAGGTCCAAGGGATACAGTAAACCTGAGGTGAAGCATCGGAATCTAAAACCGGGCTCACAGGAGAGGTTCAAACCATAGAGAGTGAGAGTGTAGTCATCTTGTACTTAAATCGGCATTGTGCCTTTTGTATTAAATTCGGATGCAATTTCTGTGTTTCATCGTCAATAAGAAGGTCCAAGGGATACAGTAAACCTGAAGTGAAGAATCGGAATCTAAAACTGGACTCACAAGAGAAGTTCAATCATAGAAAGTGATAGTGTCATTCCTCTTGTACTTAGGTCGGTATTGTGCCTTTTGTATTAAATTGGGATGCAATTTATGTGTTTCATCGTCAATACGAAGGTCCAAGGGATACAGTAAACCTGAAGTGAAGCAGCGGAATCCAAAACTGGACTCACAGGAGAAGTTCAAGTCATAGAGAGTTAGAGTGTCAGTCCTCTTGTACTTAAGTCGGCATTGTGCCTTTTGAATTTAATTCCGATGCAATTTCTGTGTTTCATCGTCAATACGAAGTTCAAAGTTATATAGTAAACCTGAAGTGAAGCATCGGAATCTAAAACTGGACTCACAGGAGAGGTTCTAATCATAGTAAGTTAGAGTGTCAGTCCTCTTGTACTTAAGTCAGGATTGTTCCTTTTGAATTTAATTCCGATATAATTTCTGTGTCCCTTCGTCAGTAAGAAGTTCAAAGGTATACAGTAAACCTGAAGTGAAGCATCGGAATCTAAAACTGGAATCACAGGAGAGGTTGAAATCATAGAAAGTTAGAGTGTCAGTCCTCTTGTACTTAAGTCAGCATTGTGGCTTTTGAATTTAATTCCGATGCAAAATCTGTGTTTCATCTTTAATAAGAAGGTCCAAGGGATACAGTAAACCTGAAGTGAAGCATCGGAATCCAAAACTGGACTCACAGGAGAGGTTCAAGTCATAGAAAGTTAGAGTGTCAGTCCTCTTGTACTTAAGTCGTAATTGTGAATTTTGAAGTAAATTCCGATGCAATTTCTGTGTTTCATCATCAATAAGAAGTTCCAAGGTATACAGTAAACCTGAAGTGAAGCATCGGAATCTAAAACTGGACTCACAGGAGAGTTTCAAATCATAGTAAGTTAGAGTGTCAGTCCTCTTGTACTTAAGCTGTCATTGTGCCTTTTGTATTAAATTCGGATGCAATTTCTATGTTTCATCGTCAATAAGAGGGTCCAAGGGATACAGTAAACCTGAAGTGAAGCATCGGAATCTAAAACTGGACTCACAGGAGTGGTTCAACTCATAGAAAGCTAGAGTGTCAGTCCTCTTGTACTGAAGTCGGCTTTGTGCCTTTTGTATTAAATTCGGATGCAATTTCTGTGTTTCATCGTCAATACGAAGGTCAAAGGGATACAGTAAACCTGAAGTGAAGCATCGGAATCTAAAACTGGACTCACAGGAGGGGTTCAAATCATAGAAAATTAGAGGGTCAGTCCTCTTGTACTTAAGTCGGCATTGTGTCATTTGAATTTAATTCCGATGGAATTTCTGTGTTTCATCGTCAATAAGAAGGTCCAAGGGATACAGTAAACCTGAAGTGAAGCATCGGAATCTAAAACTGGACTCACAGGAGAGGTTCAAGTTATAGAAAGTTAGAGTGTCAGGCCTTTTTCACTTAAGTCGGCATTGTGCCTTGTGAATTTAATTCCGATGCAATTTCTGTGTTTCATCGTCAATAAGAAGTTCCAAGGTATACAGTTAACCTGAAGTGAAGCATCGGAATCTAAAACTGGACTCACAGGAGAGTTTCAAATCAGAGAAAGTTAGAGTGTCAGTCCTCTTGTACTGAAGTCGGCATTGTGCCTTTTGTATTAACTTCGGATGCAATTTCTGTGATTCATCGTCAATAAGAAGGCCCAAGGGATACCGTAAACCAGAAGTGAAGCGTCGGAATCTAAAACTGGACTCACAGGAGAGGTTCAAATCATAGAAAGTGAGAGCGTCAGTCCTCTTGTACTTAAGTCGGTATTGTGCATTTTGTATTAATTTTTGGATGCAATTTCTCTGTTTCATCGTCAATAAGAAGGTCCAAGGGATACAGTAAACCTGAGGTGAAGCATCGGAATCAAAAACCGGGCTCACAGGAGAGGTTCAAACCATAGAAAGTGAGAGTGTAGTCCTCTTGTACTTAAATCGGCATTGTGCCCTTTGTATTAAATTCGGATGCAATTTCTGTGTTTCATCGTCAATAAGAAGGTCCAAGGGATACAGTAAACCTGAAGTGAAGCATCGGAATCTAAAACTGGACTCACAGGAGAAGTTCAAATCATAAAAAGTGATAGTGTCATTCCTCTTGTACTTAAGTCGGCATTGTGCCTTTTGTATTAAATTCGGATGCAACTTCTGTGTTTCATCGTCAATAAGAAGGTCTAAGGGATACAGTAAACCTAAGTGAAGCATCGGAATCTAAAACTGGACTCACAGGAGATGTTCAAGTCATAGAAAGTTAGAGTGTCAGTCCTCTTGTACTTAAGTCGTAATTGTGCCTTTTGAAGTTAATTCCGATGCAATTTCTGTGTTTCGTCGTCAATAAGAAGTTCCAAGGTATACAGTAAACCTCAAGTGAAGCATCGGAATCTAAAACTGGACTCACAGGAGAAGTTCAAATTATAGAAAGTTAGAGTGTCAGTCCTCTTGTACTTAAGCCGGCATTGTGCTTTTTGTATTAAATTCGGATGCAATTTTTGTGTTTCATCGACAATACGAAGGTCCAAGGGATACAGTAAACCTGAAGTGAGGCATCCGAATCTAAAACCTGACTCACAGGAAAGATTCAAATCATAGAAAGTTAGAGTGTCAGTCCTCTTGTACTCAAGTCGCCATTGTGCCTTTTGTAATTAATTTGGATTCAATTTCTGTGTTTCATCGTCAATAAGAAGGTCCAAAGTATACAGGAAACCTGAAGTGAAGCATCGGAATCTAAAACTGGACCCACAGGAGACGTTCAAGTTATAGAAAGTTAGAGTGTCAGTCCTCTTGTACTTAAGTCGGCATTGTGCCTCTTGTATTAAATTCCGATGCAATATCTGTTTATCATCGTCAATACGAAGGTGCAAGGGATACAGTCAACCTGAAGTGAAGCATCGGAATCTAAATTGGACTCATAGGAGAGTTTCAAATCATAGATAGTTAGAGTGTCAGTCCTCTTGTGCTTAAGTCAGCATTGTGCAATTTGAATTTAATTTCGATGTAATTTCTGTGTTTCATCGTCAATAAGAAGTTCCAAGGTATACAGTAAACCTGAAGTGAAGCATCGGAATCTAAAACTGGACTCACAGGAGAAGTTCAAATCATAGAAAGTTAGAGTGTCAGTCCTCTTGTACATAAGCCGGCATTGTGCCTTTTGTATTAAATTCGGATGCAATTTCTGTGTTTCATCGTCAATAAGAAGGTCCAAGGGATACAGTAAACCTGAAGTGAAGCATCGGAATCTAAAACTGGACTCACAGGAGAGGTTAAAGTCATAGAAAGTTAGAGTGTCTGGCCTCTTTTACTTAAGTCGGCATTGTGCCTTTTGAATTTAATTCCGATGCAATATCTGTGTTTCATCGTCAATAAGAAGTTCCAAGGTATACAGTTAACCTGAAGTGAAGCATCGGAATCTAAAACTGAACTCACAGGAGAGTTTCAAATCATAGAAAATTAGAGTGTCAGTCCACTTGTACTGAAGTCGGCATTGTGCCTTTTGTATTAAATTCGGAAGCAATTTCTGTGTTTCATCGTCAATAAGAAGGTCCAAGGGATACAGTAAACCTGAAGTGAAGCATCGGAATCTAAAACTGGACTCACAGGAGAGGTTCAAGTTATAGAAAGTTAGAGTGTCAGGCCTTTTTTACTTAAGTCGGCATTGTGCCTTGTGAATTTAATTCCGATGCAATTTCTGTGTTTCATCGTCAATAAGAAGTTCCAAGGTATACAGTTAACCTGAAGTGAAGCATCGTAATCTAAAACTGGACTCACAGGAGAGTTTCAAATCAGAGAAAGTTAGAGTGTCTGTCCTCTTGTACTGAAGTCGGCATTGTGCCTTTTGTATTAACTTCGGATGCAATTTCTGTGATTCATCGTCAATAAGAAGGCCCAAGGGATACCGTAAACCAGAAGTGAAGCGTCGGAATCTAAAACTGGACTCACAGGAGAGGTTCAAATCATAGAAAGTGAGAGCGTCAGTCCTCTTGTACTTAAGTCGGTATTGTGCATTTTGTATTAATTTTTGGATGCAATTTCTCTGTTTCATCGTCAATAAGAAGGTCCAAGGGATACAGTAAACCTGAGGTGAAGCATCGGAATCTAAAACCGGGCCCACAGGAGAGGTTCAAACCATAGAAAGTGAGAGTGTAGTCCTCTTGTACTTAAATCGGCATTGTGCCCTTTGTATTAAATTCGGATGCAATTTCTGTGTTTCATCGTCAATAAGAAGTTCCAAGGTATACAGTAAATCTGCAGTGAAGCATCGGAATCTAAAACTGGACTCACAGGAGAGGTTCCAATCATTGAAAGTGAGAGTGTCAGTCCTCTTGTACTGAAATCGGCATTGTGCCCTTTGTATTAAATTCGGATGCAATTTCTGTGTTTCATCGTCAATAAGAAGGTCCAAGGGATACAGTAAACCTGAAGTGAAGCATCGGAATCTAAAACTGGACTCACAGGAGAAGTTCAAATCATAAAAAGTGATAGTGTCATTCCTCTTGTACTTAAGTCGGCATTGTGCCTTTTGTATTAAATTCGGATGCAACTTCTGTGTTTCATCGTCAATAAGAAGGTCCAAGGGATACAGTAAACCTGAAGTGAAGCATCGGAATCTAAAACTGGACTCACAGGAGAGGTTCAAGTTATAGAAAGTTAGAGTGTCAGGCCTTTTTTACTTAAGTCGGCATTGTGCCTTTTGAATTTAATTCCGATGCAATTTCTGTGTTTCATCGTCAATAAGAAGTTCAAAGGTATATAGTAAACCTGAAGTGAAGCATCGGAATCTAAAACTGGACTCACAGGAGAGGTTCTAATCATAGTAAGTTAGAGTGTCTGTCCTCTTGTACTTAAGTCGGGATTGTTCCTTTGGAATTTAATTCCGATGGAATTTCTGTATACCTTCGTCAATAAGAAGTTCAAAGGTATACAGTAAACCTGAAGTGAAGCATCGGAATCTAAAACTGGAATCACAGGGGAGGTTGAAATCATAGAAAGTTAGTGTGTCAGTCCTCTTGTACTTAAGTCGGCATTGTGGCTTTTGAATTTACTTCCGATGCAATTTCTGTGTTTCATCGTCAATAAGAAGGTCCAAGGGATACAGTAAACCTGATGTGAAGCATCGGAATGTAAAACTGGACTCACAGGAGAGGTTCAAGTCATAGAAAGTTAGAGTGTCAGTCCTCTTGTACTTAAGTCGTAATTGTGCCTTTTGAAGTAAATTCCGATGCAATTTCTGTGTTTCATCGTCAATAAGAAGTTCCAAAGTATACAGTAAACCTGAAGTGAAGCATCGGAATCTAAAACTGGACTCACAGGAGAGTTTCAAATCATAGTAAGTTAGAGTGTCAGTCCTCTTGTACTTAAGCTGTCATTGTGCCTTTTGTATTAAATTCGGATGCAATTTCTATGTTTCATCGTCAATAAGAGGGTCCAAGGGATACAGTAAAAATGAAGTGAAGCATCGGAATCTAAAACTGGACTCACAGGAGTGGTTCAAATCATAGAAAGTGAGAGTGTCCGTCCTCTTGTACTTAAATCGGCATTGTGCGTTTTGTATTACATTCGATGCAATTTCTGTGTTTCATCGTCAATAAAAGGGTCTAGGGGATACAGTAAACCTGAAGTGAAGCATCGGAATCTAAAACTGGACTCACAGGAGAAGTTCAAATCATAGAAAGTGATAGTGTCATTCCTCTTGTACTTAAGTCGGCATTGTGCATTTTGTATTAAATTCGGATGCAATTTCTGTGTTTCATCGTCAATAAGAAGGTCCAAGGGATACAGTAAACCTGAAGTGAAGCATCGGAATCTAAAACTGGACTCACAGTAGAGGTTCAAGTCATAGAAAGTTAGAGTGTCAGTCCTCTTGTACTTAAGTCGGCATTGTGCCTTTTGAATTTAATTCCGATGGAATTTCTGTGTTCCTTCGTCAATAAGAAGTTCAAAGGTATACATTAAACCTGAAGTGAAGCATCGGAATCTAAAACTGGACTCACAGGAGAGGTTCAACTCATAGAAAGCTAGAGTGTCAGTCCTCTTGTACTGAAGTCGGCTTTGTGCCTTTTGTATTAAATTCGGATGCAATTTCTGTGTTTCATCGTCAATACGAAGGTCAAAGGGATACAGTAAACCTGAAGTGAAGCATCGGAATCTAAAACTGGACTCACAGGAGGGGTTCAAATCATAGAAAATTAGAGTGTCAGTCCTCTTGTACTTAAGTCGGCATTGTGCCATTTGAATTTAATTCCGAAGGAATTTCTGTGTTTCATCGTCAATAAGAAGGTCCAAGGGATACAGTCAACCTGAAGTAAAGCATCGGAATCTAAAACTGGACTCACAGGAGGGGTTCAAATCATAGAAAGTTAGAGTGTTAGTCCTTTTGCTCTTAAGTCGGCATTGTGCCTTTTGTATTAAATTCGGATGCAATTTCTGTGTTTTATCGTCAATAAGAAAGTCCAAGGGATACAGTAAATCTGAAGTGAAGCATCGGAATCTAAAACTGGACTCACAGGAGAGTTTCAAATCATAGAACGTTATAGTGTCAGTCCTCTTGTACTTAAGCCGGCATTGTGCCTTTTGTATTACATTCGGATGCCATTTCTGTGTTTCATCGTCAATAAGAAGGTCCAAGGGATACAGTTAACCTGAAGTGAAGCATCGGAATCTAAATCTGGACTCACAGGAGAGTTTCAAATCAGAGAAAGTTTGAGTGTCAGTCCTCTTGTACTGAAGTCGGCATTGTGCCTTTTGTATTAACTTCGGATGCAATTTCTGTGATTCATCGTCAATAAGAAGGCCCAAGGGATACCGTAAACCAGAAGTGAAGCGTCGGAATCTAAAACTGGACTCACAGGAGAGGTTCAAATCATAGAAAGTGAGAGCGTCAGTCCTCTTGTACTTAAGTCGGTATTGTGCATTTTGTATTAATTTTTGGATGCAATTTCTCTGTTTCATCGTCAATAAGAAGGTCCAAGGGATACAGTAAACCTGAGGTGAAGCATCGGAATCTAAAACCGGGCTCACAGGAGAGGTTCAAACCATAGAAAGTGAGAGTGTTGTCCTCTTGTACTTAAATCGGCATTGTGCCTTTTGTATTAAATTCGGATGCAATTTCTGTGTTTCATCGTCAATAAGAAGGTCCAAGGGATACAGTAAACCTGAAGTGAAGAATCGGAATCTAAAACTGGACTCACAAGAGAAGTTCAAATCATAGAAAGTGATAGTGTCATTCCTCTTGTACTTAGGTCGGTATTGTGCCTTTTGTGTTAAATTCGGATGCAATTTCTGTGTTTCATCGTCAATACGAAGGTCCAAGGGATACAGTAAACCTGAAGTGAAGCATCGGAATCCAAAACTGGACTCACAGGAGAAGTTCAAGTCATAGAGAGTTAGAGTGTCAGTCCTCTTGTACATAAGTCGGCATTGTGCCTTTTGAATTTAATTCCGATGCAATTTCTGTGTTTCATCGTCAATAAGAAGTTCAAAGGTATATAGTAAACCTGAAGTGAAGCATCGGAATCTAAAACTGGAATCACAGGAGAGGTTGAAATCATAGAAAGTTAGAGTGTCAGTCCTCTTGTACTTAAGTCGGCATTGTGGCTTTTGAATTTAATTCCGATGTAATTTCTGTGTTTCATCGTCAATAAGAAGGTCCAAGGGATACAGTTAACCTGAAGTGAAACATCGGAATCTAAAACTGGACTCACAGGAGAGGTTCAAGTCATAGAAAGTTAGAGTGTCAGTCCTCTTGTACCTAAGTCGTAATTGTGCCTTTTGAAGTAAATTCCGATGCAATTTCTGTGTTTCATCGTCAATAAGAAGTTCCAAGGTATACAGTAAACCTGAAGTGAAGCATCGGAATCTAAAACTGGACTCACAGGAGAGGTTCAAATCATAGAAAGTGAGAGCGTCAGTCCTCTTGTACTTAAGTCGGTATTGTGCATTTTGTATTAATGTTTGGATGCAATTTCTCTGTTTCATCGTCAATAAGAGGGTCCAAGGGATACAGTAAACCTGAGGTGAAGCATCGGAATCTAAAACCGGGCTCACAGGAGAGGTTCAAACCATAGAAAGTGAGAGTGTAGTCCTCTTGTACTTAAATCGGCATTGTGCCTTTTGTATTAAATTCGGATGCAATTTCTGTGTTTCATCGTCAATAAGATGGTCCAAGGGATACAGTAAACCTGAAGTGAACAATCGGAATCTAAAACTGGACTCACAAGAGAAGTTCAAATCATAGAAAGTGATAGTGTCATTCCTCTTGTACTTAGGTCGGTATTGTGCCTTTTGTATTAAATTCGGATGCAATTTCTGTGTTTCATCGTCAATACGAAGGTCCAAGGGATACAGTAAACCTGAAGTGAAGCATCGGAATCCAAAACTGGACTCACAGGAGAAGTTCAAGTCATAGAGAGTTAGAGTGTCAGTCATCTTGTACATAAGTCGGCATTGTGCCTTTTGAATTTAATTCCGATGCAATTTCTGTGTTTCATCGTCAATAAGAAGTTCAAAGGTATATAGTAAACCTGAAGTGAAGCATCGCAATCTAAAACTGGAATCACAGGAGAGGTTGAAATCATAGAAAGTTAGAGTGTCAGTCGTCTTGTACTTAAGTCGGCATTGTGGCTTTTGAATTTAATTCCGATGCAATTTCTGTGTTTCATCGTCAATAAGAAGGTCCAAGGGATACAGTTAACCTGAAGTGAAGCATCGGAATCTAAAACTGGACTCACAGGAGAGTTTCAAATCATAGTAAGTTAGAGTGTCAGTCCTCTTGTACTTAAGTCGTCATTGTGCCTTTTGTATTAAATTCGGATGCAATTTCTATGTTTCATCGTCAATAAGAAGGTCCAAGGGATACAGTAAACCTGAAGTGAAGCATCGGAATCTAAAACTGGACTCACAGGAGTGGTTCAAATCATAGAAAGTGAGAGTGTCCGTCCTCTTGTACTTAAATCGGCATTGTGCCTTTTGTATTAAATTCGATGCAATTTCTGTGTTTCATCGTCAATAAGAGGGTCCAAGGGATACAGTAAACCTGAAGTGAAGCATCGGAATCTAAAACTGGACTCACAGGAGAAGTTCAAATCATAGAAAGTGATAGTGTCATTCCTCTCGTACTTAAGTCGGCATTGTGTATTTTGTATTAAATTCGGATGCAATTTCTGTGTTTCATCGTCAATAAGAAGGTCCAAGGGATACAGTAAACCTGAAGTGAAGCATCGGAATCTAAAACTGGACTCACAGTAGAGGTTCAAGTCATAGAAAGTTAGAGTGTCAGTCCTCTTGTACTTAAATCGGGATTTTGCCTTTTGAATTTAATTCCGATGGAATTTCTGTGTTCCTTCGTCAATAAGAAGTTCAAAGGTATACATTAAACCTGAAGTGAAGCATCGGAATCTAAAACTGGACTCACAGGAGAGGTTCAACTCATAGAAAGCTAGAGTGTCAGTCCTATTGTACTGAAGTCGGTTTTGTGCCTTTTTGTATTAAATTCGGATGCAATTTCTGTGTTTCATCGTCAATACGAAGGGCAAAGGGATACAGTAAACCTGAAGTGAAGCATCGGAATCTAAAACTGGACTCACAGGAGGGGTTAAAATCATAGAAAATTAGAGTGTTAGTGCTCTTGTGCTTAAGTCGGCATTGTGCCATTTGAATTTAATTCCGATGAAATTTCTGTGTTTCATAGTCAATAAGAAGGTCCAAGGGATACAGTCAACCTGAAGTAAAGCATCGGAATCTAAAACTGGACTCACAGGAGGGGTTCAAATCATAGAAAGTTAGAGTGTTAGTCCTTTTGCTCTTAAGTCGGCATTGTGCCTTTTGTATTAAATTCGGATGCAATTTCTGTGTTGCACCGTCAATAATAAGGTCCAAGGGATACAGTAAACCCGGAGTGAAGCATCGCAATCTAAAACTGGACTCACAGGAGAGATTCAAATCATAGAAAAAGAGAGTGTCAGTCCTCTTGTACTTAAGTCATCATTGTGCCTTTTGTATTAAATTCGGATGCAATTTCTGTGTTTTATCGTCAATAAGAAAGTCCAAGGGATACACTAAACCTGAAGTGAAGCATCGGAATCTAAAACTGGACTCACAGGAGAGTTTTAAATCATAGAAAATTATAGTGTCAGTCCTCTTGTACTTAAGCCCGCATTGTGCCTTTTGTATTACATTCGGATGCAATTTCTGTGTTTCATCGTCAATAAGAAGGTCCAAGGGATACAGTAAACCTGAAGTGAAGCATCGGAATCTAAAACTGGACTCACAGGAGAGGTTCAAGTTATAGAAAGTTAGAGTGTCAGGCCTTTTTTACTTAAGTCGGCATTGTGCCTTGTGAATTTAATTCCGATGCAATTTCTGTGTTTCATCGTCAATAAGAAGTTCCAAGGTATACAGTTAACCTGATGTGAAGCATCGGAATCTAAAACTGGACTCACAGGAGAGTTTCAAATCAGAGAAAGTTAGAGTGTCAGTCCTCTTGTACTGAAGTCGGCATTGTGCCTTTTGTATTAGTTTCGGATGCAATTTCTGTGATTCATCGTCAATAAGAAGGCCCAAGGGATACCGTAAACCTGAAGTGAAGCGTCGGAATCTAAAACTGGACTCACAGGAGAGGTTCAAATCATAGAAAGTGAGAGCGTCAGTCCTCTTGTACTTAAGTCGGTATTGTGCATTTTGTATTAATTTTCGGATGCAATTTCTCTGTTTCATCGTCAATAAGAAGGTCCAAGGGATACAGTAAACCTGAGGTGAAGCATCGGAATCTAAAACCGTGCTCACAGGAGAGGTTCAAACCATAGAAAGTTAGTGTGTCAGTTTTCTTGTACTTAAGTCAGCATTGTGAATTTTTAATTTAATTCCGATGCAATTTCTGTTTTTCATCGTCAATGAGAAGTTCCAAGGTATACAGTAAACCTGAAGTGACGCATCGGAATCTAAAACTGGACTTACAGGAGAGGCTCAAATTATAGAGAGTTAGAGTGTTAGTCCTCTTGTACTTAAGTCGGCACTGTGCCTTTTGTATTAAATTCCGATGCAATTTTTGTGTTTCATCGACAATAACAAGGTCCAACGGAACCAGTAAACCTGAATAGAAGCATCGGAATCTAAAACTGGACTCACAGGAAAGGTTCAAATCATAGAAAGTGAGAGTCTCAGTCTTTTTGTACTTAAGTCGGCATTGTGCCTTTTGTATTAAATTAGGATGCAATTTCCATGTTTCATCGTCAATAAGATGGTCCAAGGGATACAGTAAACCTGAAGTGAATCATCGGAATCTAAAACTGGACTCACAGGAGAGGTTCAAATCATAGTAAGTTAGAAAGTCTGTCCTCTTGTACTTAAGTCGGCATTGTGCCTTTTGTATTAAATTCGGATGCAGTTTTTGTGTTTCATCGTCAATAACAAGGTCCAAGGGATCCAGTAAACCTGAAGTAAAGCATCGGATTCTAAAACTGGACTCACAGGAGAGGTTCAAATCATAGAAAGTTAGAGTGTCAGTCCTCTTGTATATAAGTCGGCATTTTCCCTTTTGTATTAAATTCGGATGCAATTTCTGTGTTTCATCGTCAATAAAAAGGTCCAAGGGATACAGTAAACCTGAAGTGATGCATCGGAATCTAAAATTGGACTCACAGGGGAGTTCAAATCATAGAAAGTTACAGTGTCTGTCCTCTTGTACTTAAGTTGGCATTGTGCCTTTTGTATTAAATTCGGATTCTATTTCTTTGTTTCATCGTCAATAAGAAGGTCCAAGGGATACAATAAACCTGAAGTGAAGCATAGGAATCTAAAACTGGACTCACAGGAGAGATTCAAATCATAGAAAGTGAGAGTCTCAGTCCTTTTGTACTTATGTCGGCATTGTGCCTTTTGTATTAAATTCGGATGCAATTTCTGTGTTTCATCGTCAATAAGATGGTCCATGGGATACAGTAAACCTGAAGTGAAGCATCGGAATCTAAAACTGGACTCACAGGAGAGGTTCAAATCATAGATAGTTAGAGTGTCAGTCCTCTTGTACTTAAGTCGGCATTGTGCCTTTTTTATTAAATTCGGATGCAATTTCTGTGTTTCATCGTCAATAGGAAGGTCCAAGGTATTCAGTAAACCTGAAGTGAATCATCGGAATCTAAAACTGGACTCACGGGAGAGGTTCAAATGATAGAAAGTTAGAGTGTCAGTCATCTTGTACTTAAGTCGGCATTGTGCCTTTTGTATTAAGTTCGGATGCAATAACTGTGTTTCATCGTCAATAAGAAGGTCCAAGGTATACAGGAAATCTGAAGTGAAGCATCGGAATCTAAAACTGGACTCACGGGAGAGGTTCAATCATAGAAAGTTGGAAAGTTAGTCCTCTTGTACTTAAGTGAGCATTGTGCCTTTTGTATTAATTTCGGATGCTGTTTCCGTGTTTCATCGTCAATAAGAAGTTCCAAGTGATACAGTAAACCTGAAGTGAAGCATCGGAATCTAAAACAGGACTCACAGGAGAGGTTCAAATCACAGAAAGTTAGAGTGTCAATCCTCTTGTACTTATGTCGGCATTGTGAATTTTTAGTTTAATTCCGATGCAATTTCTGTGTTCCATCGTCAATAACAAGTTCCAAGGTATACAGTAAACCTGAAGTGAAGCATGGGAATCTAAAACTGGACGTACAGGAGAGGTTCAAATGATATAAAGTTAGAGTGTCAGTCCTCTTGTACTTAAGTCGGCATTGTGCCTTTTGTATTAGATTCGGATGCAATTTTAGTGTTTCATCGTCGATAACAAGGTCCAAGGGATCCAGTAAACCTGAAGTAAAGCATCGGAATCTAAAACTGGACTCACAGGAGAGGTTCAAATGATAGAAAGTTAGAGTGTCAGTCCTCTTGTACTTAAGTCGGCATTTTCCCTTTTGAATTAAATTCGGATGCAATTTCTGTGTTTCATCGTCAATAAAAAGGTCCAAGGGACACAGTAAACCTGAAGTGAAGCATCGGAATCTAAAACTGGACTCACAGGAAAGGTTCAAATCATAGAAAGTGAGTGTGTCTGTCCTCTTGTATTAAAGTCGGCATTGTGCCTTTTGTATTAAATTCGGATGCAATATATGTGTTTCATCGTCAATAACAAAGTCCAAGGTATAAATGAAAGCTGAAGTGAAGCATCGGAATCTAAAACTGGACTCACGGGAAAGGTTCAATCATAGAAAGTTGGAGAGGCAGTCCTCTTGTACTGAAGTGGGAATTGTGCCTTTTGTATTAATCTCGGATGCAGTTTCTGTGTTTCATCGTCAATAAGAAGTTCCAGGTGATACAGTTAACATGAAGTGAAGCATCGGAATCTAAAACTGGACTCACAGGAGAGTTTGAATCCAGAGAAACTTAGACTGTCAGTCCTCTTGTACTGAAGTCGACATTGTGCCTTTTGTATTAACTTCGGATGCAATTTCTGTGATTCATCGTCAATAAGAAGGCCCAAGGGATACCGTAAACCTGAAGTGAAGCGTCGGAATCTAAAACTGGACTCACAGGAGAGGTTCAAATCATAGAAAGTGAGAGCGTCAGTCCTCTTGTACTTAAGTCGGTATTGTGCATTTTGTATTAATTTTTGGATGCAATTTCTCTGTTTCATCGTCAATAAGAAGGTCCAAGGGATACAGTAAACCTGAGGTGAAGCATCGGAATCTAAAACCGGGCTCACAGGAGAGGTTCAAACAATAGAAAGTGAGAGTGTAGTCCTCTTGTACTTAAATCGGCATTGTGCCTTTTGTATTAAATTCGGATGCAATTTCTGTGTTTCATCGTCAATAAGAAGGTCCAAGGGATACAGTAAACCTGAAGTGAAGAATCGGAATCTAAAACTGGACTCACAAGAGAAGTTCAAATCATAGAAAGTGATACTGTCATTCCTCTTGTACTTAGGTTGGCATTGTGCCTTTTGTATTAAATTCGGATGCAATTTCTGTGTTTCATCGTCAATACGAAGGTCCAAGGGATACAGTAAACCTGAAGTGAAGCATCGGAATCTAAAACTGGACTCACAGGACAAGTTCAAGTCATAGAGAGTTAGAGTGTCAGTCCTCTTGTTCTTAAGTCGGCATTGTGCCTTTTGAATTTAATTCCGATGTAATTTCTGTGTTTCATCGTCAATAAGAAGTTCAAAGGTATATAGTAAACCTGAAGTGAAGCATCGGAATCTAAAACTGGACTCACAGGAGAGGTTCAAGTCATAGAAAGTTAGAGTGTCAGTCCTCTTGTACTTAAGTCGTAATTGTGCCTTTTGAAGTAAATTCCGATGCAATTTCTGTGTTTCATCGTCAATAAGAAGTTCCACGGTATACAGTAAACCTGAAGTGAAGCATCGGAATCTAAAACTGGACTCACAGGAGAGTTTCAAATCATAGTAAGTTAGAGTGTCAGTCCTCTTGTACTTAAGTCGGTATTGTGCATTTTGTATTAATTTTCGGATGCAATTTCTCTGTTTCATCGTCAATAAGAAGGTCCAAGGGATACAGTAAACCTGAGGTGAAGCATCGGAATCTAAAACTGGACTCACAGGAGAGGTTCAAATCATAGTAAGTTAGAAAGTCTGTCCTCTTGTACTTAAGTCGGCATTGTGCCTTTTGTATTATATTCGGATGCAGTTTTTGTGTTTCATCGTCAATAACAAGGTCCAAGGGATCCAGTAAACCTGAAGTAAAGCATCGGATTCTAAAACTGGACTCACAGGAGAGGTTCAAATCATAGAAAGTTAGAGTGTCAGTCCTCTTGTACTTAAGTCGGCATTTTACCTTTTGTATTAAATTCGGATGCAATTTCTGTGTTTCATCGTCAATAAAAAGATCCAAGGGATACAGTAAACCTGAAGTGATGCATCGGAATCTAAAACTGGACTCACAGGAGAGTTCCAATCATAGAAAGTTACAGTGTCTGTCCTCTTGTACTTAAGTTGGCATTGTGCCTTTTGTATTAAATTCGGATTCTATTTCTGTGTTTCATCGTCAATAAGAAGGTCCAAGGGATACAATAAACCTGAAGTGAAGCATAGGAATCTAAAACTGGACTCACAGGAGAGGTTCAAATCATAGAAAGTGAGAGTCTCAGTCCTTTTGTACTTATGTCGGCATTGTGCCTTTTGTATTAAATTCGGATGCAATTTCTGTGTTTCAACGTCAATAAGATGGTCCATGGGATACAGTAAACCTGAAGTGAAGCATCGGAATCTTAAACTGGACTCACAGGAGAGGTTCAAATCATAGATAGTGAGAGTGTCAGTCCTCTTGTACTTAAGTCGGCATTGTGGCTTTTGTATTAAATTCGGATGCAATTTCTGTGTTTCATCGTCAATAGGAAGGTCCAAGGTATACAGTAAACCTGAAGTGAATCATCGGAATCTAAAACTGGACTCACGGGAGAGGTTCAAATGATAGAAAGTTAGAGTGTCAGTCATCTTGTACTTACGTCGGCATTTTCCCATTTGTATTAAATTCGGATGCAATTTCTGTGTTTCATCGTCAATAAAAAGGTCCAAGGGATACAGTAAACCTGAAGTGAAGCATCGGAATCTAAAACTGGACTCACAGGACAGGTTCAAATCATGGAAAGATGGAGTGTCAGTCCTCTTGTACTTAAGTCGGCATGGTGCCTTTTGTATTAAATTCTGATGCAATTTCTGTGTTTGATCGTCAATAGGAAGGTCCAAGGTATACACTCAACCTGAAGTGAAGCATCGGAATCTAAAACTGGACTCACTGGAGAGGTTCACATCATAGAAAGTTAGAGTGTCACTCCTCTTGTACTTAAGTCGGCATTGTGCCTTTTGTATTAAATTCGGATGCAATAACTGTGTTTCATCGTCAATAAGAAGGTCCAAGGTATACAGGAAACCTGAAGTGAAGCATCGGGATCTAAAACTGGACTCACGGGAGAGGTTCAATCATAGAGAGTTGGAAAGTTAGTCCTCTTGTACTTAAGTGGGCATTGTGCCTTTTGTAATTATTTCGGATGCAGTTTCCGTGTTTCATCGTCAATAAGAAGTTCCAAGTGATACAGTAAACCCGAAGTGAAGCATCGGAATCTAAAACTGGACTCACAGGAGAGGTTCAAATGATAGAAAGTTAGAGTGTCAGTCCTCTTGTACTTAAGTCGGCATTTTCCCTTTTGTATTAAATTCGGATGCAATTTCTGTGTTTCATCGTCAATAAAAAGGTCCAAGGGACACAGTAAACCTGAAGTGAAGCATCGGAATCTAAAACTGGACTCACAGGAGAGTTCAAATCATAGAAAGTTAGAGTGTCAGTCCTCTTGTACTTAAGTCGGCATTGTGCCTTTTGTATTAGATTCGGATGCAATTTTAGTGTTTCATCGTCAATAACAAGGTCCAAGGGATCCAGTAAACCTGAAGTAAAGCATCGGAATCTAAAACTGGACTCACGGGAGAGGTTCAAATGATAGAAAGTTAAAGTGTCAGTCATCTTGTACTTAAGTCGGCATTGTGCCTTTTGTATTAAATTCGGATGCAATAACTGTGTTTCATCGTCAATAAGAAGGTCCAAGGTATACAGGAAATCTGAAGTGAAGCATCGGAATCTAAAACTGGACTCACGGGAGAGGTTCAATCATAGAAAGTTGGAAAGTTAGTCCTCTTGTACTTAAGTGGGCATTTTACCTTTTGTATTAAATTCGGATGCAATTTCTGTGTTTCATCGTCAATAAAAAGGTCCAAGGGATACAGTAAACCTGAAGTGATGCATCGGAATCTAAAACTGGACTCACAGGAGAGTTCCAATCATAGAAAGTTACAGTGTCTGTCCTCTTGCACTTAAGTTGGCATTGTGCCTTTTGTATTAAATTCGGATTCTATTTCTGTGTTTCATCGTCAACAAGAAGGTCCAAGGGATACAATAAACCTGAAGTGAAGCATAGGAATCTAAAACTGGACTCACAGGAGAGGTTCAAATCATAGAAAGTGAGAGTCTCAGTCCTTTTGTACTTATGTCGGCATTGTGCCTTTTGTATTAAATTCGGATGCAATTTCTGTGTTTCAACGTCAATAAGATGGTCCATGGGATACAGTAAACCTGAAGTGAAGCATCGGAATCTAAAACTGGACTCACAGGAGAGGTTCAAATCATAGATAGTTAGAGTGTCAGTCCTCTTGTACTTAAGTCGGCATTGTGGCTTTTGTATTAAATTCGGATGCAATTTCTGTGTTTCATCGTCAATAGGAAGGTCCAAGGTATACAGTAAACCTGAAGTGAATCATCGGAATCTAAAACTGGACTCACGGGAGAGGTTCAAATGATAGAAAGTTAGAGTGTCAGTCATCTTGTACTTACGTCGGCATTTTCCCATTTGTATTAAATTCGGATGCAATTTATGTGTTTCATCGTCAATAAAAAGGTCCAAGGGATACAGTAAACCTGAAGTGAAGCATCGGAATCTAAAACTGGACTCACAGGACAGGTTCAAATCATGGAAAGATGGAGTGTCAGTCCTCTTGTACTTAAGTCGGGACGGTGCCTTTTGTATTAAATTCTGATGCAATTTCTGTGTTTGATCGTCAATAGGAAGGACCAAGGTATACACTCAACCTGAAGTGAAGCAACGGAATCTAAAACTGGACTCACTGGAGAGGTTCACATCATAGAAAGTTAGAGTGTCAGTCCTCTTGTACTTAAGTCGGCATTGTGCCTTTTGTATTAAATTCGGATGCAATAACTGTGTTTCATCGTCAATAAGAAGGTCCAAGGTATACAGGAAACCTGAAGTGAAGCATCGGAATCTAAAACTGGACTCACGGGAGAGGTTCAATCATAGAGAGTTGGAAAGTTAGTCCTCTTGTACTTAAGTGGGCATTGTGCCTTTTGTAATTATTTCGGATGCAGTTTCCGTGTTTCATCGTCAATAAGAAGTTCCAAGTGATACAGTAAACCCGAAGTGAAGCATCGGAATCTAAAACTGGACTCACAGGAGAGGTTCAAATGATAGAAAGTTAGAGTGTCAGTCCTCTTGTACTTAAGTCGGCATTTTCCCTTTTGTATTAAATTCGGATGCAATTTCTGTGTTTCATCGTCAATTAAAAGGTCCAAGGGACACAGTAAACCTGAAGTGAAGCATCGGAATCTAAAACTGGACTCACAGGAGAGTTCAAATCATAGAAAGTTAGAGTGTCAGTCCTCTTGTACTTAAGTCGGCATTGTGCCTTTTGTATTAGATTCGGATGCAATTTTAGTGTTTCATCGTCAATAACAAGGTCCAAGGGATCCAGTAAACCTGAAGTAAAGCATCGGAATCTAAAACTGGACTCACGGGAGAGGTTCAAATGATAGAAAGTTAGAGTGTCAGTCATCTTGTACTTAAGTCGGCATTGTGCCTTTTGTATTAAATTCGGATGCAATAACTGTGTTTCATCGTCAATAAGAAGGTCCACGGTATACAGGAAATCTGAAGTGAAGCATCGGAATCTAAAACTGGACTCACGGGAGAGGTTCAATCATAGAAAGTTGGAAAGTTAGTCCTCTTGTACTTAAGTGGGCATTGTGCCTTTTGTATTAATTTCGGATGCAGTGTCCGTGTTTCATCGTCAATAAGAAGTTCCAAGTGATACAGTAAACCTGAAGTGAAGCATCGGAATCTAAAACAGGACTCACAGGAGAGGTTCAAATCACAGAAAATTAGAGTGTCAATCCACTTGTACTTATGCCGGCATTGTGAATTTTTAGTTTAATTCCGATGCAATTTCTGTGTTCCATCGTCAATAACAAGTTCCAAGGTATACAGTAAACCTGAAGTGAAGCATCGGAATCTAAATCTGGACGTACAGGAGAGGTTCAAATGATAGAAAGTTAGAGTGTCAGTCCTCTTGTACTTAAGTCGGCATTGTGCCTTTTGTATTAGATTCGGATGCAATTTTAGTGTTTCATCGTCAATAACAAGGTCCAAGGGATCCAGTAAACCTGAAGTAAAGCATCGGAATCTAAAACTGGACTCACAGGAGAGGTTCAAATGATGGAAAGTTAGAGTGTCAGTCCTCTTGTACTTAAGTCGGCATTTTCCCTTTTGAATTAAATTCGGATGCAATTTCTGTGTTTCATCGTCAATAAAAAGGTCCAAGGGACACAGTAAACCTGAAGTGAAGCATCGGAATCTAAAACTGGACTCACAGGAGAGGTTCAAATCATAGAAAGTGAGTGTGTCTGTCCTCTTGTATTAAAGTCGGCATTGTGCCTTTTGTATTAAATTCGGATGCAATATATGTGTTTCATCGTCAATAAGGAAGTCCAAGGTATAAATGAAAGCTGAAGTGAAGCATCGGAATCTAAATCTGGACTCACGGGAGAGGTTCAATCATAGAAAGTTGGAGAGGCAGTCCTCTTGTACTGAAGTGGGAATTGTGCCTTTTGTATTAATCTCGGATGCAGTTTCTGTGTTTCATCGTCAATAAGAAGTTCCAGGTGATACAGTTAACCTGAAGTGAAAAATCGGAATCTAAAACTGGACTCACAGGAGAGTTTGAATCCAGAGAAAGTTAGACTGTCAGTCCTCTTGTACTGAAGTCGACATTGTGCCTTTTGTATTAACTTCGGATGCAATTTCTGTGATTCATCGTCAATAAGAAGGCCCAAGGGATACCGTAAACCTGAAGTGTAGCGTCGGAATCTAAAACTGGACTCACAGGAGAGGTTCAAATCATAGAAAGTGAGAGCGTCAGTCCTCTTGTACTTAAGTCGGTATTGTGCATTTTGTATTAATTTTTGGATGCAATTTCTCTGTTTCATCGTCAATAAGAAGGTCCAAGGGATACAGTAAACCTGAGGTGAAGCATCGGAATCTAAAACCGGGCTCACAGGAGAGGTTCAAACCATAGAAAGTGAGAGTGTAGTCCTCTTGTACTTAAATCGGCATTGTGCCTTTTGTATTAAATTCGGATGCAATTTCTGTGTTTCATCGTCAATAAGAAGGTCCAAGGGATACAGTAAACCTGAAGTGAAGAATCGGAATCTAAAACTGGACTCACAAGAGAAGTTCAAATCATAGAAAGTGATACTGTCATTCCTCTTGTACTTAGGTTGGCATTGTGCCTTTTGTATTAAATTCGGATGCAATTTCTGTGTTTCATCGTCAATAAGATGGTCCATGGGATACAGTAAACCTGAAGTGAAGCATCGGAATCTAAAACTGGACTCACCGGAGAGGTTCAAATCATAGATAGTTAGAGTGTCAGTCCTCTTGTACTTAAGTCGGCATTGTGGCTTTTGTATTAAATTCGGATGCAATTTCTGTGTTTCATCGTCAATAGGAAGGTCCAAGGTATACAGTAAACATGAAGTGAATCATCGGAATCTAAAACTGGACTCACGGGAGAGGTTCAAATGATAGAAAGTTAGAGTGTCAGTCATCTTGTACTTACGTCTACATTTTCCCATTTGTATTAAATTCGGATGCAATTTCTGTGTTTCATCGTCAATAAAAAGGTCCAAGGGATACAGTAAACCTGAAGTGAAGCATCGGAATCTAAAACTGGACTCACAGGACAGGTTCAAATCATGGAAAGGTGGAGTGTCAGTCCTCTCGTACTTAAGTCGGCATGGTGCCTTTTGTATTAAATTCTGATGCAATTTCTGTGTTTGATCGTCAATAGGAAGGTCCAAGGTATACACTCAACCTGAAGTGAAGCATCGGAATCTAAAACTGGACTCACTGGAGAGGTTCACATCATAGAAAGTTAGAGTGTCAGTCCTCTTGTACTTTAGTCGGCATTGTGCCTTTTGTATTAAATTCGGATGCAATAACTGTGTTTCATCGTCAATAAGAAGGTCCAAGGTATACAGGAAACTTGAAGTGAAGCATCGGAATCTAAAACTGGACTCACGGGAGAGGTTCAATCATAGAGAGTTGGAAAGTTAGTCCTCTTGTACTTAAGTCGGCATTGTGGCTTTTTAATTTAATTCCGATGCAATTTCTGTGTTTCATCGGTAATAAGAAGGTCCAAGGGATACAGTAAACCTGAAGTGAAGCATCGGAATCTAAAACTGGACTCACAGGAGAGGTTCAAGTCATAGAAAGTTAGAGTGTCAGTCCTCTTGTACTTAAGTCGTAATTGTGCCTTTTGAAGTAAATTCCGATGCAATTTCTGTGTTTCATCGTCAATAAGAAGTTCCAAGGTATACAGTAAACCTGAAGTGAAGCATCGGAATCTAAAACTGGACTCACATGAGAGTTTCAAATCATAGTAAGTTAGAGTGTCAGTCCTCTTGTACTTAAGTCGTCATTGTGCCTTTTGTATTAAATTCGGATGCAATTTCTATGTTTCACCGTCAATAAGAAGGTCCAAGGGATTCAGTAAACCTGAAGTGAAGCATCGGAATCTAAAACTGGACTCACAGGAGTGGTTCAAATCTTAGAAAGTGAGAGTGTCTGTCCTCTTGTACTTAAATCGGCATTGTGCCTTTTGTATTAAATTCGATGCAATTTCTGTGTTTCATCGTCAATAAGAGGGTCCTAGGGATACAGTAAACATGAAGTGAAGCATCGGAATCTAAAACTGGACTCACACGAGAAGTTCAAATCATAGAAAGTGATAGTGTCATTCCTCTTGTACTTAAGTCGGCATTGTGCATTTTGTAATAAATTCGGATGCAATTTCTGTGTTTCATCGTCAATAAGACGGTCCAAGGGATACAGTAAACCTGAAGTGAAGCATCGGAATCTAAAACTGGACTCACAGTAGAGGTTAAAGTCATAGAAAGTTAGAGTGTCAGTCCTCTTGTACTTAAGTCGGCATTGTGCCTTTTGAATTTAATTCCGATGCAATTTCTGTGTTTCATCGTCAATAAGAAATTCCAAGGTATATAGTAAACCTGAAGTGAAGTATCGGAATCTAAAACTGGACTCACAGGAGAGGTTCAAATCATAGAAAGTTAGAGTGTCAGTCCTCTTGTACTTAAATCTGGATTGTGCCTTTTGAATTTAATTCCGATGGAATTTCTGTGTTCCTTCGTCAATAAGAAGTTCAAAGGTATACATTAAACCTGAAGTGAAGCATCGGAATCTAAAACTGGACTCACAGGTGAGGTTCAACTCATAGAAAGCTAGAGTGTCAGTCCTCTTGTACTGAAGTCGGCTTTGTGCCTTTTGTATTAAATTCGGATGCAATTTCTGTGTTTCATCGTCAATACGAAGGTCAAAGGGATACAGTAAACCTGAAGTGAAGCATCGGAATCTAAAACTGGACTCACAGGAGGCGTTCAAATCATAGAAAATTAGAGTGTCAGTCCTCTTGTACTTAAGTCGGTATTGTGCCATTTGAATTTAATTCCGATGGAATTTCTGTGTTTCATCGTCAATAAGAAGGTCCAAGGGATACAGTCAACCTGAAGTGAAGCATCGGAATCTAAAACTGGACTCACAGGAGGGATTCAAATCATAGAAATTTAGTGTGTTAGTCCTTTTGCTCTTAAGTCGGCATTGTGCATTTTGCATTAAATTCGGATGCAATTTCTGTGTTGCACCGTCAATAATAAGGTCCAAGGGATACAGTAAACCCGGAGTGAACCATCGTAACCTAAAACTGGACTCACAGGAGAGATTCAAATCATAGAAAGTGAGAGTGTCAGTCCTCTTGTACTTAAGTCATCATTGTGCCTTTTGTATTAAATTCGGATGCAATTTCTGTGTTTTATCGTCAATAAGAAAGTCCAAGGGATACAGTAAACCTGAAGTGAAGCTTAGGAATCTAAAACTGGACTCACAAGAGAGTTTCAAATAATAGAAAGTTATAGTGTCAGTCCTCTTGTACTTAAGCCCGCATTGTGCCTTTTGTATTACATTCGGATGCAATTTCTGTGTTTCATCGTCAATAAGAAGGTCCAAGGGATACAGTAAACCTGAAGTGAGGCATCGGAATCTAAAACTGGACTCACAGGAGAGGTTCAAGTTATAGAAAGTTAGAGTGTCAGGCCTTTTTTACTTAAGTCGTCATTGTGCCTTGTGAATTTAATTCCGATGCAACTTCTGTGTTTCATCGTCAATAAGAAGTTCAAAGGTATACAGTAAACCTGAAGTGAAGCGTCGGAATCTAAAACTGGACTCACAGGAGAGGTTCAAATCATAGAAAGTGAGAGCGTCAGTCCTCTTGTACTTAAGTCGGTATTGTGCATTTTGTATTAATTTTCGAATGCAATTTCTCTGTTTCCTCGTCAATAAGAAGGTCCAAGGGATACAGTAAACCTGAGGTCAAGCATCGGAATCTAAAACCGGGCTCAAAGGAGAGGTTCAAACCATAGAAAGTTAGAGTGTCAGTTTTCTTGTACTTAAGTCAGCATTGTGAATTTTTAATTTAATTCCGATGCAATTTCTGTGTTTCAACGGCAATGAGAAGTTCCAAGGTATACAGTAAACCTGAAGTGACGCATCGGAATCTAAAACTGGACTTACAGGAGAGGCTCAAATTATAGAAAATTAGAGTGTTAGTCCTCTTGTACTTAAGTCGGCACTGTGCCTTTTGTATTAAATTCCGATGCAATTTTTGTGTTTCATCGACAATAACAAGGTCTAACGGAACCAGTAAACCTGAATAGAAGCATCGGAATCTTAAACTGGACTCACAGGAGAGGTTCAAATCATAGAAAGTGAGAGTCTCAGTCTTTTTGTACTTAAGTCGGCATTGTGCCTTTTGTATTAAATTAGGATGCAATTTCCATGTTTCATCGTCAATAAGATGGTCCAAGGGATACAGTAAACCTGAAGTGAATCATCGGAATCTAAAACTGGACTCACAGGAGAGGTTCAAATCATAGTAAGTTAGAAAGTCTGTCCTCTTGTACTTAAGTTGGCATTGTGCCTTTTGTATTAAATTCGGATGCTATTTCTGTGTTTCATCGTCAATAAGAAGGTCCAAGGTGTACAATAATCCTGAAGTGAAGCATAGGAATCTAAAACTGGACCCACAGGAGAGGTTCAAATCATAGAAAGTGAGAGTCTCAGTCCTTTTGTACTTATGTCGGCATTGTGCCTTTTGTATTAAATTCGGATGCAATTTCTGTGTTTCATCGTCAATAAGATGGTCCAAGGGATACAGTAAACCTGAAGTGAAGCATCGGAATCTAAAACTGGACTCACAGGAGAGGTTCAAATCATAGATAGTTAGAGTGTCAGTCCTCTTGTACTTAAGTCCGCATTGTGCCTTTTGTATTAAATTCGGATGCAATTTCTGTGTTTCATCGTCAATAGGAAGGTCCAAGGTATACAGTAAACCTGAAGTGAATCATCGGAATCTAAAACTGGACTCACGGGAGAGGTTCAAATGATAGAAAGTTAGAGTGTCAGTCCTCTTGTACTTAAGTCGTCATTGTGCCTTTTGTATTAAATTCGGATGCAATTTCTATGTTTCACCGCCAATAAGAAGGTCCAAGGGATTCAGTAAACCTGAAGTGAAGCATCGGAATCTAAAACTGGACTCACAGGAGTGGTTCAAATCTTAGAAAGTGAGAGTGTCTGTCCTCTTGTACTTAAATCGACATTGTGCCTTTTGTATTAAATTCGATGCAATTTCTGTGTTTCATCGTCAATAAGAGGGTCCAAGGGATACAGTAAACATGAAGTGAAGCATCGGAATCTAAAACTGGACTCACAGGAGAAGTTCAAATCATAGAAAGTGATAGTGTCATTCCTCTTGTACTTATGTCGGCATTGTGCATTTTGTAATAAATTCGGATGCAATTTCTGTGTTTCATCGTCAATAAGACGGTCCAAGGGATACAGTAAACCTGAAGTGAAGCATCGGAATCTAAAACTGGACTCACAGTAGAGGTTAAAGTCATAGAAAGTTAGAGTGTCAGTCCTCTTGTACTTAAGTCGGCATTGTGCCTTTTGAATTTAATTCCGATGCAATTTCTGTGTTTCATCGTCAATAAGAAATTCCAAGGTATATAGTAAACCTGAAGTGAAGTATCGGAATCTAAAACTGGACTCACAGGAGAGGTTCAAATCATAGAAAGTTAGAGTGTCAGTCCTCTTGTACTTAAATCTGGATTGTGCCTTTTGAATTTAATTCCGATGGAATTTCTGTGTTCCTTCGTCAATAAGAAGTTCAAAGGTATACATTAAACCTGAAGTGAAGCATCGGAATCTAAAACTGGACTCACAGGTGAGGTTCAACTCATAGAAAGCTAGAGTGTCAGTCCTCTTGTACTGAAGTCGGCTTTGTGCATTTTGTATTAAATTCGGATGCAATTTCTGTGTTTCATCGTCAATACGAAGGTCAAAGGGATACAGTAAACCTGAAGTGAAGCATCGGAATCTAATACTGGACTCACAGGAGGCGTTCAAATCATAGAAAATTAGAGTGTCAGTCCTCTTGTACTTAAGTCGGTATTGTGCCATTTGAATTTAATTCCGATGGAATTTCTGTGTTTCATCGTCAATAAGAAGGTCCAAGGGATACAGTCAACCTGAAGTGAAGCATCGGAATCTAAAACTGGACTCACAGGAGGGATTCAAATCATAGAAATTTAGTGTGTTAGTCCTTTTGCTCTTAAGTCGGCATTGTGCATTTTGCATTAAATTCGGATGCAATTTCTGTGTTGCACCGTCAATAATAAGGTCCAAGGGATACAGTAAACCCGGAGTGAAGCATCGTAACCTAAAACTGGACTCACAGGAGAGATTCAAATCATAGAAAGTGAGAGTGTCAGTCCTCTTGTACTTAAGTCATCATTGTGCCTTTTGTATTAAATTCGGATGCAATTTCTGTGTTTTATCGTCAATAAGAAAGTCCAAGGGATACAGTAAACCTGAAGTGAAGCTTAGGAATCTAAAACTGGACTCACAAGAGAGTTTCAAATCATAGAAAGTTATAGTGTCAGTCCTCTTGTACTTAAGCCCGCATTGTGCCTTTTGTATTACATTCGGATGCAATTTCTGTGTTTCATCGTCAATAAGAAGGTCCAAGGGATACAGTAAACCTGAAGTGAGGCATCGGAATCTAAAACTGGACTCACAGGAGAGGTTCAAGTTATAGAAATTTAGAGTGTCAGGCCTTTTTTACTTAAGTCGTCATTGTGCCTTGTGAATTTAATTCCGATGCAACTTCTGTGTTTCATCGTCAATAAGAAGTTCAAAGGTATACAGTAAACCTGAAGTGAAGCGTCGGAATCTAAAACTGGACTCACAGGAGAGGTTCAAATCATAGAAAGTGAGAGCGTCAGTCCTCTTGTACTTAAGTCGGTATTGTGCATTTTGTATTAATTTTCGAATGCAATTTCTCTGTTTCCTCGTCAATAAGAAGGTCCAAGGGATACAGTAAACCTGAGGTCAAGCATCGGAATCTAAAACCGGGCTCAAAGGAGAGGTTCAAACCATAGAAAGTTAGAGTGTCAGTTTTCTTGTACTTAAGTCAGCATTGTGAATTTTTAATTTAATTCCGATGCAATTTCTGTGTTTCAACGGCAATGAGAAGTTCCAAGGTATACAGTAAACCTGAAGTGACGCATCGGAATCTAAAACTGGACTTACAGGAGAGGCTCAAATTATAGAAAATTAGAGTGTTAGTCCTCTTGTACTTAAGTCGGCACTGTGCCTTTTGTATTAAATTCCGATGCAATTTTTGTGTTTCATCGACAATAACAAGGTCTAACGGAACCAGTAAACCTGAATAGAAGCATCGGAATCTTAAACTGGACTCACAGGAGAGGTTCAAATCATAGAAAGTGAGAGTCTCAGTCTTTTTGTACTTAAGTCGGCATTGTGCCTTTTGTATTAAATTAGGATGCAATTTCCATGTTTCATCGTCAATAAGATGGTCCAAGGGATACAGTAAACCTGAAGTGAATCATCGGAATCTAAAACTGGACTCACAGGAGAGGTTCAAATCATAGTAAGTTAGAAAGTCTGTCCTCTTGTACTTAAGTTGGCATTGTGCCTTTTGTATTAAATTCGGATGCTATTTCTGTGTTTCATCGTCAATAAGAAGGTCCAAGGTGTACAATAATCCTGAAGTGAAGCATAGGAATCTAAAACTGGACCCACAGGAGAGGTTCAAATCATAGAAAGTGAGAGTCTCAGTCCTTTTGTACTTATGTCGGCATTGTGCCTTTTGTATTAAATTCGGATGCAATTTCTGTGTTTCATCGTCAATAAGATGGTCCAAGGGATACAGTAAACCTGAAGTGAAGCATCGGAATCTAAAACTGGACTCACAGGAGAGGTTCAAATCATAGATAGTTAGAGTGTCAGTCCTCTTGTACTTAAGTCCGCATTGTGCCTTTTGTATTAAATTCGGATGCAATTTCTGTGTTTCATCGTCAATAGGAAGGTCCAAGGTATACAGTAAACCTGAAGTGAATCATCGGAATCTAAAACTGGACTCACGGGAGAGGTTCAAATGATAGAAAGTTAGAGTGTCAGTCATCTTGTACTTACGTCGGCATTTTCCCATTTGTATTAAATTCGGATGCAATTTCTGTGTTTCATCGTCAATAAAAAGGTCCAAGGGATACAGTAAACCTGAAGTGAAGCATCGGAATCTAAAACTGGACTCACAGGACAGGTTCAAATCGTGGAAAGATGGAGTGTCAGTCCTCTTGTACTTAAGTCGGCATGGTGGCTTTTGTATTAAATTCTGATGCAATTTCTGTGTTTGATCGTCAATAGGAAGGTCCAAGGTATACACTCAACCTGAAGTGAAGCATCGGAATCTAAAACTGGACTCACTGGAGAGGTTCACATCATAGAAAGTTAGAGTGTCAGTCCTCTTGTACTTAAGTCGGCATTGTGCCTTTTGTATTAAATTCGGATGCAATAACTGTGTTTCATCGTCAATAAGAAGGTCCAAGGTATACAGGAAACCTGAAGTGAAGCATCGGAATCTAAAACTGGACTCACGGGAGAGGTTCAATCATAGAAAATTGGAAAGTCAGTCCTCTTGTACTTAAGTGGGCATTGTGCCTTTTGTATTAAATTCGGATGATATTTCTGTGTTTCATCGTCAATAAGAAGGTCCAAGGTGTACAATAATCCTGAAGTGAAGCATAGGAATCTAAAACTGGACCCACAGGAGGCGTTCAAATCATAGAAAATTAGAGTGTCAGTCCTCTTGTACTTAAATCGGCATTGTGCCTTTTGTATTAAATTCGATGCAATTTCTGTGTTTCATCGTCAATAAGAGGGTCCTAGGGATACAGTAAACATGAAGTGAAGCATCGGAATCTAAAACTGGACTCACACGAGAAGTTCAAATCATAGAAAGTGATAGTGTCATTCCTCTTGTACTTAAGTCGGCATTGTGCATTTTGTAATAAATTCGGATGCAATTTCTGTGTTTCATCGTCAATAAGACGGTCCAAGGGATACAGTAAACCTGAAGTGAAGCATCGGAATCTAAAACTGGACTCACAGTAGAGGTTAAAGTCATAGAAAGTTAGAGTGTCAGTCCTCTTGTACTTAAGTCGGCATTGTGCCTTTTGAATTTAATTCCGATGCAATTTCTGTGTTTCATCGTCAATAAGAAATTCCAAGGTATATAGTAAACCTGAAGTGAAGTATCGGAATCTAAAACTGGACTCACAGGAGAGGTTCAAATCATAGAAAGTTAGAGTGTCAGTCCTCTTGTACTTAAATCTGGATTGTGCCTTTTGAATTTAATTCCGATGGAATTTCTGTGTTCCTTCGTCAATAAGAAGTTCAAAGGTATACATTAAACCTGAAGTGAAGCATCGGAATCTAAAACTGGACTCACAGGTGAGGTTCAACTCATAGAAAGCTAGAGTGTCAGTCCTCTTGTACTGAAGTCGGCTTTGTGCCTTTTGTATTAAATTCGGATGCAATTTCTGTGTTTCATCGTCAATACGAAGGTCAAAGGGATACAGTAAACCTGAAGTGAAGCATCGGAATCTAAAACTGGACTCACAGGAGGCGTTCAAATCATAGAAAATTAGAGTGTCAGTCCTCTTGTACTTAAGTCGGTATTGTGCCATTTGAATTTAATTCCGATGGAATTTCTGTGTTTCATCGTCAATAAGAAGGTCCAAGGGATACAGTCAACCTGAAGTGAAGCATCGGAATCTAAAACTGGACTCACAGGAGGGATTCAAATCATAGAAATTTAGTGTGTTAGTCCTTTTGCTCTTAAGTCGGCATTGTGCATTTTGCATTAAATTCGGATGCAATTTCTGTGTTGCACCGTCAATAATAAGGTCCAAGGGATACAGTAAACCCGGAGTGAAGCATCGTAACCTAAAACTGGACTCACAGGAGAGATTCAAATCATAGAAAGTGAGAGTGTCAGTCCTCTTGTACTTAAGTCATCATTGTGCCTTTTGTATTAAATTCGGATGCAATTTCTGTGTTTTATCGTCAATAAGAAAGTCCAAGGGATACAGTAAACCTGAAGTGAAGCTTAGGAATCTAAAACTGGACTCACAAGAGAGTTTCAAATAATAGAAAGTTATAGTGTCAGTCCTCTTGTACTTAAGCCCGCATTGTGCCTTTTGTATTACATTCGGATGCAATTTCTGTGTTTCATCGTCAATAAGAAGGTCCAAGGGATACAGTAAACCTGAAGTGAGGCATCGGAATCTAAAACTGAACTCACAGGAGAGGTTCAAGTTATAGAAAGTTAGAGTGTCAGGCCTTTTTTACTTAAGTCGTCATTGTGCCTTGTGAATTTAATTCCGATGCAACTTCTGTGTTTCATCGTCAATAAGAAGTTCAAAGGTATACAGTAAACCTGAAGTGAAGCGTCGGAATCTAAAACTGGACTCACAGGAGAGGTTCAAATCATAGAAAGTGAGAGCGTCAGTCCTCTTGTACTTAAGTCGGTATTGTGCATTTTGTATTAATTTTCGAATGCAATTTCTCTGTTTCCTCGTCAATAAGAAGGTCCAAGGGATACAGTAAACCTGAGGTCAAGCATCGGAATCTAAAACCGGGCTCAAAGGAGAGGTTCAAACCATAGAAAGTTAGAGTGTCAGTTTTCTTGTACTTAAGTCAGCATTGTGAATTTTTAATTTAATTCCGATGCAATTTCTGTGTTTCAACGGCAATGAGAAGTTCCAAGGTATACAGTAAACCTGAAGTGACGCATCGGAATCTAAAACTGGACTTACAGGAGAGGCTCAAATTATAGAAAATTAGAGTGTTAGTCCTCTTGTACTTAAGTCGGCACTGTGCCTTTTGTATTAAATTCCGATGCAATTTTTGTGTTTCATCGACAATAACAAGGTCTAACGGAACCAGTAAACCTGAATAGAAGCATCGGAATCTTAAACTGGACTCACAGGAGAGGTTCAAATCATAGAAAGTGAGAGTCTCAGTCTTTTTGTACTTAAGTCGGCATTGTGCCTTTTGTATTAAATTAGGATGCAATTTCCATGTTTCATCGTCAATAAGATGGTCCAAGGGATACAGTAAACCTGAAGTGAATCATCGGAATCTAAAACTGGACTCACAGGAGAGGTTCAAATCATAGTAAGTTAGAAAGTCTGTCCTCTTGTACTTAAGTTGGCATTGTGCCTTTTGTATTAAATTCGGATGCTATTTCTGTGTTTCATCGTCAATAAGAAGGTCCAAGGTGTACAATAATCCTGAAGTGAAGCATAGGAATCTAAAACTGGACCCACAGGAGAGGTTCAAATCATAGAAAGTGAGAGTCTCAGTCCTTTTGTACTTATGTCGGCATTGTGCCTTTTGTATTAAATTCGGATGCAATTTCTGTGTTTCATCGTCAATAAGATGGTCCAAGGGATACAGTAAACCTGAAGTGAAGCATCGGAATCTAAAACTGGACTCACAGGAGAGGTTCAAATCATAGATAGTTAGAGTGTCAGTCCTCTTGTACTTAAGTCCGCATTGTGCCTTTTGTATTAAATTCGGATGCAATTTCTGTGTTTCATCGTCAATAGGAAGGTCCAAGGTATACAGTAAACCTGAAGTGAATCATCGGAATCTAAAACTGGACTCACGGGAGAGGTTCAAATGATAGAAAGTTAGAGTGTCAGTCCTCTTGTACTTAAGTCGTCATTGTGCCTTTTGTATTAAATTCGGATGCAATTTCTATGTTTCACCGTCAATAAGAAGGTCCAAGGGATTCAGTAAACCTGAAGTGAAGCATCGGAATCTAAAACTGGACTCACAGGAGTGGTTCAAATCTTAGAAAGTGAGAGTGTCTGTCCTCTTGTACTTAAATCGACATTGTGCCTTTTGTATTAAATTCGATGCAATTTCTGTGTTTCATCGTCAATAAGAGGGTCCAAGGGATACAGTAAACATGAAGTGAAGCATCGGAATCTAAAACTGGACTCACAGGAGAAGTTCAAATCATAGAAAGTGATAGTGTCATTCCTCTTGTACTTATGTCGGCATTGTGCATTTTGTAATAAATTCGGATGCAATTTCTGTGTTTCATCGTCAATAAGACGGTCCAAGGGATACAGTAAACCTGAAGTGAAGCATCGGAATCTAAAACTGGACTCACAGTAGAGGTTAAAGTCATAGAAAGTTAGAGTGTCAGTCCTCTTGTACTTAAGTCGGCATTGTGCCTTTTGAATTTAATTCCGATGCAATTTCTGTGTTTCATCGTCAATAAGAAATTCCAAGGTATATAGTAAACCTGAAGTGAAGTATCGGAATCTAAAACTGGACTCACAGGAGAGGTTCAAATCATAGAAAGTTAGAGTGTCAGTCCTCTTGTACTTAAATCTGGATTGTGCCTTTTGAATTTAATTCCGATGGAATTTCTGTGTTCCTTCGTCAATAAGAAGTTCAAAGGTATACATTAAACCTGAAGTGAAGCATCGGAATCTAAAACTGGACTCACAGGTGAGGTTCAACTCATAGAAAGCTAGAGTGTCAGTCCTCTTGTACTGAAGTCGGCTTTGTGCATTTTGTATTAAATTCGGATGCAATTTCTGTGTTTCATCGTCAATACGAAGGTCAAAGGGATACAGTAAACCTGAAGTGAAGCATCGGAATCTAATACTGGACTCACAGGAGGCGTTCAAATCATAGAAAATTAGAGTGTCAGTCCTCTTGTACTTAAGTCGGTATTGTGCCATTTGAATTTAATTCCGATGGAATTTCTGTGTTTCATCGTCAATAAGAAGGTCCAAGGGATACAGTCAACCTGAAGTGAAGCATCGGAATCTAAAACTGGACTCACAGGAGGGATTCAAATCATAGAAATTTAGTGTGTTAGTCCTTTTGCTCTTAAGTCGGCATTGTGCATTTTGCATTAAATTCGGATGCAATTTCTGTGTTGCACCGTCAATAATAAGGTCCAAGGGATACAGTAAACCCGCAGTGAAGCATCGTAACCTAAAACTGGACTCACAGGAGAGATTCAAATCATAGAAAGTGAGAGTGTCAGTCCTCTTGTACTTAAGTCATCATTGTGCCTTTTGTATTAAATTCGGATGCAATTTCTGTGTTTTATCGTCAATAAGAAAGTCCAAGGGATACAGTAAACCTGAAGTGAAGCTTAGGAATCTAAAACTGGACTCACAAGAGAGTTTCAAATCATAGAAAGTTATAGTGTCAGTCCTCTTGTACTTAAGCCCGCATTGTGCCTTTTGTATTACATTCGGATGCAATTTCTGTGTTTCATCGTCAATAAGAAGGTCCAAGGGATACAGTAAACCTGAAGTGAGGCATCGGAATCTAAAACTGGACTCACAGGAGAGGTTCAAGTTATAGAAAGTTAGAGTGTCAGGCCTTTTTTACTTAAGTCGTCATTGTGCCTTGTGAATTTAATTCCGATGCAACTTCTGTGTTTCATCGTCAATAAGAAGTTCAAAGGTATACAGTAAACCTGAAGTGAAGCGTCGGAATCTAAAACTGGACTCACAGGAGAGGTTCAAATCATAGAAAGTGAGAGCGTCAGTCCTCTTGTACTTAAGTCGGTATTGTGCATTTTGTATTAATTTTCGAATGCAATTTCTCTGTTTCCTCGTCAATAAGAAGGTCCAAGGGATACAGTAAACCTGAGGTCAAGCATCGGAATCTAAAACCGGGCTCAAAGGAGAGGTTCAAACCATAGAAAGTTAGAGTGTCAGTTTTCTTGTACTTAAGTCAGCATTGTGAATTTTTAATTTAATTCCGATGCAATTTCTGTGTTTCAACGGCAATGAGAAGTTCCAAGGTATACAGTAAACCTGAAGTGACGCATCGGAATCTAAAACTGGACTTACAGGAGAGGCTCAAATTATAGAAAATTAGAGTGTTAGTCCTCTTGTACTTAAGTCGGCACTGTGCCTTTTGTATTAAATTCCGATGCAATTTTTGTGTTTCATCGACAATAACAAGGTCTAACGGAACCAGTAAACCTGAATAGAAGCATCGGAATCTTAAACTGGACTCACAGGAGAGGTTCAAATCATAGAAAGTGAGAGTCTCAGTCTTTTTGTACTTAAGTCGGCATTGTGCCTTTTGTATCAAATTAGGATGCAATTTCCATGTTTCATCGTCAATAAGATGGTCCAAGGGATACAGTAAACCTGAAGTGAATCATCGGAATCTAAAACTGGACTCACAGGAGAGGTTCAAATCATAGTAAGTTAGAAAGTCTGTCCTCTTGTACTTAAGTTGGCATTGTGCCTTTTGTATTAAATTCGGATGCTATTTCTGTGTTTCATCGTCAATAAGAAGGTCCAAGGTGTACAATAATCCTGAAGTGAAGCATAGGAATCTAAAACTGGACCCACAGGAGAGGTTCAAATCATAGAAAGTGAGAGTCTCAGTCCTTTTGTACTTATGTCGGCATTGTGCCTTTTGTATTAAATTCGGATGCAATTTCTGTGTTTCATCGTCAATAAGATGGTCCAAGGGATACAGTAAACCTGAAGTGAAGCATCGGAATCTAAAACTGGACTCACAGGAGAGGTTCAAATCATAGATAGTTAGAGTGTCAGTCCTCTTGTACTTAAGTCCGCATTGTGCCTTTTGTATTAAATTCGGATGCAATTTCTGTGTTTCATCGTCAATAGGAAGGTCCAAGGTATACAGTAAACCTGAAGTGAATCATCGGAATCTAAAACTGGACTCACGGGAGAGGTTCAAATGATAGAAAGTTAGAGTGTCAGTCATCTTGTACTTACGTCGGCATTTTCCCATTTGTATTAAATTCGGATGCAATTTCTGTGTTTCATCGTCAATAAAAAGGTCCAAGGGATACAGTAAACCTGAAGTGAAGCATCGGAATCTAAAACTGGACTCACAGGACAGGTTCAAATCATGGAAAGATGGAGTGTCAGTCCTCTTGTACTTAAGTCGGCATTGTGCCTTTTGTATTAAATTCGGATGCAATAACTGTGTTTCATCGTCAATAAGAAGGTCCAAGGTATACAGGAAACCTGAAGTGAAGCATCGGAATCTAAAACTGGACTCACGGGAGAGGTTCAATCATAGAAAATTGGAAAGTCAGTCCTCTTGTACTTAAGTGGGCATTGTGCCTTTTGTATTAAATTCGGATGATATTTCTGTGTTTCATTGTCAATAAGAAGGTCCAAGGTGTACAATAATCCTGAAGTGAAGCATAGGAATCTAAAACTGGACCCACAGGAGAGGTTCAAATCATAGAAAGTGAGAGTCTCAGTCCTTTTGTACTTATGTCGGCATTGTGCCTTTTGTATTAAATTCGGATGCAATTTCTGTGTTTCATCGTCAATAAGATGGTCCAAGGGATACAGTAAACCTGAAGTGAAGCTTCGGAATCTAAAACAGGACTCACAGGAGAGGTTCAAATCACAGAAAGTTAGAGTGTCAATCCTCTTGTACTTATGTCGGCATTGTGAATTTTTAGTTTAATTCCGATGCAATTTCTGTGTTTCATCGTCAATAACAAGTTCCAAGGTATACAGTAAACCTGAAGTGAAGCATCGGAATCTAAAACTGGACTTACAGGAGAGGTTCAAATCATAGTAAGTTAGAGGGTCTGTCCTCTTGTACTTAAGTCGGCATTGTGCCTTTTGTATTAGATTCGGATGCAATTTTAGTGCTTCATCGTCAATAACAAGGTCCAAGGGATCCAGTAAACCTGAAGTAAAGCATCGGAATCTAAAACTGGACTCACAGGAGAGGTTCAAATGATAGAAAGTTAGAGTGTCAGTCCTCTTGTACTTAAGTCGGCATTTTCCCTTTTGTATTAAATTCGGATGCAATTTCTGTGTTTCATAGTCAATAAAAAGGTCCAAGGGACACAGTAAACCTGAAGTGAAGCATCGGAATCTAAAACTGGACTCACAGGAGAGTTCAAATCATAGAAAGTTAGAGTGTCAGTCCTCTTGTACTTAAGTTCGCACTGTGCCTTTTGTATTAAATTTCGATGCAATTTTTGTGTTTCATCGACAATAACAATGTCCAACGGATCCAGTAAACCTCAATCGAAGCATCGGAATCTAAAACTGGACTCACAGGAGAGGTTCAAATCATAGAAAGTGAGTGTGTCTGTCCTCTTGTACTTAAGTCGGCATTGTGCCTTTTGTATTAAATTCGGATGCAATATATGTGTTTCATCGTCAATAAGAAAGTCCAAGGTATAAATGAAAGCTGAAGTGAAGCATCGGAATCTAAAACTGGACTCACGGGAGAGGTTCAATCATAGAAAGTTGGAAAGGCAGTCCTCTTGTACTTAAGTGGGAATTGTGCCTTTTGTATTAATCTCGGATGCAGTTTCTGTGTTTCATCGCCAATAAGAAGTTCCAGGTGATACAGTAAACCTGAAGTGAAGCATCGGAATCTAAAACAGGACTCACAGAAGAGGTTCAAATCACAGAAAGTTAGAGTGTCAATCCTCTTGAACTTAAGTCGGCATTGTGAATTTTTAATTTAATTCCGATGCAATTTCTGTGTTTCAACGTCAATTAGAAGTTCCGAGGTATACAGTAAACCTGAAGTGAAGCATCGGAATCTAAAACTGGACTTACAGGAGGGGTTCAAATCATAGTAAGTTAGGAAGTCTGTCCTGTTGTACTTAAGTCGGCATTGTGCCTTTTGTATTAGATTCGGGTGCAGTTTTTGTGTTTCATCGTCAATAACAAGGTCCAAGGGATCCAGTAATCCTGAAGTAAAGCATCGGATTCTAAAACTGGACTCACAGGAGAGGTTCAAATCATAGAAAGTTAGAGTGTCAGTCCTCTTGTACTTAAGTCGGCATTTTCCCTTTTGTATTAAATTCGGATGCAATTTCTGTGTTTCATCGTCAATAGGAAGGTCCAAGGTATTCAGTAAACCTGAAGTGAATCTTCGGAATCTAAAACTAGACTCACTGGAGAGGTTCAAATGATAGAAAGTTAGAGTGTTAGTCATCTTGTACTTACGTCGGCATTTTCCCTTTTGTATTAAATTCGGATGCAATTTCTGTGTTTCATCGTCAATAAAGAGGTCCAAGGGATACAGTAAACCTCAAGTGAAGCATCGGAATCTAAAACTGGACTCACAGGAGAATTCAAATCATAGAAAGTTAGAGCGTCAGTCCTCTTGTACTTAAGTCGCCATTGTGCCTTTTGTATTAAATTCGGATGCAATTTCTGTGTTTCATCGTCAATAAGAAGGTCCAATGGATACAGTAAACCTGAAGTGAGGCATCGGAAACTAAAACTGGACGCACAGGAGAGGTTCAAATCATAGAAAGTTAGAGTGTCTGTCCTCTTGTACTTAAGTCGGCATTTTCCCTTTTGTATTAAATTCGGATGCAATTTCTGTGTTTCATCGTCAATAAAAAGGTCCAAGGGATACAGTAAACCTGAAGTGATGCATCGGAATCTAAAACTGGACTCACAGGAGAGTTCAAATCATAGGAAGTTAGAAGGTGTGTCCTCTTGGACTTACGTTGGCATTGTGCCTTTTGTATTTAATTCGGATGCTATTTCTGTGTTTCATCGTCAGTATGAAGGTCCAAGGGATACAACAAACCTGAAGTGAAGCATCGGAATCTAAAACTGGACTCACAGGAGAGGTTCAAATCATAGAAAGTGTGAGTCTCAGTCCTTTTGTACTTAAGTCGGCATTGTGCCTTTTGTATTAAATTCGGATGCAATTTCTGTGTTTCATCGTCAATAAGATGGTCCAAGGGATACTGTAAACCTGAAGTGAAGCATCGGAATCTAAAACTGGACTCACAGGAGAGGTTCAAGAAATAGAAAGTTAGAGTGTCAGGCCTCTTTTACTTAAGTCGGCATTGTGCCTTTTGAATTTCATTCCGATGCAATTTCTGTGTTTCATCGTCAATAAGAAGTTCCAAGGTATACAGTTAACCTGAAGTGAAGCATCGGAATCTAAAACTGGATTCACAGGAGAGTTTCAAATCATAGAAAGTTAGAGTGTCACTCCTCTTGTACTTAAGTCTGCATTGTGCCTTTTGTATTAAATTCGGACGCAATTTCTGTGTTTCATCGTCAATAAGATGGTCCAAGGGATACAGTAAACGTGAAGTGAAGCATCGGAATCTAAAACCGGGCTCACAGGAGAGGTTCAAACCGTAGAAAGTTAGAGTGTCAGTCCTCTTGTACTGGGGTCAGCATTGTGAATTTTTAACTTACTTCCGATGCAATTTCTGTGTTTCATCGTCAATGAGAAGTTCCAAGGTATACAGTAAACCTGAAGTGAAGCATCGGAATCTAAAACTGGACTCACAGGAGAGTTTCAAATCATAGAAAGTTAGAGTGTCAGTCCTCTTGTACTTAAGTCGGCATTGTGCCTTTTGTATTAAATTCGGTTGGAATTTCTGTGTTACATCGTCAATAAAAAGGTCCAAGGTATACAGTAAACCTGAAGTGAATCTTCGGAATCTAAAACTGGACTCACGGGAGAGGTTCAAATCATAGAAAGTTAGAGTGTCAGAAATCTTGTACTTACGTCGGTATTTTGCCTTTTGTATTAAATTCGGATGCAATTTCTGTGTTTCATCGTCAATAGAAAGGTCCAAGGGATACAGTAAACCTGAAGTGAAGCATCGGAATCTAAAACTGGACTCACAGGAGAGTTCAAATCATAGAAAGTTAGAGTGTCAGTCCTCTTGTACTTAAGTCGCCATTGTGCCTTTTGTATTAAATTCGGACTCAATTTCTGTGTTTCATCGTCGATAAGAAGGTCCAAGGTATACTGGAAACCTGAAGTGAAGCATGGGAATATAAAACTGGACTCACAGGAGAGGTTCAAGTCATAGAAAGTTAAAGTGTCAGTCCTCTTGTACTTAAGTCGGCATTGTGCCTCTTGTATTAAATTCCGATGCAATATCTGTTTATCATCGTCAATACGAAGGTGCAAGGGATACAGTAAACCTGAAGTGAAGCATCGGAATCTAAAACTGGACTCACAGGAGAGTTTCAAATCATAGAATGTTAGAGTGTCTGTCCTCCTGTACTTAAGTCGGCATTTTCCCTTTTGTATTAAATTCGGATGCAATTTCTGTGTTTCATCGTCAATAAAAAGGTCCAAGGGACACAGTAAACCTGAAGTGAAGCATCGGAATCTAAAACTGGACTCACAGGAGAGTTCAAATCATAGAAAGTTAGAGTGTCAGTCCTCTTGTACTTAAGTTCGCACTGTGCCTTTTGTATTAAATTTCGATGCAATTTTTGTGTTTCATCGACAATAACAATGTCCAACGGATCCAGTAAACCTCAATCGAAGCATCGGAATCTAAAACTGGACTCACAGGAGAGGTTCAAATCATAGAAAGTGAATGTTTCTGTCCTCTTGTACTTAAGTCGGCATTGTGCCTTTTGTATTAAATTCGGATGCAATATATGTGTTTCATCGTCAATAAGAAAGTCCAAGGTATAAATGAAAGCTGAAAGGAAGCATCGGAATCTAAAACTGGACTCACGGGAGAGGTTCAATCATAGAAAGTTGGAAAGGCAGTCCTCTTGTACTTAAGTGGGAATTGTGCCTTTTGTATTAATCTCGGATGCAGTTTCTGTGTTTCATCGTCAATAAGAAGTTCCAGGTGATACAGTAAACCTGAAGTGAAGCATCGGAATCTAAAACAGGACTCACAGAAGAGGTTCAAATCACAGAAAGTTAGAGTGTCAATCCTCTTGAACTTAAGTCGGCATTGTGAATTTTTAATTTAATTCCGATGCAATTTCTGTGTTTCAACGTCAATTAGAAGTTCCGAGGTATACAGTAAACCTGAAGTGAAGCATCGGAATCTAAAACTGGACTTACAGGAGGGGTTCAAATCATAGTAAGTTAGGAAGTCTGTCCTGTTGTACTTAAGTCGGCATTGTGCCTTTTGTATTAGATTCGGGTGCAGTTTTTGTGTTTCATCGTCAATAACAAGGTCCAAGGGATCCAGTAATCCTGAAGTAAAGCATCGGATTCTAAAACTGGACTCACAGGAGAGGTTCAAATCATAGAAAGTTAGAGTGTCAGTCCTCTTGTACTTAAGTCGGCATTTTCCCTTTTGTATTAAATTCGGATGCAATTTCTGTGTTTCATCGTCAATAGGAAGGTCCAAGGTATTCAGTAAACCTGAAGTGAATCTTCGGAATCTAAAACTGGACTCACTGGAGAGGTTCAAATGATAGAAAGTTAGAGTGTTAGTCATCTTGTACTTACGTCGGCATTTTCCCTTTTGTATTAAATTCGGATGCAATTTCTGTGTTTCATCGTCAATAAAGAGGTCCAAGGGATACAGTAAACCTCAAGTGAAGCATCGGAATCTAAAACTGGACTCACAGGAGAATTCAAATCATAGAAAGTTAGAGCGTCAGTCCTCTTGTACTTAAGTCGCCATTGTGCCTTTTGTATTAAATTCGGATGCAATTTCTGTGTTTCATCGTCAATAAGAAGGTCCAATGGATACAGTAAACCTGAAGTGAGGCATCGGAAACTAAAACTGGACGCACAGGAGAGGTTCAAATCATAGAAAGTTAGAGTGTCTGCCCTCTTGTACTTAAGTCGGCATTTTCCCTTTTGTATTAAATTCGGATGCAATTTCTGTGTTTCATCGTCAATAAAAAGGTCCAAGGGATACAGTAAACCTGAAGTGATGCATCGGAATCTAAAACTGGACTCACAGGAGAGTTCAAATCATAGGAAGTTAGAAGGTGTGTCCTCTTGGACTTACGTTGGCATTGTGCCTTTTGTATTTAATTCGGATGCTATTTCTGTGTTTCATCGTCAGTATGAAGGTCCAAGGGATACAACAAACCTGAAGTGAAGCATCGGAATCTAAAACTGGACTCACAGGAGAGGTTCAAATCATAGAAAGTGTGAGTCTCAGTCCTTTTGTACTTAAGTCGGCATTGTGCCTTTTGTATTAAATTCGGATGCAATTTCTGTGTTTCATCGTCAATAAGATGGTCCAAGGGATACTGTAAACCTGAAGTGAAGCATCGGAATCTAAAACTGGACTCACAGGAGAGGTTCAAGAAATAGAAAGTTAGAGTGTCAGGCCTCTTTTACTTAAGTCGGCATTGTGCCTTTTGAATTTCATTCCGATGCAATTTCTGTGTTTCATCGTCAATAAGAAGTTCCAAGGTATACAGTTAACCTGAAGTGAAGCATCGGAATCTAAAACTGGATTCACAGGAGAGTTTCAAATCATAGAAAGTTAGAGTGTCACTCCTCTTGTACTTAAGTCTGCATTGTGCCTTTTGTATTAAATTCGGATGCAATTTCTGTGTTTCATCGTCAATAAGATGGTCCAAGGGATACAGTAAACCTGAAGTGAAGCATCGGAATCTAAAACCGGGCTCACAGGAGAGGTTCAAACCGTAGAAAGTTAGAGTGTCAGTCCTCTTGTACTGGGGTCAGCATTGTGAATTTTTAACTTACTTCCGATGCAATTTCTGTGTTTCATCGTCAATGAGAAGTTCCAAGGTATACAGTAAACCTGAAGTGAAGCATCGGAATCTAAAACTGGACTCACAGGAGAGTTTCAAATCATAGAAAGTTAGAGTGTCAGTCCTCTTGTACTTAAGTCGGCATTGTGCCTTTTGTATTAAATTCGGTTGGAATTTCTGTGTTACATCGTCAATAAAAAGGTCCAAGGTATACAGTAAACCTGAAGTGAATCTTCGGAATCTAAAACTGGACTCACGGGAGAGGTTCAAATCATAGAAAGTTAGAGTGTCAGAAATCTTGTACTTACGTCGGTATTTTGCCTTTTGTATTAAATTCGGATGCAATTTCTGTGTTTCATCGTCAATAGAAAGGTCCAAGGGATACAGTAAACCTGAAGTGAAGCATCGGAATCTAAAACTGGACTCACAGGAGAGTTCAAATCATAGAAAGTTAGAGTGTCAGTCCTCTTGTACTTAAGTCGCCATTGTGCCTTTTGTATTAAATTCGGACTCAATTTCTGTGTTTCATCGTCGATAAGAAGGTCCAAGGTATACTGGAAACCTGAAGTGAAGCATGGGAATATAAAACTGGACTCACAGGAGAGGTTCAAGTCATAGAAAGTTAAAGTGTCAGTCCTCTTGTACTTAAGTCGGCATTGTGCCTCTTGTATTAAATTCCGATGCAATATCTGTTTATCATCGTCAATACGAAGGTGCAAGGGATACAGTAAACCTGAAGTGAAGCATCGGAATCTAAAACTGGACTCACAGGAGAGTTTCAAATCATAGAATGTTAGAGTGTCTGTCCTCCTGTACTTAAGTCGGCATTTTCCCTTTTGTATTAAATTCGGATGCAATTTCTGTGTTTCATCGTCAATAAAAAGGTCCAAGGGACACAGTAAACCTGAAGTGAAGCATCGGAATCTAAAACTGGACTCACAGGAGAGTTCAAATCATAGAAAGTTAGAGTGTCAGTCCTCTTGTACTTAAGTTCGCACTGTGCCTTTTGTATTAAATTTCGATGCAATTTTTGTGTTTCATCGACAATAACAATGTCCAACGGATCCAGTAAACCTCAATCGAAGCATCGGAATCTAAAACTGGACTCACAGGAGAGGTTCAAATCATAGAAAGTGAATGTTTCTGTCCTCTTGTACTTAAGTCGGCATTGTGCCTTTTGTATTAAATTCGGATGCAATATATGTGTTTCATCGTCAATAAGAAAGTCCAAGGTATAAATGAAAGCTGAAAGGAAGCATCGGAATCTAAAACTGTACTCACGGGAGAGGTTCAATCATAGAAAGTTGGAAAGGCAGTCCTCTTGTACTTAAGTGGGAATTGTGCCTTTTGTATTAATCTCGGATGCAGTTTCTGTGTTTCATCGTCAATAAGAAGTTCCAGGTGATACAGTAAACCTGAAGTGAAGCATCGGAATCTAAAACAGGACTCACAGAAGATGTTCAAATCACAGAAAGTTAGAGTGTCAATCCTCTTGAACTTAAGTCGGCATTGTGAATTTTTATTTTAATTCCGATGCAATTTCTGTGTTTCAACGTCAATTAGAAGTTCTGAGGTATACAGTAAACCTGAAGTGAAGCATCGGAATCTAAAACTGGACTTACAGGAGGGGTTCAAATCATAGTAAGTTAGGAAGTCTGTCCTGTTGTACTTAAGTCGGCATTGTGCCTTTTGTATTAGATTCGGGTGCAGTTTTTGTGTTTCATCGTCAATAACAAGGTCCAAGGGATCCAGTAATCCTGAAGTAAAGCATCGGATTCTAAAACTGGACTCACAGGAGAGGTTCAAATCATAGAAAGTTAGAGTGTCAGTCCTCTTTTACTTAAGTCGGCATTTTCCCTTTTGTATTAAATTCGGATGCAATTTCTGTGTTTCATCGTCAATAGGAAGGTCCAAGGTATTCAGTAAACCTGAAGTGAATCTTCGGAATCTAAAACTGGACTCACTGGAGAGGTTCAAATGATAGAAAGTTAGAGTGTTAGTCATCTTGTACTTACGTCGGCATTTTCCCTTTTGTATTAAATTCGGATGCAATTTCTGTGTTTCATCGTCAATAAAGAGGTCCAAGGGATACAGTAAACCTCAAGTGAAGCATCGGAATCTAAAACTGGACTCACAGGAGAATTCAAATCATAGAAAGTTAGAGCGTCAGTCCTCTTGTACTTAAGTCGCCATTGTGCCTTTTGTATTAAATTCGGATGCAATTTCTGTGTTTCATCGTCAATAAGAAGGTCCAATGGATACAGTAAACCTGAAGTGAGGCATCGGAAACTAAAACTGGACTCACAGGAGAGGTTCAAATCATAGAAAGTGTGAGTCTCAGTCCTTTTGTACTTAAGTCGGCATTTTCCCATTTGTATTAAATTCGGATGCAATTTCTGTGTTTCATCGTCAATAAGATGGTCCAAGGGATACTGTAAACCTGAAGTGAAGCATCGGAATCTAAAACTGGACTCACAGGAGAGGTTCAAGAAATAGAAAGTTAGAGTGTCAGGCCTCTTTTACTTAAGTCGGCATTGTGCCTTTTGAATTTCATTCCGATGCAATTTCTGTGTTTCATCGTCAATAAGAAGTTCCAAGGTATACAGTTAACCTGAAGTGAAGCATCGGAATCTAAAACTGGATTCACAGGAGAGTTTCAAATCATAGAAAGTTAGAGTGTCACTCCTCTTGTACTTAAGTCTGCATTGTGCCTTTTGTATTAAATTCGGATGCAATTTCTGTGTTTCATCGTCAATAAGATGGTCCAAGGGATACAGTAAACCTGAAGTGAAGCATCGGAATCTAAAACCGGGCTCACAGGAGAGGTTCAAACCGTAGAAAGTTAGAGTGTCAGTCCTCTTGTACTGGGGTCAGCATTGTGAATTTTTAACTTAATTCCGATGCAATTTCTGTGTTTCATCGTCAACGAGAAGTTCCAAGGTATACAGTAAACCTGAAGTGAAGCATCGGAATCTAAAACTGGACTCACAGGAGAGTTTCAAATCATAGAAAGTTAGAGTGTCAGTCCTCTTGTACTTAAGTCGGCATTGTGCCTTTTGTATTAAATTCGGTTGCAATTTCTGTGTTTCATCGTCAATAAAAAGGTCCAAGGTATACAGTAAACCTGAAGTGAATCTTCGGAATCTAAAACTGGACTCACGGGAGAGGTTCAAATGATAGAAAGTTAGAGTGTCAGAAATCTTGTACTTACGTCGGTATTTTCCCTTTTGTATTAAATTCGGATGCAATTTCTGTGTTTCATCGTCAATAGAAAGGTCCAAGGGATACAGTAAACCTGAAGTGAAGCATCGGAATCTAAAACTGGACTCACAGGAGAGTTCAAATCATAGAAAGTTAGTGTGTCAGTCCTCTTGTACTTAAGTCGCCATTGTGCCTTTTGTATTAAATTCGGACTCAATTTCTGTGTTTCATCGTCGATAAGAAGGTCCAAGGTATACTGGAAACCTGAAGTGAAGCATGGGAATATAAAACTGGACTCACAGGAGAGGTTCAAGTCATAGAAAGTTAGAGTGTCAGTCCTCTTGTACTTAAGTCGGCATTGTGCCTCTTGTATTAAATTCCGATGCAATATCTGTTTATCATCGTCAATACGAAGGTGCAAGGGATACAGTAAACCTGAAGTGAAGCATCGGAATCTAAAACTGGACTCACAGGAGAGTTTCAAATCATAGAATGTTAGAGTGTCTGTCCTCTTGTACTTAAGTCGGCATTTTCTTTTTTGTATTAAATTCGGATGCAATTTCTGTGTTTCATCGTCAATAAAAAGGTTCAACGGATACAGTAAACCTGAAGTGATGCATCGGAATCTAAAACTGGACTCACAGGAGAGTTCAAATCATAGAAAGTTAGGGTGTGTGTCCTCTTGTACTTCTGTTGGCAATGTGCCTTTTGTATTAAATTCGGATGCTATTTCTGTGTTTCATCGTCAATAAGAAGTTCCAAGGTATACAGTTAACCTGAAGTGAAGCATCGGAGTCTAAAACTGGACTCACAGGAGAGTTTCAAATCATAGAAAGTTAGAGTGTCACTCCTCTTGTACTTAATTTGGCATTGTGCCTTTTGTATTAAATTCGGATGCAATTTCTGTGATTCATCGTCAATAAGAAGGCCGAAGGGATACCGTAAACCTGAAGTGAAGTATCGGAATCTAAAACTGGACTCACAGCAGAGGTTCAAATCATAGAAACTGAGAGCGTCAGTCCACTTGTACTGAAGTCGGTATTGTGCATTTTGTATGAATTTTCGGATGCAATTTCTCTGTTTCATCGTCAATAGGAAGGTCCAAGGGATACAGTAAACCTGAAGTGAAGCATCGGAATCTAAAACTGGACTTACAGGAGAGGCTCAAATCATAGAAAGTTAGACTGTTAGTCCTCTTGTACTTAAGTCGGCACTGTGCCTTTTGTATTAAATTCCGATGCAATTTTTGTGTTTCATCGTCAATAACAAGGTCCAACGGATCCAGTATACCTGAATAGAAGCATCGGAATCTAAAACTGGACTCACAGGAGAGTTCAAATCATAGTAAGTTAGAGTGTCTGTCCTCTTGTACTTAAGTCGGCATTGTGCCTTTTGTATCAAATTCGGATGCAATTTCAGTGTTTCATCGTCAATAACAAAGTCCAAGGGATCCAGTAAACCTGAAGTAAAGCATCGGAATCTAAAACTGGACTCACAGGAGAGGTTCAAATCATAGAAAGTTAGTGTGTCAGTCCTCTTGTACTTGAGTCGGCATTTTCCCTTTTGTATTAATTTCGGATGCAATTTCTGTGTTTCATCGTCAATAAAAAGGTCCAAGGGATACAGTAAACCTGAAGTGAAGCATCGGAATCTTAAACTGGACTCACAGGAGGGTTCAAATCATAGAAAGTTAGAGTGCCAGTCCTCTTGTACTTAAGTTTGCATTGTGCCTTTTGTACTAAATTCCGATGCAATTTTTTTGTTTCATCGACAATAACAAGGTCCAACGGATCTAGTAAACCTTAATAGAAGCATCGGAATCTAAAACAGGACTCACAGGAGAGGTTCAAATCATAGAAAGTTAGTGTTTCAGTCCTCTTGTACTTAAGTCGGCATTGTGCCTTTTGTATTAAATTCGGATGCAATATCTGTGTTTCATCGTCAATAAGTAGGACCAAGGTATACAGGAAAGCTGAAGTGAAGCATCGGAATCTAAAACTGGACTCACGGGAGAGGTTCAATCATAGAAAGTTGGAAAGTCAGTCCTCTTGTACTTAAGTGGGCGTTGTGCCTTTTGTATTAATCTCGGATGCAGTTTCTGTGTTTCATCGTCCATAAGAAGTTCCAAGTGATACAGTAAACCTGAAGTGAAGCATCGGAATCTAAAACAAGACTCACAGGAGAGGTTCAAATCATAGAAAGTTAGAGTGTCAGTCCTCTTGTACTTAAGTCGGAATTGTGCCTTTTGTATTAATTTCGGATGCAATATCTGTGTTTCATCGTCAATAAGTAGGTCCAAGGTATACAGGAAAGCTGAAGTGAAGCATCGGAATCTAAAACTGGACTCACGGGAGAGGTTCAATCATAGAAAGTTGGAGAGTCAGTGCTTTTGTACTTAAGTCGCAATTGTGCCTTTTGTATTAAATTCGGATGCAGTTTCTGTGTTTCATAGTCAATAAGAAGGTCCAAGTGATACAGGAAACCTGAAGTGAAGCATCGGAATCTAAAACTGGACTCACAGGAGAGGTTCAAATCATAGAAAGTTAGAGTGTCAGTCCTCTTGTACTTAAGTCGGCATTGTGCCTTTTGTATTTAATTCAGATGCAATTTCTGTGTCTCATCGTCAACAAGAAGGTTCAATTAATACAGGAAATCTGAAGTGAGGCATCGGAAACTAAAACTGGACTCACAGGAGAAGTTCAAATTAAAGAAAATTAGAGTTTTAGTCCCCTTGTACTTAAGTCGGTATTGTGCCTTTAGAATCAAATTCGGATGCAATTTCTGTGTTTCATTGTCAGTAAGAATGTCCAAGGTATACAGTAAACCTGAAGTGAAGCATCGGAATCTAAAACTGGACTCACAGGAGAGGTTCAAATCATAGAAAGTTACTGAATCATTCCTCTTGTACTTAACTCGGCATTGTGCCTTTTGTATTAAATTCGGATGCAATTTCTGTGTTTCATCGTCAAAAAGAAGTTCCAAGGGATACAGTAAACCTAAAGTGAAGCATCGGTATCTAAAACTGGACTCACAGGAGAGGTTCAAATCATAGAAAGTTAGAGTGTCAGTGCTGTTATACTTAAGTTGCCATTGTGGCTTTTGAATTTAATACCGATGCAATTTCTGTGCTTCATCGTGAAAAGAAAGTCCAAGGGATACAGTAAACCTGAAGTGAACCATCGGTATCTAAAACTGGACTCAGAGGAGAGGTTCAAATCATAGAAAGTTAGAGTGTCAGTCCTTTTGTTCTTAAGTCGGCATTGTGCCTTTTGTATTAAATTCGGAAGCAATTTCTGTGTTTCATCGTCTATAAGAAGGTCCAAGGTATACAGTAAACCTGAAGTGAAGCATCGGAATCTAAAACTGGACCCACAGGAGAGGTTCAAATCATAGAAAGTTAGAGTGTCAGTCCTCTTGTACTTAACTCGGAATTGTGCCTTTTGTATTAAATTCCGATGCAATTTCTGTGCTTCATCGTCAACAAGAAGGTCCAAGGTACACAGTAAACCTGAAGTAAAGCATCGGAATCTAAAACTGGACTTACAGGAGAGGTTCAAATCATAGAAAGTTACAGTGTCAGTCCTCTTGTACTTAAGTCGGCAATGTGCCTTTTAAATTTAATTCCGATGCAATATCTGTGTTTCATCGTCAATAAGAAGGTCCAAGGTATACAGTAAACCTGAAGTGATGCATCGGAGTCTAAAACTGTACTCACAGGAGAAGTTCAAATAAAAGAAAGTTAGAGTGTCAGTCCTATTGTACTTAGGTCGGGAGTGTGCCTTTTGTATTAAATTCGGATGCAATTTCTGTGTTTCATCGTCAATACGAAGGTCCAAGAGATACAGTAAACCTGAAGTGAGGCATCGGAATCTAAAACTGGACTCACAGGAGAAGTTCAAATAAAAGAAAGTTAGAGTGTCAGTCCCCTTGCACTTAAGTCGGGAGTGTGCCTTTTGAATTAAATTTGGATGCAATTTCTGTGTTTCATCGTCAATAAGAAGGTCCAAGGTATACAGAACACCTGAAGTGAAGCATCGGAATCTAAAACTGGACTCACAGGAGAGGTTCAAATCATAGAAATTTAGTGTCTCAGTCCTCTTGTACTTAAGTCGGCATTGTGCCTTTTATATTAAATTCGAATGCAATTTCTGTGTTTCATCGTCAAGAAGAAGGTGCAAGGGATACAGTAAACCTGAAGTGAAGCATCGCAATCTAAAACTGGACTCACAGGAGAGGTTCAAATCATAGAAAGTGAGAGTGTCAGTCCTCTTGTACTTATTTCGGCATTGTGCCTTTTGTATTAAAATCGGATGCAATTTCTGAGTTTCATCGTCATTAAGAAAACCCAAGGGATACAGTAAACCTGAAGTGAAGCATCGGAATCTAAAACTGGACTCCCCGGAGAGGTTCAAATCATAGAATGTGAGAGTGTCAGTCCTCTTGTACTTAAGTCGGCATTGTGCCTTTTGTATTAAATTCGGATGCAATTTCTGTGTTTCATCGTCAATAAGAAGGTCCAAGGGATACAGTAAGCCTGAAGTGATGCATCAGAATGTAAAACAGGACTCACAGGACAGGTTCGAATCATAGAAAGTTAGAGTGTCAGTCCTCTTGTACTTAAGTCGGCAATGTGCCTTTTAAATTTAATTCCGATTCCATTTCTGTGTTTCATCGTGAATAAGAAGGTCCATGGCATGCAGTAAACCTGAAGTGAAGCATCGGAATCTAAAACTGGACTCACAGAAGAGATTCAAATCATAGAAAGTTAGAGTGTCAGACCTCTTGTACTGAAGTCGGCATTGTGCTTTTTGTATTAAATTCGGATGGAATTTCTTTGTTTCATCGTCAATTACAAGGTCCAAGGGATACAGTAAACCTGAAGCGAAGCATCGGAATCTAACACTGGACTCACAGGAGAGGTTCAAATCATTGTAAGTTAGAGTGTCAGTCCTCTTGTACTTAAGTCGGCATTGTGCCTTTTGTATTAAATTCGGATGCAATTTCTGTGTTTCATCGTCAATAAGAAGGTCCAATGGATACAGTAAACCTGAAGTGAGGCATCGGAAACTAAAACTGGACTCACAGGAGAGGTTCAAATCATAGAAAGTTAGAGTGTCAGTCCTCTTGTACGTAAGTCGGCATTGTGCCTTTTGTATTAAATTCGGATGCAATTTCTGTGTATCATCGTCAATATGAGGGTCCAAGGTATACAGTAATCCAGAAGTGAAGCATTGGGATCTAAAACTGGATTCACAGGAGGGGTTCAAATCATAGAAAGTGAAAGTGTCAGTCTTTTTGTACTTAAATCGGTATTGTGCATTTTGTATTAAATTCGGAATGCAATTTCTGTGTTTCATCGTCAATAAGAAGGTCCAAGGGGTACAGTAAACCTGATGTGAGGCATCGGAAACTAAAACTGGACTCACAGGAGTGGTTCAAATCATAGAAAGTTAGAGTGCCAGTCCTCTTGTACTTAAGTCGTCATTGTGTTTCTGTATTAAATTCGGATACAATTTCTGTGTTTCATCGTCAATAAGAAGGTCCAAGAGATTCAGTAAACCTGAAGTGAGGCATCGTAATCTAAAACTGGACTCACAGGAGAAGTTCAAGTAAAAGAAATTTAGAGTGTCAGTCCTCTTGTACTTAAGTCGGCATTGTGAATTTTTAGTTTAATTCCGATGCATTTTCTGTGTTCCACCGTCAATAAGAAGTTCCAAGGCATACAGTAAACCTGAAGTGAAGCATCGGAATCTAAAACTGGACTTACAGGAGAAGTTCAAATCATAGAAAGTTAGAGTGCCAGTCCTCCTGTACTTAAGTCGGCATTATGCCTTTTGTATTAAATTCGGATGCAATTTTTGTGTTTCATCGTCATTAACAAGGTCCAAGCGATCCAGTAAACCTGAAGTGAATCATCGCAATCTAAAACTGGACTCACAGGAGAGGTTCAAATCATAGAAAGTTAGAGTGTCAGTCCTCTTGTACTGAAGTCGGCATTGTGCTTTTTGTATTAAATTCGGATGGAATTTCTTTGTTTCATCGTCAATAAGAAGGTCCAAGGTATACAGTCATCCTGAAGTGAAGCATCAGGATCTAAAACTGGATTCACAGGAGGGGTTCAAATCATGGAAAGTGAGAGTGCCAGTCCTTTTGTACTTAAGTCAGTATTGTGCATTTTTATTAAATTCGGATGCAATTTCTGTGTTTCATCGTAAATAAGAAGGTCCAAGAGATTCAGTAAACCTGAAGTGAGGCATCGGAATCTGAAACTGGACTCACAGGAGGCGTTCAAATAAAAGAAAGTTAGAGTGTCAGTCCTCTTGTACTTAAGTCGGCATTGTGCCTTTTGTATTAAATTCGGATGCAATTTCTGTGTTTCATCGTCATTAGCAGAGCCCAAGGGATACTGTAAACCTGAAGTGAAGCATCGGAATCTAAAACTGGACTCACCGGAGAGGTTCTAATCATAGAAAGTGAGAGTGGCAGTCCTCTTGTACTTAAGTCGGCATTGTGCTTTTGTATTAAATTCGGATGCAATTTCTGTGTTTCATCGTCAATAAGAAGGTCCAAGGGATACAGTAAACCTGAAGTGAAGCATCGGAATCTAAAACTGGACTTACAGGAGAGGTTCAAATCATAGAAAGTTAGAGTGCCAGTCCTCCTGTACTTAAGTCGCCATTGTGCCTTTTGTATTAAATTCGGATGCAATTTTTGTGTTTCATCGTCATTAACAAGGTCCAAATGATCAAGTAAACCTGAAGTGAAGCATCGGAATCTAAAACTGGACTCACAGGAGAGGTTCAAAGCATAGAAAGATAGAGTGTCAGTCCTCTTGTACTTAAGTCGGCATTTTGCCTTTTGTATTAAATTCGGATGCAATTTCTGTGTTTCATCGTCAATAAAAAGGTCCAAGGGATACAGTAAACCTGAAGTGAAGCATCGGAGTCTAAAACTGGACTCACAGGAGAAGTTCAAATCATAGAAAGTTAGAGTGTCAATCCTCTTGTACTTAAGTCGGCATTGTGCTTTTTGTATTTAATTCGGATGCAATTTCTGTGTTTCATCGTCAATTAGAAGGTCCAAGCGATACAGTAACCCTGAAGCATCGGAATCTAAAACTGGACTCACAGGAGAGGTTCAAATCATAGAAAGTGAGAGTGTTAGTCCTTTTGTACTTAAGGCAGCATTGTGCTTTTTGTATTAAATTCGGATGCAATTTCTGTGTTTCATCGTCAATAAGAAGGTCCAAGGGATACAGTAACCCTGAAGCATCGGAATCTAAAACTGGACTCACAGGAGAGGTTCAAATCATAGAAAGTTAGAGTGTCAGTCCTCTTGTACTGAAGTCGGCATTGTGCTTTTTGTATTAAATTCGGATGGAATTTCTTTGTTTCATCGTCAATAAGAAGGTCCAAGGTATACAGTCATCCTGAAGTGAAGCATCAGGATCTAAAACTGGATTCACAGGAGGGGTTCAAATCATGGAAAGTGAGAGTGCCAGTCCTTTTGTACTTAAGTCAGTATTGTGCATTTTTATTAAATTCGGATGCAATTTCTGTGTTTCATCGTAAATAAGAAGGTCCAAGAGATTCAGTAAACCTGAAGTGAGGCATCGGAATCTGAAACTGGACTCACAGGAGAAGTTCAAATAAAGGAAAGTTACAGTGTCAGTCCTCTTGTACTTAAGTCGGCATTGTGCCTTTTGTATTAAATTCGGATGCAATTTCTGTGTTTCATCGTCATTAACAGAGCCCAAGGGATACTGTAAACCTGAAGTGAAGCATCGGAATCTAAAACTGGACTCACCGGAGAGGTTCTAATCATAGAAAGTGAGAGTGGCAGTCCTCTTGTACTTAAGTCGGCATTGTGCTTTTGTATTAAATTCGGATGCAATTTCTGTGTTTCATCGTCAATAAGAAGGTCCAAGGGATACAGTAAACCTCAAGTGAAGCATCGAAATCTAAAACAGGACTCACAGGAGAGGTTCAAATCATAGAAATTTAGAGTGTCAGTCTTCTTGTACTTAAGTCGGCATTGTGAATTTTTAATATAATTCCGATGCATTTTCTGTGTTCCACCGTCAATAAGAAGTTCCAAGGTATACAGTAAACCTGAAGTGAAGCATCGGAATCTAAAACTGGACTTACAGGAGAGGTTCAAATCATAGAAAGTTAGAGTGCCAGTCCTCCTGTACTTAAGTCGCCATTGTGCCTTTTGTATTAAATTCGGATGCAATTTTTGTGATTCATCGTCATTAACAAGGTCCAAATGATCCAGTAAACCTGAAGTGAAGCATCGGAATCTAAAACTGGACTCACAGGAGAGGTTCAAAGCATAGAAAGATAGAGTGTCAGTCCTCTTGTACTTAAGTCGGCATTTTGCCTTTTGTATTAAATTCGGATGCAATTTCTGTGTTTCATCGTCAATAAGAAGGTCCAAGGTATACAGTAAACCTGAAGTGAAGCATCGGAATCTAAAACTGGACTCACAGGAGAGGTTCAAATCATAGAAAGTTAGAGTGTTAGTCCTTTTGTACTTAAGACAGCATTGTGCTTTTTGTATTAAATTCGGATGCAATTTCTGTGTTTCATCGTCAGTAAGAAGGTCCGAGGGATACAGTAACCCTGAAGCATCGGAATCTAAAACTGGACTCACAGGAGAGGTTCAAATCATAGAAAGTGAGAGTCTCAGTCTTTTTGTACTTAAGTCGGTATTGTGCCTTTTGTATTAAATTCGGATGCAATTTCTGTGTTTCATCGTCAATAAGAAGGTCCAAGGTATACAGTAAACCTGAAGTGAAGCATCAGGATCTAAAACTGGACTCACAGGAGAGGTTCAAATCATAGAAAGTGAGAGTGTCAGTCCTTTTGTACTTAAGTCGGTATTGTGCCTTTTGTATTAAATTCGGATGCAATTTCTGTGTTTCATCGTCAATAAGAAGGTCCAAGGTATACAGGAAACCTGAAGTGAAGCATCGGAATCTAAACTGGACTCACAGGACAGGTTCAAATCAGAGAAAGTTAGTGTGTCAGTCCTCTTGTACTTATGTCGGCATTGCGCCTTTTATACTAAATTCGGATGCAATTTCTGTGTTTCATCGTCAAGAAGAAGGTACAAGGAATACTGTAAAGCCGAAGTGAAGCATCGGAATCTAAAACTGGACTCACAGGAGAGGTTCAAATCATAGAAAGTGAGAGTGTCAGTCCTCTTGTACTCAAGTCGGCATTGTGCCTTTTGTATAAAATTCGGATGCAATTTCTGTGTTTCACCGTCATTAAGAGGGCCCAAGGGATACAGTAAACCTGAAGTGAAGCATCGGAATCTAAATCTGGACTCACCGGAGAGGTTCCAATCATAGAAAGATAGAGCGTCAGTCCTCTTGTACTTAAGTCGGCATTTTGCCTTTTGTATTAATTTCGGATGCAATTTCTGTGTTTCATCGTCAATAAGAAGGTCTAAGGGATACAGTAAACCTGAAGTGAAGCATTGGAGTCTAAAACTGAACTCACATTAGAGGTTCAAGTCATAGAAAGTTAGAGTGTCAATCCTCTTGTACTTAAGTCGGCATTGTGCCTTTTGTATTTCATTTGGATGTAATTTCTGTGTTTCATCGTCAATAAGAAGGTCCAAGGAATACAGTAACCCTTAAGCATCGGAATCTAAAACTGGACTCAAAGGAGAGGTTCAAATGATAGATAGTGAGAGTGTCAGTCCTCTTGTACTTAAGTCGGCATCGTGCCTTTTGTATTAAATTCGGATGCAAATTCTATGTTTCATCGTCAATAAGAAGGTCCAAAGTATACAGTAAACCTGAAGTGAAACGTCGAAATCTAAAACTGGACTCACAGGGGAGGTTCAAATCATTGAAAGTTAGAGTGTCAGTCCTCTTGTACTTAACTCGGCATTGTGCCTTTTGTATTTAATTCCGATGCAATTTCTGTGCTTCATCGTCAACAAGAAATTCCAAGGCACACAGTAAACCTGAAGTAAAGCATCGGAATCTAAAACTGGACTTACAGGAGAGGTTCAAATCATAGAAAGTTAGAGTGTCAGTCCTCTTGTACTTAAGGCTCGCAATGTGCCTTTTAAATTTAATTCCGATTCAATTTCTTTGTTTCATCGTCAATTACAAGGTCCAAGGGATACAGTAAACCTGAAGTGAAGCATCGGATTCTAACACTGGACTAACAGGAGAGGTTCAATTCATTGAAAGTTAGAGTGTCAGTTCTCTTGTACGTAAGTCGGCATTGTGCCTTTTGTATTAAATTCGGATGCAATTTCTGTGTTTCATTGTGAATAAGAAGGTCCAAGGTATTCAGTAATCCTGATGTGAAGCATCGGGATCTAAAACTGGACTCACAGGAGAGGTTCAAATCATAGAGAGTGAGAGTGTCAGTCCTTTTGTACTTAAGGCGGTATTGTGCTTTTTGTATTAAATTCGGATGCAATTTCTGTGTTTCATCGTCAATAAGAAGGTCCAAGGTATACAGGAAACCTGAAGTGAAGCATCGGAGTCTAAAACTGGACTCACAGGAGAGGTTCAAATCATAGAAAGCTAGTGTGTCAGTCCTCTTGTACTTAAGTCGGCATTGTGCCTTTTATATTAAATTCGGATGCAATTTCTGTGTTTCATCGTCAAGAAGAAGGTCCAAGGGATACAGTAAAGCTGAAGTGAAGCATCGGAATCTAAAACTGGACTCACAGGAGAGGTTCAAATCATAGGAAGTGAGGGTGTAAGTCCTCTTGTACTTAAGTCGGCATTGTGCATTTTGCATTAAATTCGGATGCAATTTCTGTGTTTCATCGTCATTAAGAAGGCCCAGGGGAAACAGTAAACCTGATGTGAAGCATCGGAATCAAAAACTGGACTCACCGGAGAGGTTCAAATCATAGAAAGTTAGAGTGTCAGTCCTCTTGTACTTACGTCGGCATTGTGAATTTTTAATTTCATTCCGATGCAATTTCTGTGTTCCATCTTCAATAAGAAGTTCCAAGCTATACAGTAAACCTGAAGTGAAGCATCGGAATCTAAAACTGGAGTTACAGGAGAGGTTCAAATCATAGGAAGTTAGAGTGTCAATCCTCTTGTACTTAAGTCGGCGTTGTGCCTTTTGTATTTAATTCGGATGCAATTTCTGTGTTTCATCGCCAATATGAAAGTCCAAGGGATACAGTAACCCTGAAGGATCGGAATCTAAAACTCGACTCACAGGAGAGGTTCAAATCATAGAGAGTGAGAGTGTCAGTCCTTTTGTACTAAAGTCGGTATTGTGCCTTTTGTATAAAATTCGGATGCAATTTCTGTGTTTCATCGTCATTAAGAATGCCCAAGGGATAGAGTAAACCTCAAGTGAAGCATCGGAATCTAAAACTTGACTCACCAGAGACGTTCAAATCATATAAAGTGAGAGTGTCAGTCCTCTTCTACTAAAGTCGGCATTGTGCCTTTTGTATATAATTCGGATGCAATATCTGTGTTTCATCGTCAATAAGAAGGCCCTAGGGATACAGTCAACCTGAAGGGAAGCATCGGAATCTAAAACAGGACTCACAGGAGAGGTTCAAATCATAGAAATTTAGAGTGTCAGTCCTCTTGTACCTAAGTCGGCATTGTGAATTTTTAATTTAATTCCGATGCAATTTCTGTGTTCCATCGTCAATAAGAAGTTCCAAGGTATACAGTAAAGCTGAAGTGAAGCATCGGAATCTAAAACTGGAGTTACAGGAGAGGTTCAAATCATAGAAAGTTAGAGTGTGAAACCTCTTGTACTTAAGTCGGCATTGTGCCTTTTGTATTAAATTCGGTTGCAATTTTTGTGTTTCATCGTCAATAACAAGGTCCAAGGGATCCAGTAATCCTGAATTGAAGCATCGGAATCTAAAACTGGACTCACACGAGAGGTTCCAATCATAGAAAGATAGAGTGTCAGTCCTCTTGTACATAAGTCGGCATTTTGCCTTTTGTATTAAATTCGGATGCAATTTTTGTGTTTCATCGTCAATAAGAAGGTCCAAGGGATACAGTAACCCTGAAGTAAAGCATCAGAGTCTAAAACTGGACACACAGGAGAGGATCAAATCATAGAAAGTTAGAGTGTCAATCCTCTTGTACTTAAGTCGGCATTGTGCCCTTTGTATTTAATTCGGGTGCAATTTCTGTGTTTCATCGTCAATAGGAAGGTCCAAGGGATACAGTAATCCTGAAGCATCGGAATCTTAAACTGGACTCACAGGAGAGGTTCAAATCATAGAAATTGAGAGTTTCAGTCCTCTTGTACTTTAGTCGGCATTGTGCCTTTTGTATTAAATTCGGATGCAATTTCTGCGTTTCATCGTCAATAAGAAGGTCCAAGGGATAAAGTTAACCTGAAGTGAAGCATCGGAACCTAAAACTGAACTCACAGGAGAGGTTCAAATCATAGAAAGTTAGAGTGTCAGTCCTCTTTTACTTAAGTCGGCATTGTGCCTATTGAATTTAATTCCGACGCAAATTTCTGTGTTTCTTCGTCAATAAAAAGTTCCAAGGTATACAGCAAACCTGAAGTGAAGAATCGGAACCTAAAACTGGACTCACAGGAGACGTTCCAATCAAAGAAAGTTAGAGTGTCAGTCCTCTTGTACTTAAGTCGTCATTGTGACTTTTGTATTAAATTCGGATGCAATTTCTGTACATCATCGCCAATAAGAAGGTACAAGGGATACAGTAAACCTGAAGTGAAGCATCAGAATCTAAAACTGGACTTACAGAAGAGGTTCAAATCATAGAAAGTGAGAGTGTCAGCCCTCTTGTCCTTAAGTCGGCATAGTGCCTTTTGCATTAAATTCGGATGCAATTTCTGTGTTTCATCGTCAATAAGAATGTCCAGGGTATACAGTAAGACTGAAGTGAAGCATCGGAATCTAAAACTGGACTCACAGGAGAGGTTTAAATCATAGAAAGTTAGAGAGTCAGTCCTCTTGTATCTAAGTCGGCATTGTGCCTTTTGTATTAAATTCGGATGCAATTTCTGTGTTTCATCGTCAATAAGAAGGTCCAAGAGATACAGTATACCTGAAGTGAGGCATCGGAATCTAAAACTGGACTCACAGGAGAAGTTCAAATAAAAGAAATTTAGAGTGTCAGTCCTCTTGTACTTAAGTCGGCATTTTGCTTTTTGTATTAAATTCGGATGCAATTTCTGTGTTTCATCGTCATTAAGAAGGCCCAAGGGATACAGTAAACCTGGAGTGAAGCATCGGAATCAAGTACTGCACTCACCGGAAAGGTTCAAATCATAGAAAGTGAGAGTGTCAGTCCTCTTGTACTTAAGTCGGCATTGTGCCTTTTGTATTAAATTCGGATGCAATTTCTGTGTATCATCGTCAATAAGAAGGTCCAAGGGATAAAGTAAACCTGAAGTGAAGCATCGGAATCTAAAGCTGGACTCACAGGAAAGGTTCATATCATAGAAAGTTAGAGTGTCAGTCCTCTTGTACTTAAGTCGGCATTGTGAATTTTTAATTTAATTCCGGGGCAATATCTGTGTTCCATTGTCAATAAGAAGTTCCAAGGTATACAGTAAACCTGAAGTGAAGCATCGAAATCTAAAACTGGACTTACAGGAGAGGTTCAAATCATAGAAAGTTAGAGTGTCAGTCCTCTTGTACTTAAGTCGGCATTGTGCCTTTTGTATTAAATTCCGATGCAATTTTTGTGTTTCATCGTCAATAACAAGGTCCAAGGGATCCAGTAAACCTGACGTGAAGCATCGGAATCTAAAACTGGACTCACAGGTGAGGTTCCAATCATAGAAAGATAGAGTGTCAGTCCTCTTGTACTTAAGTCAGCATTTTGCCTTTTGTATTAAATTCGGATGCAATTTCTGTGTTTCATCATCAATAACAAGGTCCAAGGGATACAGTAAACCAGAAGTGAAGCATCGGCGTCTAAAACTGGACTTACAGGAGAGGTTCAAATCATAGAAAGTTAGAGTGTCAATCCTCTTGTACTTAAGTCGGCATTGTGCCATTTGTATTAAATTCGGATGCAATTTCTTTGTTTCATCGTCAATTACAAGGTCCAAGGGATACAGTAAACCTGAAGTGAAGCATCGGAATCTAACACTGGACTCACAGGAGAGGTTCAAATCATTGAAAGTTAGAGTGTCAGTCCTCTTGTACTTAAGTCGGCATTGTGCTTTTTGTATTTAATTCGGATCCAATTTCTCTGTTTCATCGTCAATAAGAAGGTCCAAGGGATACAGTAACCCCGAGGCATCGGAATCTAAAACTGGACTCACAGGAGAGGTACAATTCAAAGAAAGTTAGAGTGTCAGTCCGCTTGTACTTAAGTCGACAATGTGCCTTTTAAATTTAATTCCGATGCAATTTCTGTGTTTCATCGTCAATAAGAAGGTCCAAGGTATACAGTAAACCTGAAGTGAAGCATCGGAATCTAAAACTGGACTCACAGGAGAGGTTCAAATCATAGAAAGTTAGAGTGTTAGTCATTTTGTACTTAAGTCGGCATTGTGCTTTTTGTATTAAATTCGGATGCAATTTCTTTGTTTCATCGTCAATTACAAGGTCCAAGGGATACAGTAAACCTGAAGTGAAGCATCGGAATCTAACACTGGACTCACAGGAGAGGTTCAAATCATTGAAAGTTAGAGTGTCAGTTCTCTTGTACTTAAGTCGGCATTGTGCATTTTGTATTAAATTCAGATGCAATTTCTGTGTTTCATCGTCAATAAGAAGGTCCAAGTTATACAGTAAACCTGAAGTGAGGCATCGGAAACTTAAAATTGACTCACAGGAGAGGTTCAAATCATAGAAAGTTAGAGTGTCAGTCCTCTTGTACTTAAGTCGGCATTGTGCCTTTCGTATTAAATTCGGATGCAATATCTGTGTTTCATCGTCAATATGAAGGTCCAAGGTATACGATAATCCTGAAGTGAAGCATCAGGATCTAAAACTGGACTCACAGGAGAGGCTCAAATCATAGAAAGTGAGAGTGTCAGTCCTTTTGTTCTTAAGTCAGTATTGTGCCTTTTGTATTAAATTCGCATCCAATTTCTGTGTTTCATCGTCAATAAGAAGGTCCAAGGTATACAGGAAACCTGAAGTGAAGCATCGGAATCTAAAACTGGACTCACAGGAGATATTCAAATCATAGAAAGTTAGTGTGTCAGTCCTCTTGTACTTAAGTCGGCATTATGCCTTTTATATTAAATTCGGATGCAATTTCTGTGTTTCATCGTCAAGAAGAAGGTACAAGGGATACAGTAAAACTGAAGTGAAGCATCGGAATCTAAAACTGGACTCACAGGAGAGGTTCAAATCATAGAAAATGAGAGTGTCAGTCCTCTTGTACTTAAGTCTCGCATTGTGCCTTTTGTATTAAATTCGGATGCAATTTCTGTGTTTCATCGTCATTAAGAAGGCCCAAGGGATACAGTAAACCTGAAGTGAAGCATCGGAATCTAAATCTGGACTCACCGGAGAGGTTCCAATCATAGAAAGATAGAGTGTCAGTCCTCTTGTACTTAAGTCGGCATTTTGCCATTTGTATTAAATTCGGATGCAATTTCTGTGTTTCATCGTCAATAAGAAGGTCCAAGGGATACAGTAACCCTGAAGCATCGGAATCTAAAACTGGACTCACGGGAGAGGTTCAAATCATAGAGAGTCTCAGTCTTTTTGTACTTAAGTCGGCATTTTGCCTTTTGTATTAAATTCGGATACAATTTCCATGTTTCATCGTCAATAAGATGGTCAAAGGGATACAGTAAACCTGAAGTGAATCATCGGAATCTAAAACTGGACTCACAGGAGAGGTTCAAATCATAGTAAGTTAGAAAGTCTGTCCTCTTGTACTTAAGTCGGCATTGTGCCTTTTGTATTAAATTCGGATGCAATTTCTGTGCTTCATCGTCAACAAGAAGTTCCAAGTTACACAGTAAACCTGAAGTAAAGCATCGGAATCTAAAACTGGACTCACAGGAGAGGTTCAAATGATAGAAAGTGAGAGTGTCAGTCCTCTTGTACTTAAGTCGGCATCGTGCCTTTTGTATTAAATTCGGATGCAATTTCTGTGTTTCATCGTCAACAAGAAGGTCCAAAGTGTACAGTAAACCTGAAGTGAAACATCGAAAACTAAAACTGGAGTCACAGGGGAGGTTCAAATCATTGAAAGTTAGAGTGTCAGTCCTCTTGTACTTAACTCGGCATTGTGCCTTGTGTATTTAATTCCGATGCAATTTCTGTGCTTCATCGTCAACAAGAAATTCCAAGGTACACAGTAAACCTGAAGTAAAGCATCGGAATCTAAAACTGGACTTAAAGGAGAGGTTCAAATCATAGAAAATTAGAGTGTCAGTCCTCTTGTACTTAAGTCTCGCAATGTGCCTTTCAAATTTAATTCCGATGCAATTTCTTTGTTTCATCGTCAATTACAAGGTCCAAGGGATACAGTAAACCTCAAGTGAAGCATCGGATTCTAACACTGGACTAACAGGAGAGGTTCAAATCATTGAAAGTTAGAGTGTCAGTTCTCTTGTACGTAAGTCGGCATTGTGCCTTTTGTAATAAATTCGGATGCAATTTCTGTGTTTCATTGTCAATAAGGAGGTCCAAGGTATACAGTAATCCTGAAGTGAAGCATCGGGATCTAAAACTGAACTCACAGGAGAGGTTCAAATCTAAGAGAGTGAGAGTGTCAGTCCTTTTGTACTTAAGGCGGTATTGTGCCTTTTGTATTAAATTCGGATGCAATTTCTGTGTTTCATCGTCAATAAGAAGGTCCAAGGTATACAGGAAACCTGAAGTGAAGCATCGGAATCAAAAACTGGACTCACAGGAGAGGTTCAAATCATAGAAAGTTAGTGTGTCAGTCCTCTTGTACTTAAATCGGCATTGTGCTTTTTATATTAAATTCGGATGCAATTTCTGTGTTTCATCGTCAAGAAGAAGGTCCAAGGGATAAGGTAAAGCTGAAGTGAAGCATCGGAATCGAAAACTGGATTCACAGGAGAGGTTCAAATCATAGGAAGTGAGAGTGTCAGTCCTCTTGTACTTAAGTCGGCATTGTGCCTTGTGCATTAAATTCGGATGCAATTTCTGTGTTTCATCGTCATTAAGAACGCCCAAGGGATACAGTAAACCTGATGTGAAGCATCGGAATCTAAAACTGGACTCACCGGAGTGGTTCAAATCATAGAAAGTGAGAGTGTCAGTCCTCTTGTACTTAAGTCGGCATTGTGTCTTTTGTATTAAATTCGGATGCAATATCTGTGTTTCATCGTCAATAAGAAGGTCCAAGGGATACAGTAAACCTGAAGTGAAGCATCGGAATCAAAAACAGTATTCACAGGAGAGGTTCAAATCATAGAAAGTTAGAGTGTCAGTCCTCTTGTACTTACGTCGGCATTGTGAATTTTTAATTTCATTCCGATGCAATTTCTGTGTTCCATCTTCAATAAGAAGTTCCAAGGTATACAGTAAACCTGAAGTGAAGCATCGGAATCTAAAACTGGAGTTACAGGAGAGGTTCAAATCATAGGAAGTTAGAGTGTCAGTCCTCTTGTACTTAAGTCGGCATTGTGCCTTTTGTATTAAATTCGGATGCAATTTTTGTGTTTCATCGTCAATAACAAGGTCCAAGGGATACAGTAAACCTGAAGTGAAGCATCGGAATCTAAAACTGGAGTTACAGGAGAGGTTCAAATCATAGGAAGTTAGAGTGTCAGTCCTCTTGTACTTAAGTCGGCATTGTGCCTTTTGTATTAAATTCGGATGCAATTTCTGTGTTTCATCGCCAATATGAAGGTCCAAGGGATACAGTAACCCTGAAGCATCGGAATCTAAAATTCGACTCACAGGAGAGGTTCAAATCATAGAGAGTGAGAGTGTCAGTCCTTTTGTACTTAAGTCGGTATTGTGCCTTTTGTATAAAATTCGGATGCAATATCTGTGTTTAATCGTCAATAAGAAGGTCCTAGGGATACAGTCAACCTGAAGGGAAGCATCGGAATCTAAAACAGGACTCACAGGAGAGGTTCAAATCATAGAAAGTTAGAGTGTCAGTCCTCTTGTACTTAAGTCGGCATTGTGAATTTTTAATTTAATTCCGATGCAATTTCTATGTTCCATCGTCAATAAGAAGGTCCAAGGGATAAAGTTAACCTGAAGTGAAGCATCGGAATCTAAAACTGGAGTTACAGGAGAGGTTCAAATCATAGAAAGTTAGAGTGTGAAACCTCTTGTACTTAAGTCGGCATTGTGCCTTTTGTATTAAATTCGGATGCAATTTTTGTGTTTCATCGTCAATAACAAGGTCCAAGGGATCCAGTAATCCTGAAGTGAAGCATCGGAATCTAAAACTGGACTCACAGGAGATATTCAAATCATAGAAAGTTAGTGTGTCAGTCCTCTTGTACTTAAGTCGGCATTATGCCTTTTATATTAAATTCGGATGCAATTTCTGTGTTTCATCGTCAAGAAGAAGGTACAAGGGATACAGTAAAACTGAAGTGAAGCATCGGAATCTAAAACTGGACTCACAGGAGAGGTTCAAATCATAGAAAGTGAGAGTGTCAGTCCTCTTGTACTTAAGTCTCGCATTGTGCCTTTTGTATTAAATTCGGATGCAATTTCTGTGTTTCATCGTCATTAAGAAGGCCCAAGGGATACAGTAAACCTGAAGTGAAGCATCGGAATCTAAATCTGGACTCACCGGAGAGGTTCCAATCATAGAAAGATAGAGTGTCAGTCCTCTTGTACTTAAGTCGGCATTTTGCCATTTGTATTAAATTCGGATGCAATTTCTGTGTTTCATCGTCAATAAGAAGGTCCAAGGGATACAGTAACCCTGAAGCATCGGAATCTAAAACTGGACTCACGGGAGAGGTTCAAATCATAGAGAGTCTCAGTCTTTTTGTACTTAAGTCGGCATTTTGCCTTTTGTATTAAATTCGGATACAATTTCCATGTTTCATCGTCAATAAGATGGTCAAAGGGATACAGTAAACCTAAAGTGAATCATCGGAATCTAAAACTGGACTCACAGGAGAGGTTCAAATCATAGTAAGTTAGAAAGTCTGTCCTCTTGTACTTAAGTCGGCATTGTGCCTTTTGTATTAAATTCGGATGCAATTTCTGTGCTTCATCGTCAACAAGAAGTTCCAAGTTACACAGTAAACCTGAAGTAAAGCATCGGAATCTAAAACTGGACTCACAGGAGAGGTTCAAATCAAGGAAAGATAGAGTGTCAATCCTCTTGTACTTAAGTCGGCATTGTGCCTTTTGTATTTAATTCGGATGCAATTTCTGTGTTTCATCGTCAATAAGAAGGTCCAAGGTATACAGTAAAGCTGAAGTGAAGCATCAGGATCTAAAACTGGACTCACAGGAGAGGTTCAAATCAAGGAAAGATAGAGTGTCAATCCTCTTGTACTTAAGTCGGCATTGTGCATTTTGTATTTAATTCGGATGCTATTTCTGTGTTTCATCGTCAAGAAGAAGGTACAAGGAATACAGTAAAGCTGAAATGAAGCATCGGAATCTAAAGCTGGACTCACTGGAGAGGTTCAAATCATAGGAAGAGAGAGTGTCAGTCCTCTTGTACTCAAGTCGGCACTGTGCCTTTTCTATTAAATTCGGATGCAATTTCTGTGTTTCATCGTCATTAAGATTGCCCAAGGGATACAGTAAACCTGAAGTGAAGCATCGGAATCTAAATCTGGACTCACCGGAGAGGGTCCAATCATAGAAAGATAGAGTGTCAGTCCTCTTGTACTTACGTCGGCATTTTGCCTTTTGTATTAAATTCGGATGCAATTTCTGTGTTTCATCGTCAATAATAAAGTCCAAGGGATACAGTAACCCTGAAGCATCGGAATCTAAAACTGGACTCACAGGAGAGGTTCAAATGATAGAAAGTGAGAGTGTCATTCCTCTTGTACTTAAGTCGGCATCGTGCCTTTTGTATTAAATTCGGATGCAATTTCTGTGTTTCATCGTCAACAAGAAGGTCCAAAGTATACAGTAAACCTGAAGTGAAACATCGAAATCTAAAACTGGAGTCACAGGGGAGGTTCAAATCATTGAAAGTTAGAGTGTCAGTCCTCTTGTACTTAACTCGGCATTGTGCCTTGTGTATTTAATTCCGATGCAATTTCTGTGCTTCATCGTCAACAAGAAATTCCAAGGTACACAGTAAACCTGAAGTAAAGCATCGGAATCTAAAACTGGACTTAAAGGAGAGGTTCAAATCATAGAAAATTAGAGTGTCAGTCCTCTTGTACTTAAGTCTCGCAATGTGCCTTTCAAATTTAATTCCGATGCAATTTCTTTGTTTCATCGTCAATTACAAGGTCCAAGGGATACAGTAAACCTCAAGTGAAGCATCGGATTCTAACACTGGACTAACAGGAGAGGTTCAAATCATTGAAAGTTAGAGTGTCAGTTCTCTTGTACGTAAGTCGGCATTGTGCCTTTTGTAATAAATTCGGATGCAATTTCTGTGTTTCATTGTCAATAAGGAGGTCCAAGGTATACAGTAATCCTGAAGTGAAGCATCGGGATCTAAAACTGAACTCACAGGAGAGGTTCAAATCTAAGAGAGTGAGAGTGTCAGTCCTTTTGTACTTAAGGCGGTATTGTGCCTTTTGTATTAAATTCGGATGCAATTTCTGTGTTTCATCGTCAATAAGAAGGTCCAAGGTATACAGGAAACCTGAAGTGAAGCATCGGAATCAAAAACTGGACTCACAGGAGAGGTTCAAATCATAGAAAGTTAGTGTGTCAGTCCTCTTGTACTTAAATCGGCATTGTGCTTTTTATATTAAATTCGGATGCAATTTCTGTGTTTCATCGTCAAGAAGAAGGTCCAAGGGATAAGGTAAAGCTGAAGTGAAGCATCGGAATCGAAAACTGGATTCACAGGAGAGGTTCAAATCATAGGAAGTGAGAGTGTCAGTCCTCTTGTACTTAAGTCGGCATTGTGCCTTGTGCATTAAATTCGGATGCAATTTCTGTGTTTCATCGTCATTAAGAACGCCCAAGGGATACAGTAAACCTGATGTGAAGCATCGGAATCTAAAACTGGACTCACCGGAGTGGTTCAAATCATAGAAAGTGAGAGTGTCAGTCCTCTTGTACTTAAGTCGGCATTGTGTCTTTTGTATTAAATTCGGATGCAATATCTGTGTTTCATCGTCAATAAGAAGGTCCAAGGGATACAGTAAACCTGAAGTGAAGCATCGGAATCAAAAACAGTATTCACAGGAGAGGTTCAAATCATAGAAAGTTAGAGTGTCAGTCCTCTTGTACTTACGTCGGCGTTGTGAATTTTTAATTTCATTCCGATGCAATTTCTGTGTTCCATCTTCAATAAGAAGTTCCAAGGTATACAGTAAACCTGAAGTGAAGCATCGGAATCTAAAACTGGAGTTACAGGAGAGGTTCAAATCATAGGAAGTTAGAGTGTCAGTCCTCTTGTACTTAAGTCGGCATTGTGCCTTTTGTATTAAATTCGGATGCAATTTTTGTGTTTCATCGTCAATAACAAGGTCCAAGGGATACAGTAAACCTGAAGTGAAGCATCGGAATCTAAAACTGGAGTTACAGGAGAGGTTCAAATCATAGGAAGTTAGAGTGTCAGTCCTCTTGTACTTAAGTCGGCATTGTGCCTTTTGTATTAAATTCGGATGCAATTTCTGTGTTTCATCGCCAATATGAAGGTCCAAGGGATACAGTAACCCTGAAGCATCGGAATCTAAAATTCGACTCACAGGAGAGGTTCAAATCATAGAGAGTGAGAGTGTCAGTCCTTTTGTACTTAAGTCGGTATTGTGCCTTTTGTATAAAATTCGGATGCAATATCTGTGTTTAATCGTCAATAAGAAGGTCCTAGGGATACAGTCAACCTGAAGGGAAGCATCGGAATCTAAAACAGGACTCACAGGAGAGGTTCAAATCATAGAAAGTTAGAGTGTCAGTCCTCTTGTACTTAAGTCGGCATTGTGAATTTTTAATTTAATTCCGATGCAATTTCTATGTTCCATCGTCAATAAGAAGGTCCAAGGGATAAAGTTAACCTGAAGTGAAGCATCGGAATCTAAAACTGGACTAACAGGAGAGGTTCAAATCATAGAAAGTTAGAGTGTGAAACCTCTTGTACTTAAGTCGGCATTGTGCCTTTTGTATTAAATTCGGATGCAATTTTTGTGTTTCATCGTCAATAACAAGGTCCAAGGGATCCAGTAATCCTGAAGTGAAGCATCGGAATCTAAAACTGGACTCACACGAGAGGTTCCAATCATAGAAAGATAGAGTGTCAGTCCTCTTGTACTTAAGTCGGCATTTTGCCTTTTGTATTAAATTCGGATGCAATTTCTGTGTTTCATCGTCAATAAGAAGGTCCAAGGGATACAGTAAACCTGAAGTAAAGCATCAGAGTCTAAAACTGGACTCACAGGAGAGATTCAAATCATAGAATGTTTGAGTGTCAATCCTCTTGTACTTAAGTCGGCATTGTGCCCTTTGTGTTTTATTCGGGTGCAATTTCTGTGTTCCATCGTCAATAAGAAGGTCCAAGGGATACAGTAATCCTGAAGCATCGGAATCTAAAACTGGACTCACAGGAGAGGTTCAAATCATAGAAATTGAGAGTTTCAGTCCTCTTGTACTTTAGTCGGCATTGTGCCTTTTGTATTAAATTCGGATGAAATTTCTGTGTTTCATCGTCAATAAGAAGGTCCAAGGGATAAAGTTAACACGAAGTGAAGCATCGGAACCTAAAACTGGACTCACAGGAGAGGTTCAAATCATAGAAAGTTAGAGTGTCAGTCCTCTTTTACTTAAGTCGGCATTGTGCCTATTGAATTTAATTCCGACGCAAATTTCTGTGTTTCTTCGTCAATAAAAAGTTCCAAGGTATACAACAAACCTGAAGTGAAGAATCGGAACCTAAAACTGGACTCACAGGAGAGGTTCAAATCATAGAAAGTTAGAGTGTCAGTCCTCTTGTACTTAAGTCGGCATTGTGCCTTTTGCATTAAATTCGGATGCAATTTCTGTGTTTCATCGTCAATAAGAAGGTCCAAGAGATACAGTATACCTGAAGTGAGGCATCGGAATCTAAAACTGGACTCACATGAGAAGTTCAAATAAAAGAAATTTAGAGTGTCTGTCCTCTTGTACTTAAGTCGGCATTTTGCTTTTTGTATTAAATTCGGATGCAATTTCTGTGTTTCATCGTAATTAAGAAGGCCCAAGGGAAACAGTAAACCTGAAGTGAAGCATCGGAATCAAGTACTGCACTCACCAGAAATGTTCAAATCATAAAAAGTGAGGGTGTCAGTCCTCTTGTACTTAAGTCGGCATTGTGCCTTTTGTATTAAATTCGGATGCAATTTCTGTGTATCATCGTCAATAAGAAGGTCCAAGGGATAAAGTAAACCTGAAGTGAAGCATCGGAATCTAAAGCTGGACTCGCAGGAGAGGTTCATTTCATAGAAAGTTAGTGTGTCAGTCCTCTTGTACGTAAGTCGGCATTGTGCCTTTTATATTAAGTTCGGATGCAATTTCTGTTTTTCATCGTCAAGAAGAAGGTACTAGGGATACAGTAAACCTGAAGTGAAGCATCGGAATCTAAAACAGGACTCACAGGAGAGGTTCAAATCATAGAAAGTTAGAGTGTCAGTCCTCTTGTACTTCCGTCGGCATTGTGAATTTTTAATTTCATTCCGATGCAATTTCTGTGTTCCATCTTCAATAAGAAGTTCCAAGGTATACAGTAAACCTGAAGTGAAGCATCGGAGTCTAAGACTGGACTCACAGGAGAGGTTCAAATCATAGAAAGTTAGAGTGTCAATGCTCTTGTACTTAAGTCGGCGTTGTGCCTTTTGTATTTAATTCGGATGCAATTTCTGTGTTTCATCGCCAATATGAAGGTCCAAGGGATACAGATACCCTGAAGCATCGGGATCTAAAACTGGACTCACAGGAGAGGTTAAAATCACAGAGGGTGAGAGTGTCAGTCCTTTTGTACTTAAGTCGGTATTGTGCCTTTTGTATTAAATTCGGATGCAATTTCTGTGTTTCATCGTCATGAAGAAGGCCCAAGGGATAGAGTAAACCTCAAGTGAAGCATCGGAATCTAAAACTGGACTCACCGGAGAGGTTCAAATCATAGAAAGTGAGAGTGTCAGTCCTCTTCTACTTAAGTCGTCATTGTGCCTTTTGTATTATATTCGGATGTTATATCTGTGTTTTATCGTCAATAAGAAGGTCCAAGGGATAAAGTAAACCTGAAGTGAAGCATCGGAATCTAAAGCTGGACTCACAGGAAAGGTTCATATCATAGAAAGTTAGAGTGTCAGTCCTCTTGTACTTAAGTCGGCATTGTGAATTTTTAATTTAATTCCGATGCAATATCTGTGTTCCATCGTCAATAAGAAGTTCCAAGGTATACAGTAAACCTGAAGTGAAGCATCGGAATCTAAAACTGGAGTTACAGGAGAGGTTCAAATCATAGAAAGTTAGAGTGTCAAACCTCTTGTACTTAAGTCGGCATTGTGCCTTTTGTATTAAATTCGGATGCAGTTTTTGTGTTTCATCTTCAATAACAAGGTCCAAGGGATCCAGTAATCCTGAAGTGAAGTATCGGAGTCTAAAACTGGACTCACTCGAGCGGTTCCAATCATAGAAAGATAGAGTGTCTGTCCACTTGTACTTAAGTCGGCATTTTGCCTTTTGTATTAAATTCGGATGCAATTTCTGTGTTTCATCGTCAATAAGAAGGTCCAAGGGATACAGTAAACCTGAAGTGAAGCATCAGGGTCTAAAACTGGACTCACAGGAGAGGTTCAAATCATAGAAAGTTAGAGTGTCAATCCTCTTGTACTTAAGTCGGCATTGTGCCTTTTGTATTTAATTAGGGTGCAATTTCTGTGTTTCATCGTCAATAAGAAGGTCCAAGGGATACAGAAATCCTGAAGCATCGGAATCTAAAACTGGTCTCACAGGAGAGGTTCAAATCATAGAAATTGAGAGTTTCAGTCCACTTGTACTTTAGTCGGCATTGTGCCTTTTGTATTAAATTCGGATGCAATTTCTGTGTTTCATCGTCAATAAGAAGGTCCAAGGGATAAAGTAAACCTGAAGTGAAGCACCGGAATCTAAAGCTGGACTCACAGGAAAGGTTCATATCATAGAAAGTTAGAGTGTCAGTCCTCTTGTACTTAAGCCGGCATTCTGAATTTTTAATTTAATTCCGATGCAATATCTGTGTTCCATCGTCAATAAGAAGTTCCAAGGTATACAGTAAACCTGAAGTGAAGCATCGGAATCTAAAACTGGACTTACAAGAGAGGTTCAAATCATAGAAAGTTAGAGTGTCAGTCCTCTTGTACTTAAGTCGGCATTGTGCCTTTTGTATTAAATTCGGTTGCAATTTTTGTGTTTCATCGTCAATAAGAAGGTCCAAGGGATACAGTAAACCTGAAGTGAAGCATCGGAATCTAAAACTGGACTCACAGAAGAGGTTCCAATCATAGAAAGATAGAGTGTCAGTCCTCTTGTACTTAAGTCGGCATTTTGCCTTTTGTATTAAATTCGGATGCAATTTCTGTGTTTCATCATCAATAACAAGGTCCAAGGGATACAGTAAACCAGAAGTGAAGCATCGGAGTCTAAAACTGGACTTACAGGAGAGGTTCAAATCATAGAAATTTAGAGCGTCAGTCCTCTTGTACTTAAGTCGGCAATGTGCCCGTTTAAATATAATTCCGATGCAATTTCTGTGTTTCATTGTCAACAAGAAGGTCCAAGGTATACAGTAAAACCTGAAGTGAAGCATCGGAATCTAAAACTGGACTCACAGGAGAGGTTCAAATCATAGAAAGTTAGAGTGGTAGTCATTTTGTAATTAAGTCGGCACTGTGCTTTTTGTATTAAATTCGGATGCACTTTCTTTTTTCATCGTCAATTACAGGGTCCACGGGATACAGTAAACCTGAACTGAAGCATCGGAATCTAACATTGGACTCACAGAAGAGCTTCAAATCATTGAAAGTTAGAGTGCCAGTTCTCTTATACTTAAGTCGGCATGGTGCCTTTTGTATTACATTCGCCTGCAATTTCTGTGTTTCATCGTCAATAAGAAGGTCCAAGGGATACAGTAAACATGAAGTGAAGCAGCGGAATCTAAAACTGGACTCACAGGAGAGGTTCAAGTCATAGAAAGTTAGAGTGTCATCCTCTTGTACTTAAGTCGTAATTGTGCCTTTTGAAGTTAATTCCGATGCAATTTCTGTCTTTCATCGTCAATAAGAAGTTCCAAGGTATACAGTAAATCTGAAGTGAAGCATCAGAATCCAAAACTGGTTCCCCGCAGGAGAGTTTCAAATCATAGAAAGTTAGAGTGTCAGTCCTCTTGTACCTAATTCGTCGTTGTGCCTTTTGTATTAAATTCGGATGCAATTTCTATGTTTCATCGTCAATAAGAAGGTCCAAGGAATACAGTAAACCTGAAGTGAAGCATCGGAATCTAAAACTGGACTCACAGGAGAGGTTCAAATCATAGAAAGTGAGGGTGTCCGTCCTCTTGTACTTAATCGGCATTGTGCCTTTTGTGTTAAATTCGGATGCAATTTCTGTGTTTTATCGTCAATAAGAAGGTGCAAGGGACACAGTAAACCTGAAGTGAGGCATCCGAATCTAAAACCTGACTCACAGGAGAGATTCAAATCATAGAAAGAGTGTCAGTCCTCTTGTACTTAAGTCAGTATTGTGCCTTTTGTATTAAAATCGGATGCAATTTCTGTGTTTCATCGTCATTAAGGAGGCCCAAGGGATACTGTAAACCTGAAGTGAAGCATCAGAATATAAGTCTGGACTTACCGGAGAGGTTCAAATCATAGAAAGTTAGAGTGTCAGTCTTCTTGTACTTAAGTCGGCATTGTGCCTTTTGTATTAAATTCGAATGCAATTTCTGTGTTTCATCGTCAATAAGAAGATCCAAGGGATACAGTAAACCTGAAGTGAAGCATTGGAATCTAAAACTGGACTTACAGGAGAGGTTCAAATCATAGAAAGTTAGTGTGTCAGTCCTCCTGTACTTAAGTCGGCATTGTGCCTTTTGTATTAAATTCGGATGCAATTTTTGTGTTTCATCGTCAATAACAAGATCCAAGGGATCCAGTAAACCTGAAGTGAAGCATCGGAATCTAAAACTGGACTCACAGGAGAGGTTCCAATCATAGAAAGATAGAGTGTCAGTCCTCTTGTACTTAAGTCGGCATTTTGCCTTTTGTATTTAATTCGGATGCAATTTCTGTGTTTCATCGTCAAGAAGAAGGTCCAAGGGATACAGTAAAGCTGAAGTGAAGGATCGGAATCTAAAGCTGGACTCACAGGATAGGCTCAAATCATAGAAAGTGAGAGTGTCAGTCCTCTTACACTTAAGTCGGCATTGTGCCTTTTGTATTAAATTCGGATGCAATTTCTGTGTTTCATCGTCATTAAGAAGGCCCAAGGGATACAGTAAACCTGAAGTGAAGCATCGGAATCTAAAACTGGACTCACCGGAGAGGTTCAAATCATAGAAAGTTAGAGTGTCAGTCCTCTTGTACTTAAATTGGCATTGTGCCTTTTGAATATAATTCCGATGCAATTTCTGTGTTTTATCGTCAATAAGAGGTTCCAAGGTATACAGTAAACCTGAAGTGAAGCATCGGAATCTAAAACTGGACTCACAGGAGTGGTTCAAATCATAGAAAGTGAGAGTGTCAGTCCACTTCTACTTAAGTCGGCATTGTGAATTTTGTATTAAATTCGGATGCAATTTCTGTGTTTCATCGTCAATAAGAAGGTCCAAGAGATACAGTATACCTGAAACGAGGCATCGGAATCTAAAACTGGACTCACAGGAGAAGTTCAAATAAAAGAAATTTAGAGTGTCTGTCCTCTTGTACTTAAGTCGGCATTTTGCTTTTTGTATAAAATTCGGATGCAATTTCTGTGTTTCATCGTCATTAAGAAGGCCCAAGGGATACAGTAAACCCGAAGTGAAGCATCGGAATCAAGTACTGCACTCACCAGAAAGGTTCAAATCATAAAAAGTGAGGGGGTCAGTCCTCTTGTACTTAAGTCGGCATTGTGCCTTTTGTATTAAATTCGGATGCAATTTCTGTGTTTTATCGTCAATAAGAAGGTCCTGGGGATACAGTCAACCTGAAGGGAAGCATCGGAATCTAAAACAGGACTCACAGGAGAAGTTCAAATCATAGAAAGTTAGAGTGTCAGTCCTCTTGTACTTAAGTCGGCATTGTGAATTTTTAATTTAATTCCGATGCAATTTCTGTTTTCCATCGTCAATAAGAAGTTCCAAGGTATACAGTAAACCTGAAGTGAAGCATCGGAATCTAAAACTGGAGTTACAGGAGAGGTTCAAATCATAGAAAGTTAGAGTGTCAAACCTCTTGTACTTAAGTCGGCATTGTGCCTTTTGTATTAAATTCGGATGCAGTTTTTGTGTTTCATCTTCAATAACGAGGTCCAAGGGATCCAGTAATCCTGAAGTGCAGCATCGGAGTCTAAAACTGGACTCACTCGAGCGGTTCCAATCATAGAAAGATAGAGTGTCTGTCCAATTGTACTTAAGTCGGCATTTTGCCTTTCGTATTAAATTCGGATGCAATTTCTGTGTTTCATCGTCAATAAGAAGATCCAAGGGATACAGTAAACCTGAAGTGAAGCATCAGAGTCTAAAACTGGACTCACAGGAGAGGTTCAAATCATAGAATGTTAGAGTGTCAATCCTCTTGTACTTCAGTCGGCATTGTGCCTTTTGTATTTAATTCGGGTGCAATTTCTGTGTTTCATCTTCAATAAGAAGGTCCAAGGGATACATAAATCCTGAAGCATCGGAATCTAAAACTGGACTCACAGGAGAGGTTCAAATCATAGAAATTGAGAGTTTCAGTCCTCTTGTACTTCAGTCGGCATTTCGCCTTTTGTATTAAATTCGGATGCAATTTCTGTGTTTCATCGTCAATAAGAAGGTCCAAGGGATAAAGTAAACCTGAAGTGAAGCATCGGAATCTAAAGCTGGACTCACAGGAAAGGTTCATATCATAGAAAGTTAGAGTGTCAGTCCTCTTGTACTTAAGTCGGCACTGTGAATTTTTAATTTAATTCCGATGCAATATCTGTGTTCCATCGTCAATAAGAAGTTCCAAGGTATACAGTAAACCTGAAGTGAAGCATCGGAATCTAAAACTGGACTTACAAGAGAGGTTCAAATCATAGAAAGTTAGAGTGTCAGTCCTCTTGTACTTAAGTCGGCATTGTGCCTTTTGTATTAAATTCGGATGCAATTTTTGTGTTTCATCGACAATAAGAAGGTCCAAGGGATACAGTAAACCTGAAGTGAAGCATCGGAATCTAAAACTGGACTCACAGGAGAGGTTCCAATAAGAGAAAGATAGAGTGTCAGTCCTCTTGTACTTAAGTCGGCATTTTGCCTTTTGTATTAAATTCGGATGTAATTTCTGTGTTTCATCATCAATAACAAGGTCCAAGGGATACAGTAAACCAGAAGTGAAGCATCGGAGTCTAAAACTCGACTTACAGGAGAGGTTCAAATCATAGAAAGTGAGAGTGGCAGTCCTCTTGTACTTAAGTCGGCATTGTGAAATTTTAATTTAATTCCGATGCAATTTCTGTGTTCCATCGTCAGTAAGAAGTTCCAAGGTATACAGTAAACCTGAAGTGAAGCATCGGAATCTGAAACTGGACTTACAGGAGAGATTCAAATCATAGAAAGTTAGAGTGCCAGTCCTCCTGTACTTAAGTCTTCATTGTGCCTTTTTTAATTAATTCGGATGCAATTTCTGTGTTTCATCGTCATTAACAAGGTCCAACTGATCCAGTAAACCTGAAGTGAAGCATCGGAATCCAAAACTGGACTCAAAGGAGAGGTTCAAAGCATAGAAAGATAGAGTGTCAGTCCTCTTGTACTTAAGTCGGCATTTTGCTTTTTGTATTAAATTCGGATGCAATTTCTGTGTTTCATCGTCAATAAGAAGGTCCAAGGGATGCAGTAAACCTGAAGTGAAGCATCGGAGTCTAAAACAGGACTCACAGGAGAGGTTCAAATCATAGAAAGTTCGAGTGTCAGTCCTCTTGTACTTAACTCGGCATTGTGCCTTTTGTATTTAATTCCTGTGCAATTTCTGTGCTTTATCGTCAACAAGAAGGTCCAAGGTACACAGTAAACCTGAAGAAATGCATCGGAATCTAAAACTGGACTTACAGGAGAGGTTCAAATCATAGAAAGTTAGAGCGTCAGTCCTCTTGTACTTAAGTCGGCAATGTGCCCGTTTAAATATAATTCCGATGCAATTTCTGTGTTTCATTGTCAACAAGAAGGTCCAAGGTATACAGTAAAACCTGAAGTGAAGCATCGGAATCTAAAACTGGACTCACAGGAGAGGTTCAAATCATAGAAAGTTAGAGTGTCAGTCATTTTGTACTTAAGTCGGCATTGTTCTTTTTGTATTAAATTCGGATGCACTTTCTTTTTTCATCGTCAATTACAGGGTCCACGGGATACAGTAAACCTGAAGTGAAGCATCGGAATCTAACACTGAACTCACAGAAGAGATTCAAATCATTGAAAGTTAGAGTGCCAGTTCTCTTATACTTAAGTCGGCATGGTGCCTTTTGTATTACATTCGCCTGCAATTTCTGTGTTTCATCGTCAATAAGAAGGTCCAAGGGATACAGTAAACATGAAGTGAAGCATCGGAATCTAAAACTGGACTCACAGGAGAGGTTCAAGTCATAGAAAGTTAGAGTGTCGGTCCTCTTGTACTTAAGTCGTAATTGTGCCTTTTGAAGCTATTCCGATGCAATTTCTGTATTTCATCGTCAATAAGAAGTTCCAAGGTATACAGTAAATCTGAAGTGAAGCATCGGAATCCAAAACTGGTTCCCCGCAGGAGAGTTTCAAATCATAGAAAGTTAGAGTGTCAGTCCTCTTGTACCTAATTCGTCGTTGTGCCTTTTGTATTAAATTCGGATGCAATTTCTATGTTTCATCGTCACTAAGAAGGTCCAAGGAATACAGTAAACCTGAAGTGAACATCGGAATCTAAAACTGGACTCACAGGAGAGGTTCAAATCATAGAAAGTGAGAGTGTCCGTCCTCTTGTACTTAATCGGCATTGTGCCTTTTGTGTTAAATTCGGATGCAATTTCTGTGTTTTATCGTCAATAAGAAGGTGCAAGGGACACAGTAAACCTGAGGTGAGGAATCCGAATCTAAAACCTGACTCACAGGAGAGATTCAAATCATAGAAAGAGTGTCAGTCCTCTTGTACTTAAGTCAGTATTGTGCCTTTTGTATTAAAATCGGATGCAATTTCTGTGTTTCATCGTCATTAAGGAGGCCCAAGGGATACTGTAAACCTGAAGTGAAGCATCAGAATATAAGTCTGGACTTACCGGAGAGGTTCAAATCACAGAAAGTTAGAGTGTCAGTCCTCTTGTACTTAAGTCGGCATTGTGCCTTTTGTATTAAATTCGGATGCAATTTCTGTGTTTCATCGTCAATAAGAAGATCCAAGGGATACAGTAAACCTGAAGTGAAGCATTGGAATCTAAAACTGGACTTACAGGAGAGGTTCAAATCATAGAAAGTTAGAGTGTCAGTCCTCCTGTACTTAAGTCGGCATTGTGCCTTTTGTATTAAATTCGGATGCAATTTTTGTGTTTCATCGTCAATAACAAGATCCAAGGGATCCAGTAAACCTGAAGTGAAGCATCGGAATCTAAAACTGGACTCACAGGAGAGGTTCCAATCATAGAAAGATAGAGTGTCAGTCCTCTTGTACTTAAGTCGGCATTTTGCCTTTTGTATTTAATTCGGATGCAATTTCTGTGTTTCATCGTCAAGAAGAAGGTCCAAGGGATACAGTAAAGCTGAAGTGAAGCATCGGAATCTAAAGCTGGACTCACAGGATAGGCTCAAATCATAGAAAGTGAGAGTGTCAGTCCTCTTGTACTTAAGTCGGCATTGTGCCTTTTGTATTAAATTCGGATGCAATTTCTGTGTTTCATCGTCATTAAGAAGGCCCAAGGGATACAGTAAACCTGATGTGAAGCATCAGAGTCTAAAACTGGACTCACAGGAGAGGTTCAAATCATAGAAAGTTAGAGTGTCAATCCTCTTGTACTTAAGTCGGCATTGTGCCTTTTGTATTTAATTCGGGTGCAATTTCTGTGTTTCATCGTCAATAAGAAGGTCCAAGGGATACAGTAATCCTGAAGCATCGGAATCTAAAACTGGACTCACAGGAGAGGTTCAAATCATAGAAAGTGAGAGTTTCAGTCCTCTTGTACTTTAGTCGTCATTGTGCCTTTTGTATTAAATTCGGATGCAATTTCTGTGTTTCATCGTCAATAGGAAAGTCCAAGGGATAAAGTTAACCTGAAGTGAAGAATCAGAACCTAAAACTGGACTCACAGGAGAGGTTCAAATCATAGAAAGTTAGAGTGTCAGTCCTCTTTTACTTAAGTCAGCATTGTGCCTTTTTAAATTAATTCCGACGCAAATTTCTATGTTTCTTCGTCAATAAAATGTTCCAAGGTATACAGCAAACCTGAAGTGAAGAATCGGAACCTAAAACTGGACTCACAAGAGAGGTTCAAATCATAGAAAGTTAGAGTGTCAGTCCTCTTGTACTTAAGTCGGCATTGTGCCTTTTGTATTAAATTCGGATGCAATTTCTGTGTTTCATCGTCAATAAGAAGGTCCAAGGGATACAGTAAAACTGAAGTGAAGCATCGGAATCTAAAACTGGACTTACAGGAGAGGTTCAAATCATAGAAAGTGAGAGTGTCAGCCCTGTTGTACTTAAGTCGGCATAGTGCCTTTTGCATTAAATTCGGATGCAATTTCTGTGTTTCATCGTCAGTAAGAATGTCCAAGGTATACAGTAAAACTGACGTGAAGCATCGGAATCTAAAACTGGACTCACAGGAGAGGTTCAAATCATAGAAAGTTTGAGAGTCAGTCCCCTTGTACCTAAGTCGGCATTGTGCGTTTTGTATTTAATTCGGATGCAATTTCTGTGTTTCATCGTCAATAAGAAGGTCCAAGAGATACAGTATACCTGAAGTGAGGCATCGGAATCTAAAACTGGACTCACAGGAGAAGTTCAAATAAAAGAAATTTAGAGTGTCAGTCCTCTTGTACTTAAGTCGGCATTTTGCTTTTTGTATTAAACTCGGATGCAATGTCTGTGTTTCATCGTCATTAAGTAGGCCCAAGGGATACAGTAAACCTGAAGTGAAGCATCGGAATCAAGTACTGGACTCACCGGGAAGGTTTAAATCACAGAAAGTGAGAGTGTCAGTTCTCTTATACTTAAGTCAGCACTGTGCCTTTTGTATTTAATTCGGATGCAATTTCTGTGTTTCATCATCAATAACAAAGTCCAAGGGATACAGTAAACCAGAAGTGAAGCATCGGAGTCTATAACTGGACTTACAGGAGAGGTTCAAATCATAGAAAGTTAGAGTGTCAATCCTCTTGTACTTAAGTCGGCGTTGTGCCCTTTGTATTTAATTCGGATGCAATTTCTGTGTTTCATCGTCAATAAGAAGGTCCAAGAGATACAGTAAACCTGACGTGAGGCATCGGAACCTAAAACTGGACTCACAGGACAAGTTCAAATAAAAGAAAGTTAGAGTGTCAGTTCTCTTGTACCTAAGTCGGCATTGTGCCTTTTGTATTAAATTCGGATGCAATTTCTGTGTTTCATCGTCATTAAGAAAGCCCAAGGGATTCAGAAAACCTGAAGTGAAGCATCGGAATCTAAATCTGGACTCACCGGAGAGGTTCAAATCATAGAAAGTGAGAGTGGCAGTCCTCTTGTACTTAAGTCGGCATTGTGAATATTTAATTTAATTCCGATGCAATTTCTGTGTTCCATCGTCAATAAGAAGTTCCAAGGTATACAGTAAACCTGAAGTGAAGCATCGGAATCTAAAACTGGACTTACAGGAGAGGTTCAAATCATAGAAAGTTAGAGTGCCAGTCCTCCTGTACTTAAGTCGGCATTGTGCATTTTATAATAAATTCGGATGCAATTTTTGTGTTTCATCGTCAATAAGAAGGTCCAAGAGATACAGTAAACCTGAAGTGAGGCATCGGAATCTAAAACTGGACTCACAGGAGAAGTTCAAATAAAAGAAAGTTAGAGTGTCAGTCCTCTTGTACTTAAGTCGGCATTGTGCCTTTTGAACTGAATTTGGATGCAATTTCTGTGTTTCATCATCAATAAGAAGGTCCAAGGGATACAGTAAACCTGAAGCGAAGCATCGGAATCTAAAACTGGACTCACAGGAGAGGTTCAAAACATAGAAAGATAGAGTGTCAGTCCTCTTTTTCGTAACTCGGCATTGTGCCTTTTGAAATTACGTCCGATGCAATTTCTGTGTTTCATCGTCAATACGAAGGTCCAAGGTACACAGTAATCCTGAAGTGAAGCATCGGAATCTAATACTGGACTCACAGAGGAGGTTCAAATCATAGAAAGTTAGAGTGTCAGTCCTCTTGTACTTAAGTCGGCATTGTGTCTTTTGTATTAAATTCGGATGCAATTTCTGTGTTTCATCGTCAATAAGAAGGTCCAAGGGATATAGTAAACCTTGAAGTGAAGCATCGGAATCTAAAACTGGACTCACAGGAGAGGTTCAAATCATAGAAAGAGAGAGTGTCAGCCCTCTTGTACTTAAGTCGGCATTGTGCCTTTTGTATTAAATTCGGATGCTATTTTTGTGTTTCATCGTCAGTAAGAAGGTCCAAGGAATACAGTTAACCTCAAGTGAAGCATCGGAGCCTAAAACTGTACTCACAGGAGAGGTTCAAATCATAGAAAGTTAGAGTGTCAGTCCTCTTGTACTTAAGTCGGCATTTTGCTTTTTGTATTAAATTCGGATGCAATTTCTGTGTTTCATCGTCAATAAGAAGGTCCAAGGGATGCAGTAAACCTGAAGTGAAGCATCGGAGTCTAAAACTGGACTCACAGGAGAGGTTCAAATCATAGAAAGTTCGAGTGTCAGTCCTCTTGTACTTAACTCGGCATTGTGCCTTTTGTATTTAATTCCTGTGCAATTTCTGTGCTTTATCGTCAACAAGAAGGTCCAAGGGATATAGTAAACCTTGAAGTGAAGCATCGGAATCTAAAACTGGACTCACAGGAGAGGTTCAAATCATAGAAAGAGAGAGTGTCAGCCCTCTTGTACTTAAGTCGGCATTGTGCCTTTTGTATTAAATTTGGATGCTATTTTTGTGTTTCATCGTCAGTAAGAAGGTCCAAGGAATACAGTTAACCTCAAGTGAAGCATCGGAGCCTAAAACTGTACTCACAGGAGAGGTTCAAATCATAGAAATTTAGAGTGTCAGTCCTCTTGTACTTAAGTCGGCATTTTGCTTTTTGTATTAAATTCGGATGCACTTTTTTTTTCATCGTCAATTACAGGGTCCACGGGATACAGTAAACCTGAAGTGAAGCATCGGAATCTAACACTGGACTCACAGAAGAGATTCAAATCATTGAAAGTTAGAGTGCCAGTTCTCTTATACTTAAGTCGGCATGGTGCCTTTTGTATTACATTCGCCTGCAATTTCTGTGTTTCATCGTCAATAAGAAGGTCCAAGGGATACAGTAAACATGAAGTGAAGCATCGGAATCTAAAACTGGACTCACAGGAGAGGTTCAAGTCATTGAAAGTTAGAGTGTCGGTCCTCTTGTACTTAATTCGTAATTGTGCCTTTTGAAGTTATTCCGATGCAATTTCTGTCTTTCATCGTCAATAAGAAGTTCCAAGGTATACAGTAAATCTGAAGTGAAGCATCGGAATCAAAAACTGGTTCCCCGCAGGAGAGTTTCAAATCATAGAAAGTTAGAGTGTCAGTCCTCTTGTACCTAATTCGTCGTTGTGCCTTTTGTATTAAATTCGGATGCAATTTCTATGTTTCATCGTCACTAAGAAGGTCCAAGGAATACAGTAAACCTGAAGTGAACATCGGAATCTAAAACTGGACTCACAGGAGAGGTTCAAATCATAGAAAGTGAGAGTGTCCGTCCTCTTGTACTTAATCGGCATTGTGCCTTTTGTGTTAAATTCGGATGCAATTTCTGTGTTTTATCGTCAATAAGAAGGTGCAAGGGACACAGTAAACCTGAAGTGAGGCATCCGAATCTAAAACCTGACTCACAGGAGACATTCAAATCATAGAAAGAGTGTCAGTCCTCTTGTACTTAAGTCAGTATTGTGCCTTTTGTATTAAAATCGGATGCAATTTCTGTGTTTCATCGTCATTAAGGAGGCCCAAGGGATACTGTAAACCTGAAGTGAAGCATCAGAATATAAGTCTGGACTTACCGGAGACGTTCAAATCATAGAAAGTTAGAGTGTCAGTCCTCTTGTACTTAAGTCGGCATTGTGCCTTTTGTATTAAATTCGGATGCAATTTCTGTGTTTCATCGTCAATAAGAAGATCCAAGGGATACAGTAAACCTGAAGTGAAGCATTGGAATCTAAAACTGGACATACAGGAGAGGTTCAAATCATAGAAAGTTAGAGTGTCAGTCCTCCTGTACTTAAGTCGGCATTGTGCCTTTTGTATTAAATTCGGATGCAATTTTTGTGTTTCATCGTCAATAACAAGATCCAAGGGATCCAGTAAACCTGAAGTGAAGCATCGGAATCTAAAACTGGACTCACAGGAGAGGTTCCAATCATAGAAAGATAGAGTGTCAGTCCTCTTGTACTTAAGTCGGCATTTTGCCTTTTGTATTTAATTCGGATGCAATTTCTGTGTTTCATCGTCAAGAAGAAGGTCCAAGGGATACAGTAAAGCTGAAGTGAAGGATCGGAATCTAAAGCTGGACTCACAGGATAGGCTCAAATCATAGAAAGTGAGAGTGTCAGTCCTCTTGTACTAAAGTCGGCATTGTGCCTTTTGTATTATATTCGGATGCAATTTCTGTGTTTCATCGTCATTAAGAAGGCCCAAGGGATACAGTAAACCTGAAGTGAAGCATCAGAATCTAAAACTGGACTCACCGGAGAGGTTCAAATCATAGAAAGTGAGAGTGTCAGTCCACTTCTACTTAAGTCGGCATTGTGAATTTTGTATTAAATTCGGATGCAATATCTGTGTTTCATCGTCAATAAGAAGGTCCTAGGGATACAGTCAACCTGAAGGGAAGCATCGGAATCTAAAACAGGACTCACAGGAGAGGTTCAAACCATTGAAAGTTAGAGTGTCAGTCCTCTTGTACTTAAGTCGGCATTGTGAATTTTTAATTTAATTCCGATGCAATTTCTGTATTCCATCGTCAATAAGAAGTTCCAAGGTATAGAGTAAACCTGAAGTGAAGCATCGGAATCTAAAACTGGAGTTACAGGAGAGGTTCAAATTATAGAAAATTAGAGTGTCAAACCTCTTGTACTTAAGTCGGCATTGTGCCTTTTGTATTAAATTCGGATGCAATTTTTGTGTTTCATCGTCAATAACAAGGTCCAAGGGATCCAGTAATCCTGAAGTGAAACATCGGAATCTAAAACTGGACTCACACGAGAGGTTCCAATCATAGAAAGATAGAGTGTCAGTCCTCTTGTACTTATGTCGGCATTTTGCCTTTTGTATTAAATTCGGATGTAATTTCTGTGTTTCATCGTCAATAGGAAAGTCCACGGGATAAAGTTAACCTGAAGTGAAGAATCAGAACCTAAAACTGGACTCACAGGAGAGGTTCAAATCATAGAAAGTTAGAGTGTCAGTCCTCTTTTACTTAAGTCAGCATTGTGCCTTTTTTAATTAATTCCGACGCAAATTTCTATGTTTCTTCGTCAATAAAATGTTCCAAGGTATACAGCAAACCTGAAGTGAAGAATCGGAACCTAAAACTGGACTCACAGGAGAGGTTCAAATCATAGAAAGTTAGAGTGTCAGTCCTCTTGTACTTAAGTCGGCATTGTGCCTTTTGTATTAAACTCGGATGCAATTTCTGTGTTTCATCGTCAATAAGAAGGTCCAAGGGATACAGTAAAACTGAAGTGAAGCATCGGAATCTAAAACTGGACTTACAGGAGAGGTTCAAATCATAGAAAGTGAGAGTGTCAGCCCTGTTGTATTTAAGTCGGCATAGTGCCTTTTGCATTAAATTCGGATGCAATTTCTGTGTTTCATCGTCAGTAAGAATTTCCAAGGTATACAGTAAAACTGACGTGAAGCATCGGAATCTAAAACTGGACTCACAGGAGAGGTTCAAATCATAGAATGTTAGAGAGTCAGTCCCCTTGTACCTAAGTCGGCATTGTGCCTTTTGTATTAAATTCGGATGCAATTTCTGTGTTTCATCGTCAATAAGAAGGTCCAAGAGATACAGTATACCTGAAGTGAGGCATCGGAATCTAAAACTGGACTCACAGGAGAAGTTCAAATAAAAGAAATTTAGAGTGTCAGTCCTCTTGTACTTAAGTCGGCATTTTGCTTTTTGTATTAAATTCGGATGCAATGTCTGTGTTTCATCGTCATTAAGAAGGCCCAAGGGATACAGTAAACCTGAAGTGAAGCGTCGGAATCTAAATCTGGACTCACCGGAGAGGTTCAAATCATAGAAAGTGAGAGTGGCAGTCCTCTTGTACTTAAGTCGGCATTGTGAATTTTTAATTTAATTCCGATGCAATTTTTGTGTTTCATCGTCAATAAGAAGGTCCAAGAGATACAGTAAACCTGAAGTGAGGCATCGGAATCTAAAACTGGACTCACAGGAGAAGTTCAAATAAAAGAAAGTTAGAGTGTCAGTCCTCTTGTACTTAAGTCGGCATTGTGCCTTTTGAACTGAATTTGGATGCAATTTCTGTGTTTCATCATCAATAAGAAGGTCCAAGGGATACAGTAAACCTGAAGTGAAGCATCGGAATCTAAAACTGGACTCACAGGAGAGGTTCAAAACATAGAAAGATAGAGTGTCAGTCCTCTTTTTCGTAACTCGGCATTGTGCCTTTTGAAATTAAGTCCGATGCAATTTCTGTGTTTCATCGTCAATACGAAGGTCCAAGGTACACAGTAATCCTCAAGTGAAGCATCGGAATCTAATACTGGACTCACAGAGGAGGTTCAAATCATAGAAAGTTAGAGTGTCAGTCCTCTTGTACTTAAGTCGGCATTGTGTTTTTTGTATTAAATTCGGATGCAATTTCTGTGTTTCATCGTCAATAAGAAGGTCCAAGGGATATAGTAAACCTTGAAGTGAAGCATCGGAATCTAAAACTGGACTCACAGGAGAGGTTCAAATCATAGAAAGAGAGAGTGTCAGCCCTCTTGTACTTAAGTCGGCATTGTGCCTTTTGTATTAAATTCGGATGCTATTTTTGTGTTTCATCGTCAGTAAGAAGGTCCAAGGAATACAGTTAACCTCAAGTGAAGCATCGGAGCCTAAAACTGTACTCACAGGAGAGGTTCAAATCATAGAAAGTTAGAGTGTCAGTCCTCTTGTACTTAAGTCAGCATTGTGCATTTTGAATTTAATTCCGACGCAAATTTCTGTGTTTCATCGTCAATAAGAAGTTCCTAGGTATACAGCAAAACTGAAGTGAAGCATCGGAATCTAAAACTGGACTCACAGGAGAGGTTCAAATCATAGAAAGTTAGAGTGTCAGTACTCTTGTACTTTAGTCGGCATTGTGACTTTTGTATTAAATTCGGATGCAATTTCTGTGTTTCATCGTCAATAAGAAGGTCCAAGGTATACAGTAAACCTGAAGTGAAGCATCGGAATCTAAAACTGGACTCACAGGACAGGTTCAAATCATAGAAAGTTAGAGAGTCAGTCCTCTTGTACTTCAGTCGCCATTTCGCCTTTTGTATTAAATTCGGATGCAATTTCTGTGTTTCATCGTCAATAAGAAGGTCCGAGGCATACAGTAAACCTGATGTGAAGCATCGGAATCTAAAACTGGACTCACAGGAGAGGTTCAAATCATAGAAAATTAGAGTGTCAATCCTCTTTTACTTAAGTCGGCATTGTGCCTTTTGTATTTAATTCGGATGCAATGTCTGTGTTTCATCGTCAATAAGAAGGTCCAAGGGGTACAGTAAACCTGAAGTGAAGCATCGGAATCTAAAACTGGTCTCACAGGAGAGGTTCAAATCATAGAAAGTGAGAGTCTCAGTCCTTTTGTACTTAAGTGGGCATTGTGCCTTTTGTAATAAATTCGGATGCAATTTCTGTGTTTCATCGCCAATAAGATGGTCCAAGGGATACAGTAAACCTGAAGTGAAGCATCGGAATCTAAAACTGGACTCACAGAAGAGGTTCAAGTCATAGAATGTTAGACTGTTGGTCCTCTTGTACTTAAGTCGGCATTGTAGCTTTTGTATTAAATTCGGATGCAATTTCTGTGTTTCATCGTCAATAGGAAGGTCCAAGGTATACAGTAAACCTGAAGTGAAGCATCGGAACCTAAAAATGGACTCACAGGGAGGTCCACATCATAGAAAGTTAGAGTGTCAGTCCTCTTGTACTTAAGTCGGCATTGTGCCTTTTGTATTAAATTTGGATGCAATTTCTGTGTTTCATCGTCAATAAGAAGGTCCAATGGATACAGTAAACCTGAAGTGAAGCATCGGAATCTAAAACTGGACTCACAGGAGAGGTTCTAATCATAGAAAGTGAGAGCGTCAGCCCTCTTGAACTTATGTCGGCAATGTGCCTTTTGTATTAAATTCGGATGCAATTTCTGTGTTTCATCGTCAATAAGAAGGTCCAAGGTATACAGTAAACCTGAAGTGAAGCATCGGAATCTAAAACTGGACTCACAGGAGAGGTTCAAATCATAGAAAATTAGGGAGTCAGTCCACTTGTACTTAAGTCGGCATTGTGCCTTTTGTATTAAATTCGGATGCAATTTCTGTGTTTCATCGTCATTAAGAAGATCCAAGAGATACAGTAAACCTGAAGTGAGGCATCGGAATCTAAAACTGGACTTACAGGAGAAGTTCAAATCAAAAAAGTTATAGTGTCAGTCCTCTTGTACTTATGTCGGCATTGTGCCTATTGAATTAATTTTAGATGCAATTTCTGTGTTTCATCGTCAATAAGAAGGACCAAAGGATACAGTAAACCTGCAGTGGAGCATCGTAATCTATAACTGGCCTCACAGGAGAGGTTCAAATCATAGAACGTTAAAGTGTCAGTCCTCTTGTACTTAACTCGGCATTGTGCCTTTTGAATTTAATTCCGATGCAATTTCTGTGCTTCATCGTCAATAAGAAGGTCAAAGGTACACAGTAAACCTGAAGTGAAGCATCGGAATCTAAATCTGGACTCACAGGAGAGGTTCAAATCATAGTAAGTTAAAGTGTCAGTCCTCTTGTACTTAAGTCGGCATTATTCTTGTTGAATCTGATTCCGATGCAATTTCTGTGTTTCATCATCAATAATAAGGTCCAAGGTATACAGCAAACCTTAAGCGAAGCATCAAAATCAAAAACTGGACTCACAGGAGAGGTTCGTATCATAGAAAGTTAGAGTGTCAGTCCTCTTGTACTTAAGTCGGCATTGTGCCTTTTGTATTAAATTCGGATGCTATTTCTGTGTTTCATCGTCAATAAGAAGGTCCAAGGGATACAGTTAACCTGAAGTGAAGCATAGGAACCTAAAACTGGACTCACAGGAGAGGTTCAAATCATTGAAAGTTAGAGTGTCAGTCCTCTTGTACTTAAGTCGACGTTGTGCCTTTTGTATTAAATTCGGATGCGATTTCTGTGTTTCATCGTCAATAAGATGGTCCAAGGTATACAGTAAACCTGAAGTGAAGCATCGGAATCTAAAACTGGACTCACAGGAGAGGTTCAAATCATAGAAAGTTAGAGTGTCAGTCCTCTTGTACTTAAGTCGGCATTGTGAATTTTTATTTTAATTCCGATGCAATTTCTGTGTTTCAACGTCAATCAGAAGCTCCGAGGTATACAGTAAACCTGAAGTGAAGCATCGGAATCTAAAACTGGACTTACTGGAGAGGTTCAAATCATAGAAAGTTAGAGTGTCAGTCCTCTTGTACTTAAGTCGGCATTGTGCCTTTTGTATTAAATTCGGATGCAATTTCTGTGTTTCATCGTCAATAAGAATGTCCGAGGGATACAGTAAACCTGAAGTGAAACATCATAATCTAAAACTGGACCCACAGGAGAGGTTCAAATCATAGAAAGTTAGAGTTTCAATCCTCTTGTATTTAAGTCGGCATTATGCCTTTTGTATTTAATTCGGATGCAATTTCTATGTTTCATCGTCAATAACAAGGTCCAAGGGATACAGTAAACCTTAAGTGAAGCATCGGAATCTAAAACTGGACTCACAGGAGAGATTCAAATCATAGAAAGTGAGAGTCTCAGTCCTTTTGTACTTAAGTCGGCATTGTGCCTTTTGTATTAAATTCGAATGCAATTTCTGTGTTTCATTGTCAATAAGATGGTCCAAGGGATACAGTAAACCTGAAGTGAAGCATCGGAATCTAAAACTGGACTCACAGAAGAGGTTCAAGTCATAGAAAATTAGTGTGTCAGACCTCTTGTACTTAAGTCGGCATTGTAGCTTTTGTATTAAATTCGGATGCAATTTCTGTGTTTCATCGTCAATAGGAAGGTCCAGGGTATTCGGTAAACCTGAAGTGAAGCATCGGACTCTAAAACTGGACTCACAGGAGAAGTTCAAATAAAAGAAAGTTAGAGGGTCAGGACTCTTGTACTTAAGTCGGCATTGTGCCTTTTGAATTAAATTTTTATGCAATATCTGTGTTTCATCGTCGATAAGAAGGGCCAAGGGATACAGTAAACCTGAAGTGAAGCATCGCAATCTAAAACTGGACTCACAGGAGAGGTTCAAATCATAGAAAGTTAGAGTGTCAGTCCTCTTGTACTTAACTCGGCATTGTGCCTTTTGAATTTAATTCCGATGCAATTTCTGTGCTTCATCGTCAATAAGAAGGTTCTAGGTACACAGTAAACCTGCAGGGAAGCATCGGAATCTAAAACTGGTCTCACATTAGAGGTTCAAATCATAGAAAGTTAGAGTGTTAGTCCTCTTGTACTTAAGTCGGCATTGTGCCTTATGTGTTAAATTCGGATGCTATTTCTGTATTTCATCGTCAATAAGAAGGTCCAAGGGATACAGTTAACCTGAAGTGATGCATAGGAACCTAAAACTGGACTCACAGGAGAGGTTGAAATCATAGAAAGTTAGAGTGTCAGTCCTCTTGTACTTAAGTTGGCATTGTGCCTTTAGAATTTAATTCCGACTCAAATTTCTGTCTTTCATCGTCAACAAGAAGTTCCAAGGTATACAGCAAACCAGAAGTGAAGCATCGGAAACTAAAACTGGACTCACAGGAGAGGTTCAAATCATAGAAATTTAGAGTGTCAGTCCTCTTGTACTTAAGTCGGCATTGTGCCTTTTGTATTAAATTCGGATGCAATTTCTGTGTTTCATCGTCAATAAGAAGGTCCAAGGGATACAGTAAAACTGAAGTGAAGCATCGGAATCTAAAACTGGACTTACAGGAGAGGTTCAAATCATAGAAAGTGAGAGTGTCAGCCCTGTTGTACTTAAGTCGGCATAGTGCCTTTTGCATTAAATTCGGATGCAATTTCTGTGTTTCATCGTCAGTAAGAATGTCCAAGGTATACAGTAAAACTGACGTGAAGCATCGGAATCTAAAACTGGACTCACAGGAGAGGTTCAAATCATAGAAAGTTAGAGAGTCAGTCCCCTTGTACCTAAGTCGGCATTGTGCCTTTTGTATTAAATTCGGATGCAATTTCTGTGTTTCATCGTCAATAAGAAGGTCCAAGAGATACAGTATACCTGAAGTGAGGCATCGGAATCTAAAACTGGACTCACAGGAGAAGTTCAAATAAAAGAAATTTAGAGTGTCAGTCCTCTTGTACTTAAGTCGGCATTTTGCTTTTTGTATTAAATTCGGATGCAATGTCTGTGTTTCATCGTCATTAAGAAGGCCCAAGGGATACAGTAAACCTGAAGTGAAGCATCGGAATCAAGTACTGGACTCACCGGGAAGGTTTAAATCACAGAAAGTGAGAGTGTCAGTTCTCTTATACTTAAGTCAGCACTGTGCCTTTTGTATTTAATTCGGATGCAATTTCTGTGTTTCATCATCAATAACAAGGTCCAAGGGATACAGTAAACCAGAAGTGAAGCATCGGAGTCTATAACTGGACTTACAGGAGAGGTTCAAATCATAGAAAGTTAGAGTGTCAATCCTCTTGTACTTAAGTCGGCATTGTGCCCTTTGTATTTAATTCGGATGCAATTTCTGTGTTTCATCGTCAATAAGAAGGTCCAAGAGATACAGTAAACCTGACGTGAGGCATCGGAACCTAAAACTGGACTCACAGGACAAGTTCAAATAAAAGAAAGTTAGAGTGTCAGTTCTCTTGTACTTAAGTCGGCATTGTGCCTTTTGTATTAAATTCGGATGCAATTTCTGTGTTTCATCGCCATTAAGAAAGCCCAAGGGATTCAGTAAACCTGAAGTGAAGCATCGGAATCTAAATCTGGACTCACCGGAGAGGTTCAAATCATAGAAAGTGAGAGTGGCAGTCCTCTTGTACTTAAGTCGGCATTGTGAATTTTTAATTTAATTCCGATGCAATTTCTGTGTTCCATCGTCAATAAGAAGTTCCAAGGTATACAGTTAACCTGAAGTGAAGCATCGGAATCTAAAACTGGACTTACAGGAGAGGTTCAAATCATAGAAAGTTAGAGTGCCAGTCCTCCTGTACTTAAGTCGGCATTGTGCATTTTATAATAAATTCGGATGCAATTTTTGTGTTTCATCGTCAATAAGAAGGTCCAAGAGATACAGTAAACCTGAAGTGAGGCATCGGAATCTAAAACTGGACTCACAGGAGAAGTTCAAATAAAAGAAAGTTAGAGTGTCAGACCTCTTGTACTTAAGTCGGCATTGTGTCTTATGTGTTAAATTCGGATGCAATTTCTGTGTTTCATCGTCAATAAGAAAGTCCAAGGGATATAGTAAACCTTGAAGTGAAGCATCGGAATCTAAAACTGGACTCACAGGAGAGGTTCAAATCATAGAAAGAGAGAGTGTCAGCCCTCTTGTACTTAAGTCGGCATTGTGCCTTTTGTATTAAATTCGGATGCTATTTTTGTGTTTCATCGTCAGTAAGAAGGTCCAAGGAATACAGTTAGCCTCAAGTGAAGCATCGGAGCCTAAAACTGTACTCACAGGAGAGGTTCAAATCATAGAAAGTTAGAGTGTCAGTCCTCTTGTACTTAAGTCAGCATTGTGCCTTTTGAATTTAATTCCGACGCAAATTTCTGTGTTTCATCGTCAATAAGAAGTTCCTAGGTATACAGCAAAACTGAAGTGAAGCATCGGAATCTAAAACTGGACTCACAGGAGAGGTTCAAATCTTAGAAAGTTAGAGTGTCAGTACTCTTGTACTTAAGTCGGCATTGTGTCTTTTGAATTGAATTTGGATGCAATTTCTGTGTTTCATCGTCAATAAGAAGGTCCAAGGGATACAGTAAACCTGAAGTGAAGCATCGGAATCTAAAACTGGACTCACAGGAGAGGTTCAAATCATAGTAAGAGAGAGTGTCAGCCCTCTTGTACTTATGTCGGCATTGTGACTTTTGTATTAAATTCGGATGCAATTTCTGTGTTTCATCGTCAATAAGAAGGTCCAAGGTATACAGCAAACCTGAAGTGAAGCATCGGAATCTAAAACTGGACTCACAGGACAGGTTCAAATCATAGAAAGTTAGAGAGTCAGTCCTCTTGTACTTCAGTCGGCATTTCGCCTTTTGTATTAAATTCGGATGCAATTTCTGTGTTTCATCGTCAATAAGAAGGTCCGAGGCATACAGTAAACCTGATGTGAAGCATCGGAATCTAAAACTGGACTCACAGGAGAGGTTCAAATCATAGAAAATTAGAGTGTCAATCCTCTTTTACTTAAGTCGGCATTGTGCCTTTTGTATTTAATTCGGATGCAATGTCTGTGTTTCATCGTCAATAAGAAGGTCCAAGGGGTACAGTAAACCTGAAGTGAAGCATCGGAATCTAAAACTGGTCTCACAGGAGAGGTTCAAATCATAGAAAGTGAGAGTCTCAGTCCTTTTGTACTTAAGTGGGCATTGTGCCTTTTGTATTAAATTCGGATGCAATTTCTGTGTTTCATCGCCAATAAGATGGTCCAAGGGATACAGTAAACCTGAAGTGAAGCATCGGAATCTAAAACTGGACTCACAGAAGAGGTTCAAGTCATAGAATGTTAGAGTGTTGGTCCTCTTGTACTTAAGTCGGCATTGTAGCTTTTGTATTAAATTCGGATGCAATTTCTGTGTTTCATCGTCAATAGGAAGGTCCAAGGTATACAGTAAACCTGAAGTGAAGCATCGGAACCTAAAACTGGACTCACAGGAGAGGTCCAATTCATAGAAAGTTAGAGTGTCAGTCCTCTTGTACTTAAGTCGGCATTGTGCCTTTTGTATTAAATTTGGATGCAATTTCTGTGTTTCATCGTCAATAAGAAGGTCCAATGTATACAGTAAACCTGAAGTGAAGCATCGGAATCTAAAACTGGACTCACAGGAGAGGTTCTAATCATAGAAAGTGAGAGCGTCAGCCCTCTTGAACTTATGTCGGCAATGTGCCTTTTGTATTAAATTCGGATGCAATTTCTGTGTTTCATCGTCAATAAGAAGGTCCAAGGTATACAGTAAACCTGAAGTGAAGCATCGGAATCTAAAACTGGACTCACAGGAGAGGTTCAAATCATAGAAAATTAGGGAGTCAGTCCACTTGTACTTAAGTCGGCATTGTGCCTTTTGTATTAAATTCGGATGCAATTTCTGTGTTTCATCGTCATTAAGAAGATCCAAGAGATACAGTAAACCTGAAGTGAGGCATCGGAATCTAACACTGGACTTACAGGAGAAGTTCAAATCAAAAAAGTTATAGTGCCAGTCCTCTTGTACTTATGTCGGCATTGTGCCTTTTGAATTAATTTTAGATGCAATTTCTGTGTTTCATCGTCAATAAGAAGGACCAAAGGATACAGTAAACCTGCAGTGGAGCATCGTAATCTATAACTGGCCTCACAGGAGAGGTTCAAATCATAGAACGTTAAAGTGTCAGTCCTCTTGTACTTAACTCGGCATTGTGCCTTTTGAATTTAATTCCGATGCAATTTCTGTGCTTCATCGTCAATAAGAAGGTCAAAGGTACACAGTAAACCTGAAGTGAAGCATCGGAATCTAAATCTGGACTCACAGGAGAGGTTCAAATCATAGTAAGTTAGAGTGTCAGTCCTCTTGTACTTAAGTCGGCATTGTTCTTGTTGAATCTGATTCCGATGCAATTTCTGTGTATCATCATCAATAATAAGGTCCAAGGTATACAGCAAACCTTAAGCGAAGCATCAAAATCAAGAACTGGACTCACAGGAGAGGTTCGTATCATAGAAAGTTAGAGTGTCAGTCCTCTTGTACTTAAGTCGGCATTGTGCCTTTTGTATTAAATTCGGATGCTATTTCTGTGTTTCATCGTCAATAAGAAGGTCCAAGGGATGCAGTTAACCTGAAGTGAAGCATAGGAACCTAAAACTGGACTCACAGGAGAGGTTGAAATCATAGAAAGTTAGAGTGTCAGTCCTCTTGTACTTAAGTCGGCATTGTGCCCTTAGAATTTAATTCCGACTCAAATTTCTGTCTTTCATCGTCAATAAGAAGTTCCAAGGTATACAGCAAACCAGAAGTGAAGCATGGGAATCTAAAACTGGACTCACAGGAAAGGTTCAAATCATTGAAAGTTAGAGTGTCAGTCCTCTTGTACTTAAGTCGACGTTGTGCCTTTTGTATTAAATTCGGATGCGATTTCTGTGTTTCATCGTCAATAAGAAGGTCCAAGGTATACAGTAAACCTGAAGTGAAGCATCGGAATCTAAAACTGGACTCACAGGAGAGGTTCAAATCATAGAAAGTTAGAGTGTCAGTCCTCTTGTACTTAAGTCGGCATTGTGAATTTTTATTTTAATTCCGATGCAATTTCTGTGTTTCAACGTCAATCAGAAGTTCCGAGGTATACAGTAAACCTGAAGAGAAGCATCGGAATCTAAAACTGGACTTACTGGAGAGGTTCAAATCATAGAAAGTTAGAGTGTCAGTCCTCTTGTACTTAAGTCGGCATTGTGCCTTTTGTATTAAATTCGGATGCAATTTCTGTGTTTCATCGTCAATAAGAATGTCCGAGGGATACAGTAAACCTGAAGTGAAACATCATAATCTAAAACTGGACCCACAGGAGACGTTCAAATCATAGAAAGTTAGAGTTTCAATCCTCTTGTATTTAAGTCGGCATTATGCCTTTTGTATTTAATTCGGATGCAATTTCTATGTTTCATCGTCAATAACAAGGTCCAAGGGATACAGTAAACCTTAAGTGAAGCATCGGAATCTAAAACTGGACTCACAGGAGAGGTTCAAATCATAGAAAGTGAGAGTCTCAGTCCTTTTGTACTTAAGTCGGCATTGTGCCTTTTGTATTAAATTCGAATGCAATTTCTGTGTTTCATTGTCAATAAGATGGTCCAAGGGATACAGTAAACCTGAAGTGAAGCATCGGAATCTAAAACTGGACTCACAGAAGAGGTTCAAGTCATAGAAAATTAGTGTGTCAGACCTCTTGTACTTAAGTCGGCATTGTAGCTTTTGTATTAAATTCGGATGCAATTTCTGTGTTTCATCGTCAATAGGAAGGTCCAGGGTATACGGTAAACCTGAAGTGAAGCATCGGACTCTAAAACTGGACTCACAGGAGAAGTTCAAATAAAAGAAAGTTAGAGGGTCAGGACTCTTGTACTTAAGTCGGCATTGTGCCTTTTGAATTAAATTTTTATGCAATATCTGTGTTTCATCGTCAATAAGAAGGGCCAAGGGATACAGTAAACCTGAAGTGAAGCATCGCAATCTAAAACTGGACTCACAGGAGAGGTTCAAATCATAGAAAGTTAGAGTGTCAGTCCTCTTGTACTTAAGTCGGCATTGTGAATTTTTATTTTAATTCCGATGCAATTTCTGTGTTTCAACGTCAATCAGAAGTTCCGAGGTATACAGTAAACCTGAAGTGAAGCATCGGAATCTAAAACTGGACTTACTGGAGAGGTTCAAATCATAGAAAGTTAGAGTGTCAGTCCTCTTGTACTTAAGTCGGCATTGTGCCTTTTGTATTAAATTCGGATGCAATTTCTGTGATTCATCGTCAATAAGGATGTCCGAGGGATACAGTAAACCTGAAGTGAAACATCACAATCTAAAACTGGACCCACAGGAGAGGTTCAAATCATAGAAAGTTAGAGTTTCAATCCTCTTGTATTTAAGTCGGCATTATGCCTTTTGTATTTAATTCGGATGCAATTTCTATGTTTCATCGTCAATAACAAGGTCCAAGGGATACAGCAAACCTTAAGTGAAGCATCGGAATCTAAAACTGGACTCAAAGGAGAGGTTCAAATCATAGAAAGTGAGAGTCTCAGTCCTTTTGTACTTAAGTCGGCATTGTGCCTTTTGTATTAAATTCGAATGCAATTTCTGTGTTTCATTGTCAATAAGATGGTCCAAGGGATACAGTAAACCTGAAGTGAAGCATCGGAATCTAAAACTGGACTCACAGAAGAGGTTCAAGTCATAGAAAATTAGTGTGTCAGACCTCTTGTACTTAAGTCGGCATTGTAGCTTTTGTATTAAATTCGGATGCAATTTCTGTGTTTCATCGTCAATAGGAAGGTCCAGGGTATACGGTAAACCTGAAGTGAAGCATCGGACTCTAAAACTCGACTCACAGGAGAAGTTCAAATAAAAGAAAGTTAGAGGGGCAGGACTCTTGTACTTAAGTCGGCATTGTGCCTTTTGAATTAAATTTTTATGCAATATCTGTGTTTCATCGTCAATAAGAAGGGCCAAGGGATACAGTAAACCTGAAGTGAAGCATCGCAATCTAAAACTGGATTCACAGGAGAGGTTCAAATCATAGAAAGTTAGAGTGTCAGTCCTCTTGTACTTAACTCGGCATTGTGCCTTTTGAATTTAATTCCGATGCAATTTCTGTGCTTCATCGTCAATAAGAAGGTTCAAGGTACACAGTATACCTGCAGGGAAGCATCGGAATCTAAAACTGGACTCACATTAGAGGTTCAAATCATAGAAAGTTAGAATGTTAGTCCTCTTGTACTTAAGTCGGCATTGTGCCTTTTGTGTTAAATTCGGATGCTATTTCTGTATTTCATCGTCAATAAGAAGGTCCAAGGGATACAGTTAACCTGAAGTGATGCATAGGAACCTAAAACTGGACTCACAGGAGAGGTTGAAATCATAGAAAGTTAGAGTGTCAGTCCTCTTGTACTTAAGTTGGCATTGTGCCTTTAGAATTTAATTCCGACTCAAATTTCTGTCTTTCATCGTCAACAAGAAGTTCCAAGGTATACAGCATACCAGAAGTGAAGCATCGGAATCTAAAACTGGACTCACAGGAGAGGTTCAAATCATAGAAAGTTAGAGTGTCAGTCCTCTTCTCCTTAAGTCGACGTTGTGCCTTTTGTATTAAATTCGGATGCGATTTCTGTGTTTCATCGTCAATAAGAAGGTCCAAGGTATACAGTAAACCTGAAGTGAAGCATCGGAATCTAAAACTGGACTCACAGAAGAGGTTCAAGTCATAGAAAATTAGAGTGTCAGACCTCTTGTACTTATGTCGGCATTGTAGCTTTTGTATTAAATTCGGATGCAATTTCTGTGTTTCATCGTCAATAGGAAGGTCCAGGGTATACGGTAAACCTGAAGTGAAGCATCGGACTCTAAAACTGGACTCACAGGAGATGTTCAAATAATAGAAAGTTAGACGGTCAGTCCACTTGTACTTAAGTCGGCATTGTGCCTTTTGAATTGAATTTGGATGCAATATCTGTGTTTCATCGTCAATAAGAAGGGAGAAGGGATACAGTAAACCTGAAGTGAAGCATCGCAATCTAAAACTGGACTCACAGGAGAGGTTCAAATCATAGAAAGTTGGAGTGCCAGTCCTCTTGTTGGCATTGTGCCTTTTGTATTAAATTCGGATGCAATTTCTGTGTTTCATCGTCAACAAAAAGGTCCGAGGGATACAGTAAACCTGAAGTGATGCATCGGAATCTAAAACAAGACTCACAGGAGAAGTTCAAATCATAGAAAGTTAGAGGGTCAATCCTCTTGTACTTAAGTCGGCATTGTGCCTTTTGTATTTAATTCGAATGCAATTTCTGTGTTTCATCGTCAATAAGAAGGTCCAAGGGATACAGTTAATCTGAAGTGAAACATCGGAATCTAAAACTGGACTCACAGGAGAGGTTCGATTCATAGAAAGTTAGAGTGTCAGTTCTCTTATACTTATGTCGGCATTGTGCCTTTTGTATTAAATTCGGATGCAATATCTGTGTTTCATCGTCAATAAAAAGGTCCAAGGGAGACAGTAAACCTGAAGTGAGGCATCGGAATCTAAAACTGGACTCACAGGAGAGGTTCAAATAATTGAAAAGTTAGAGTGTCAGTCCTCTTGTACTTAAGTCGACATTGTGCCTTTTGTACTAAATTCGGATGCAATTTCTGTGTTTCATCGTCAATAAGAAGGTCCAAGGGATACAGTAAACCTGAAGTGAGGCATCGGAAATTAAAACTGGACTCACAGGAGAGGTTCAAATCATAGAAAGTTAGAGTGTCAATCCTTTTGTACTTAAATCGGCATTGTGCCATTTGAATTAAATTCGGATGCAACATTCTGTGTTTCATCGTCAATAAGAAGGTCCAAGGTATACAGAAAACCTGAAGTGGAGCATCGGAATCTAAAACTGGACTCACAGGAGAGGTTCAAATCATAGAAAGTTAGAGAGTCAGTCCTCTTGTACTTAAGTCGGCATTGTGCTTTTTGTATTAAATTCGGTTGCAATTTCTGTGTTTCATCGTCAATAGGAAGGTCCAAGGGATACAATATACCTGAAGTGAGTCATCGGAATCTAAAACTGGACTCACAAGAGAAGTTCAAATCAAAGAAAATTACAGTCAGTGATCTTGTACTTAAGTCGGCTTTGTGCCTTTTTAATTAAATTTGGATGCAATTTCTGTGTTTCATCGTCAATAAGAAGGTCCAAGGCATGCAGTAAACCTGAAGTGAAGCATCGTAATCTAAAACTTGACTCACAGGAGAGGTTCAAAACATAGAAAGTTAGAGTGTCAGTCCTTTGTACTTAAGTCGGCATTGTGCATTTTGTATTAAATTCGGATGCAATTTCTGTGTTCCATCGTCAATAAGAAGCTCCAAGGGATACAGTAAACCTGAAGTGAAACATCGGATTCTGTACTGGACTCACAGGAGAGGTTCAAATCATAGAAAGTTAGAGTGTCAGTCCTCTTGTACTTACGTCGGCATTGTGCCTACTGTATCAAATTCGGATGGAATTTCTGTGTTTCATCGTCAATAAGAAGGTCCATGGGATACAGTAAACCTGCAGTGAGGCATCGGAATCTAAAAATGGACTCACAGGAGAGGTTCAAATCATAGAAAAATAGGGTGTCAGTCCTCTTGTACTTACGTCGGCATTGTGGCTTTTGTATTAAATTCGGCTGCAATTTCTGTGTTTCATCTTCATTAAGAAGGTCCAAGAGATACAGTAAACCTGAAGTGAAACATCGTAATCTACAACTGGACTCACAGGAGAGGTTCAAATCATAGAAAGTTAGAGTGTAAGTCCTCTTGTACTTAAGTCGGCATTGTGCCTTTTGAATTTAATTCCGATGCAATTTCTGTGTTTCGTCGTCAATAATAAGGTCCAAGGTATACAGTAAACCTGAGTGAAGCATCTGAATCAAAAACTGGACTCACAGGAGAGTTTCAAATCATAGAAAGTTAGAGTGTCAGTCCTCTTGTACTTAAGTCGGCAATGTGCCTTTTGAATGTAATTCCGATGCAATTTCTGTGCCTCATCGTCATTAAGAAGGTCCAAGGTACACAGTAAACCTGAAGTGAAGCATCGGAATCAAAAACTGGACTCACAGGAGAGGTTCAAATCATAGAAAATTAGGGAGTCAGTCCACTTGTACTTAGGTCGGCATTGTGCCTTTTGTATTAAATTCGGATGCAATTTCTGTGTTTCATCGTCATTAAGAAGATCCAAGAGATACAGTAAACCTGAAGTGAGGCATCGGAATCTAAAACTGGACTTACAGGACAAGTTCAAATTAAAAAAGTTATAGTGCCAGTCCTCTTGTACTTATGTCGGCATTGTGCCTTTTGAATTAATTTTAGATGCAATTTCTGTGTTTCATCGTCAATAAGAAGGACCAAAGGATACAGTAAACCTGCAGTGGAGCATCGTAATCTATAACTGGCCTCACAGGAGAGGTTCAAATCATAGAACGTTAAAGTGTCAGTCCTCTTGTACTTAACTCGGCATTGTGCCTTTTGAATTGAATTCCGATGCAATTTCTGTGCTTCATCGTCAATAAGAAGGTCCAAGGTACACAGTAAACCTGAAGTGAAGCATCGGAATCTAAAACTGGACTCACTGGAGAGGTTCAAATCATAGAAAGTTCGAGTGTAAGTCCCCTTCTACTTAAGTCGGCATTGTGAATTTTGAAATTAATTCCGATGCAATTTTTGTGTTTCATCGTCAATAATAAGGTCCAAGGTATACAGTAAATCTGAGTGAAGCATCGGAATCAAAATCTGGACTCACAGGAGAGGTTCAAATCATAGAAAGTTAGAGTGTCAGTCCTCGTTTACTTAAGTCGGCATTGTGCTTTTTGTATTAAATTCGGATGCAGTTTCTGTGTTTCATCGTCAATAAGAAGGTCCAACGGATACAGTATACCTGAAGTGAAGCATCGGAATCTGTACTGGACTCACAGGAGAGTTTCAAATCATAGAAAGTTGGAGTGTCAGTCCTCTTGTACTTAAGTCGGCACTGTGCCTTTAGAATTTAATTCCGACTCAAATTTTTGTCTTTCATCGTCAACAAGAAGTTCCAAGGTATACAGCAAACCAGAAGTGAAGCATCGGAATCTAAAACTGGACTCACAGGAGAGGTTCAAATCATAGAAAGTTAGAGTGCCAGTCCTCTTGTACTTAAGTCGACGTTGTGCCTTTTGTATTAAATTCGGATGCAATTTCTGTGTTTCATCCTCATTAAGAAGGCCCAAGGGATACAGTAAACCTGAAGTGAAGCATCGGAATCTAAAACTGGACTCACAGGAGAGGTTCAAATCATAGAAAGTGAGAGCGTCAGCCCTCTTGAACTTATGTCGGCAATGTGCCTTTTGTATTAAATTCGGATGCAATTTCTGTGTTTCATCGTCAATAAGAAGGTCCAAGGTATACAGTAAACCTGAAGTGAAGCATCGGAATCTAAAACTGGACTCACAGGAGAGGTTCAAATCATAGAAAATTAGGGAGTCAGTCCACTTGTACTTAAGTCGGCATTGTGCCTTTTGTATTAAATTCGGATGCAATTTCTGTGTTTCATCGTCATTAAGAAGATCCAAGAGATACAGTAAACCTGAAGTGAGGCATCGGAATCTAAAACTGGACTTACAGGAGAAGTTCAAATCAAAAAAGTTATAGTGCCAGTCCTCTTGTACTTATGTCGGCATTGTGCCTTTTGAATTAATTTTAGATGCAATTTCTGTGTTTCATCGTCAATAAGAAGGACCAAAGGATACAGTAAACCTGCAGTGGAGCATCGTAATCTATAACTGGCCTCACAGGAGAGGTTCAAATCATAGAACGTTAAAGTGTCAGTCCTCTTGTACTTAACTCGGCATTGTGCCTTTTGAATTTAATTCCGATGCAATTTCTGTGCTTCATCGTCAATAAGAAGGTCAAAGGTACACAGTAAACCTGAAGTGAAGCATCGGAATCTAAATCTGGACTCACAGGAGAGGTTCAAATCATAGTAAGTTAGAGTGTCAGTCCTCTTGTACTTAAGTCGGCATTGTTCTTGTTGAATCTGATTCCGATGCAATTTCTGTGTATCATCATCAATAATAAGGTCCAAGGTATACAGCAAACCTTAAGCGAAGCATCAAAATCAAGAACTGGACTCACAGGAGAGGTTCGTATCATAGAAAGTTAGAGTGTCAGTCCTCTTGTACTTAAGTCGGCATTGTGCCTTTTGTATTAAATTCGGATGCTATTTCTGTGTTTCATCGTCAATAAGAAGGTCCAAGGGATACAGTTAACCTGAATAGAAGCATAGGAACCTAAAACTGGACTCACAGGAGAGGTTGAAATCATAGAAAGTTAGAGTGTCAGTCCTCTTGTACTTAAGTCGGCATTGTGCCCTTAGAATTTAATTCCGACTCAAATTTCTGTCTTTCATCGTCAATAAGAAGTTCCAAGGTATACAGCAAACCAGAAGTGAAGCATGGGAATCTAAAACTGGACTCACAGGAAACGTTCAAATCATTGAAAGTTAGAGTGTCAGTCCTCTTGTACTTAAGTCGACGTTGTGCCTTTTGTATTAAATTCGGATGCGATTTCTGTGTTTCATCGTCAATAAGAAGGTCCAAGGTATACAGTAAACCTGAAGTGAAGCATCGGAATCTAAAACTGGACTCACAGGAGAGGTTCAAATCATAGAAAGTTAGAGTGTCAGTCCTCTTGTACTTAAGTCGGCATTGTGAATTTTTATTTTAATTCCGATGCAATTTCTGTGTTTCAACGTCAGTCAGAAGTTCCGAGGTATACAGTAAACCTGAAGAGAAGCATCGGAATCTAAAACTGGACTTACTGGAGAGGTTCAAATCATAGAAAGTTAGAGTGTCAGTCCTCTTGTACTTAAGTCGGCATTGTGCCTTTTGTATTAAATTCGGATGCAATTTCTGTGTTTCATCGTCAATAAGAATGTCCGAGGGATACAGTAAACCTGAAGTGAAACATCATAATCTAAAACTGGACCCACAGGAGAGGTTCAAATCATAGAAAGTTAGAGTTTCAATCCTCTTGTATTTAAGTCGGCATTATGCCTTTTGTATTTAATTCGGATGCAATTTCTATGTTTCATCGTCAATAACAAGGTCCAAGGGATACAGTAAACCTTAAGTGAAGCATCGGAATCTAAAACTGGACTCACAGGAGAGGTTCAAATCATAGAAAGTGAGAGTCTCAGTCCTTTTGTACTTAAGTCGGCATTGTGCCTTTTGTATTAAATTCGAATGCAATTTCTGTGTTTCATTGTCAATAAGATGGTCCAAGGGATACAGTAAACCTGAAGTGAAGCATCGGAATCTAAAACTGGACTCACAGAAGAGGTTCAAGTCATAGAAAATTAGTGTGTCAGACCTCTTGTACTTAAGTCGGCATTGTAGCTTTTGTATTAAATTCGGATGCAATTTCTGTGTTTCATCGTCAATAGGAAGGTCCAGGGTATACGGTAAACCTGAAGTGAAGCATCGGACCCTAAAACTGGACTCACAGGAGAAGTTCAAATAAAAGAAAGTTAGAGGGTCAGGACTCTTGTACTTAAGTCGGCATTGTGCCTTTTGAATTAAATTTTTATGCAATATCTGTGTTTCATCGTCAATAAGAAGGGCCAAGGGATACGGTAAACCAGAAGTGAAGCATCGCAATCTAAAACTGGACTCACAGGAGAGGTTCAAATCATAGAAAGTTAGAGTGTCAGTCCTCTTGTACTTAAGTCGGCATTGTGAATTTTTATTTTAATTCCGATGCAATTTCTGTGTTTCAACGTCAATCAGAAGTTCCGAGGTATACAGTAAACCTGAAGTGAAGCATCGGAATCTAAAACTGGACTTACTGGAGAGGTTCAAATCATAGAAAGTTAGAGTGTCAGTCCTCTTGTACTTAAGTCGGCATTGTGCCTTTTGAATTTAATTCCGATGCAATTTCTGTGTTTCGTCGTCAATAATAAGGTCCAAGGTATACAGTAAACCTGAGTGAAGCATCTGAATCAAAAACTGGACTCACAGGAGAGTTTCAAATCATAGAAAGTTAGAGTGTCAGTCCTCTTGTACTTAAGTCGGCAATGTGCCTTTTGAATGTAATTCCGATGCAATTTCTGTGCCTCATCGTCATTAAGAAGGTCCAAGGTACACAGTAAACCTGAAGTGAAGCATCGGAATCAAAAACTGGACTCACAGGAGAGGTTCAAATCATAGAAAATTAGGGAGTCAGTCCACTTGTACTTAGGTCGGCATTGTGCCTTTTGTATTAAATTCGGATGCAATTTCTGTGTTTCATCGTCATTAAGAAGATCCAAGAGATACAGTAAACCTGAAGTGAGGCATCGGAATCTAAAACTGGACTTACAGGACAAGTTCAAATCAAAAAAGTTATAGTGCCAGTCCTCTTGTACTTATGTCGGCATTGTGCCTTTTGAATTAATTTTAGATGCAATTTCTGTGTTTCATCGTCAATAAGAAGGACCAAAGGATACAGTAAACCTGCAGTGGAGCATCGTAATCTATAACTGGCCTCACAGGAGAGGTTCAAATCATAGAACGTTAAAGTGTCAGTCCTCTTGTACTTAACTCGGCATTGTGCCTTTTGAATTGAATTCCGATGCAATTTCTGTGCTTCATCGTCAATAAGAAGGTCCAAGGTACACAGTAAACCTGAAGTGAAGCATCGGAATCTAAAACTGGACTCACTGGAGAGGTTCAAATCATAGAAAGTTCGAGTGTAAGTCCCCTTCTACTTAAGTCGGCATTGTGAATTTTGAAATTAATTCCGATGCAATTTTTGTGTTTCATCGTCAATAATAAGGTCCAAGGTATACAGTAAATCTGAGTGAAGCATCGGAATCAAAATCTGGACTCACAGGAGAGGTTCAAATCATAGAAAGTTAGAGTGTCAGTCCTCGTTTACTTAAGTCGGCATTGTGCTTTTTGTATTAAATTCGGATGCAGTTTCTGTGTTTCATCGTCAATAAGAAGGTCCAACGGATACAGTATACCTGAAGTGAAGCATCGGAATCTGTACTGGACTCACAGGAGAGTTTCAAATCATAGAAAGTTAGAGTGTCAGTACTCTTGTACTTAAGTCGTCATTGTGAATTTTTAATTTAATTCCGATGCAATTTCTGTGTTTCATTGTCAATAAAAAGTTCCAAGGTAAACAGTAAACCTGAAGTGAAGCATCCGAATCTAAAACTGGACTTACAGGAGAGGTTCAAATCATAGAAAGTTAGAGTGCCTGTCCTCTTGTACTTAAGTTGGCAATGTGCCTTTTGTATTAAATTCGGATGCAATTTCTGTGTTTCATCGTCAACAAAAATGTCCGAGGGATACAGTAAACCTGAAGTGATGCATCGGAATCTAAAACTGGACTTACAGGAGAGGTTCAAATCATAGAAAGGTAGAGTGTCAATCCTCTTGTACTTAAGTCGGCATTGTGCCTTTTGTATTTAATTCCTATGCAATTTCTGTGTTTCATCGTCAATAAGAAGGTCCAAGGGATACAGTTAATCTGAAGTGAAACATCGGAATCTAAAACTGGACTCACAGGAGAGGTTCAAATCATAGAAAGTGAGAGTCTCAGTCCTTTGGTACTTAAGTCGGCATTGTGCCTTTTGTATTAAAGTCGGATGCAATTTCTGTGTTTCATCGTCAATAAGATGGTCCAAGGGATACAGTAAACCTGAAGTGAAGCATCGGAATCTATAACTGGACTCACAGGAGAGGTTCAAGACATAGAAAGTTAGAGTGTCAGTGCTCTAGTACTTAAGTCGGCATTGTGGCTTTTGTATTAACTTCGGATGCAATTTCTGTTCTTCATCGTCAATTGGATGGTCCCAGGTATACAGTAAACCAGAAGTGAAGCATCGGAATCTAAAACTGGAGTCACAGGAGAGGTTCGATTCATAGAAAGTTAGAGTGTCAGTTCTCTTGTACTTATGTCGGCGTTGTGCCTTTTGTATTAAATTCGGATGCAATGTCTGTGTTTCATCGTCAATAAGAAGGTCCAAGGGATAGAGTAAACCTTAAGTGAAGCATCGGAATCTAAAACTGGACTCACAGGAGAGGTTCAATACATAGAAAGCGAGATTGTCAGTCATCTTGTACTTAAGTCGGCATTGTGCTTTTTGTATTAAATTCGGATGCAATTTCTGTGTTTCATCGTCAATAAGAAGGTCCAAGGGATACAGTAAACCTGAAGTGAAGCATCGGAATCTAAAACAGGACTCACAGGAGAGGTTCAAATCATAGAAAGTTAGAGTGTCAGTCCTCTTGTACTTAAGTCGACGTTGTGCCTTTTGTATTAAATTCGGATGCGATTTCTCTGTTTCATCGTCAATAAGAAGGTCCAAGGTATACAGTAAACCTGAAATGAAGCATCGGAATCTAAAACTGGACTCACAGGAGAGGTTCAACTCATAGAAAGTGAGAGTCTCAGTCCTTTGGTACTTAAGTCGGCATTGTGCCTTTTGTATTAAATTCGGATGCAATTTCTGTGTTTCATCGTCAATAAGATGGTACAAGGGATACAGTAAACCTGAAGTGAAGCATCGGAATTTAAAACTGGACTCACAGGAGTGGTTCGATTCATAGAAAGTTAGAGTGTCAGTTCTCTTGTACTTATGTCGGCATTGTGCCTTTTGTATTAAATTCGGATGCAATATCTGTGTTTTATTGTCAATAAAAAGGTCCAAGGGAGACAGTAAACCTGATGTGAGGCATCGGAATCTAAAACTGGACTCACAGGAGAGGTTCAAATAATAGAAAGTTAGAGTGTCAGTCCTCTTGTACTTAAGTCGACATTGTGCCTTTTGTATTAAATTTGGATGCAATTTCTGTGTTTCATCGTCAATAAGAAGGTCCAAGGGATACAGTAAACCTGAAGTGAGGCATCGGAATTTAAAACTGGACTCACAGGAGAGGTTCAAATCATAGAAAGTTAGAGTGTCAGTCCTCTTGTACTTAAGTCGGCATTGTGCCATTTGAATTAAATTCGGATGCAACATTCTGTGTTTCATCGTCAATAAGAAGGTCCAAGGTATACAGAAAACCTGAAGTGGAGCATCGGAATCTAAAACTGGATTCACAGGAGAGGTTCAAATCACAGAAAGTTAGAGAGTCAGTCCTCTTGTACTTAAGTCGGCATTGTGCTTTTTGTATTAAATTCTGTTGCAATTTCTGTGTTTCATCGTCAATAGGAAGGTCCAAGGGATACAATATACCTGAAGTGAGTCATCGGAATCTAAAACTGGACTCACAAGAGAAGTTCAAATCAAAGAAAATTACAGTCAGTCCTCTTGTACTTAAGTCGGCTTTGTGCCTTTTGAATTAAATTTTGATGCAATTTCTGTGTTTCATCGTCAATAAGAAGGTCCAAGGCATGCAGTAAACCTGAAGTGAAGCATCGGAATCTAAAACTGGACTCACAGGAGAGGTTCACATCATAGAAAGTTAGAGTGTCTGTCCTCTTGTACTTAAGACGGCATTATGCCTTTTGAATTTAATTCCGATGCAATTTCTTTGTTTCATCGTCAAGAATAGGGTCAAGGTATACAGTAAACCTGAAGTGAAGCATCGGAATCAAAAACTGTACTCACAGGAGAGGTTCAAATCATAGAAAGTAAGAGTGTCAGTCCTCTTGTACTTACGTCAGCATTGTGGCTTTTGTATTAAATTCGGATAGAATTTCTGTGTTTCATCGTCAATAAGAAGGTCCAAGGTATACAGTAAACCTGAAGTAAAGCATCGGAATCTAAAACTGGACTCACAGGAGAGGTTCAAATCATAGAAAGTTAGAGTGTCAGTCCTCTTGTACTTAACTCGGCATTGTGCCTTTTGAATGTAATTCCGATGCAATTTCTGTGCTTCATCGTCAATAAGAAGGCCCAAGGTACACAGTAAACCTGAAGTGAAGCATCGGAATCTAAAACTGGACTCACAGGAGAGGTTCAAATCATAGAAAGTTAGAGTGTCAGTCCTCTTGTACTTAAGTCGGCAATGTGCCACTTGAATTAAATTCGGATGCAACATTCTATGTTTCATCGTCAATAAGAAGGTCCAAAGTATACAGTAAACCTGAAGTGAAGCATCGGAATCTCAAACTGGACTCACAGGAGAGGTTCAAATCATAGAAAGTTAGAGAGTCAGTCCTCTTGTACTTAAGTCGGCATTGTTCTTTTTGTATTAAATTCGGATGCAATTTCTGTGTTTCATCGTCATTAGGAAGGTCCAAGGGATACAGTACACCTGAAGTAAAGCATCGGAATCTAAAACTGGACTCACAGGTGAAGTTCAAATCAAAGAAAGTTAGAGTCAGTCCTCTTGTACTTAAGTCGGCTTTGTGCCTTTTGAATTAAATTTGGATGCAATTTCTGTGTTTCATCGTCAATAAGAAGGTCTAAGGGATGCAGTAAAACTGAAGTGAAGCATCGTAATCTAAAACTTGACTCACAGGAGTGGTTTAAATCATAGAAAGTTAGAGTGTCAGTCCTCTTGTACTTACGTCGGCATTGTGCCTATTGTATCAATTTCGGATGGAATTTCTGTGTTTCATCGTCAATAAGAAGGTCCAAGGGATGCAGTAAACCTGAAGTGAAGCATCGTAATCTAAAACTTGACTCACAGGAGAGGTTCAAATCATAGAAAGTTAGAGTGTCAGTCCTTTGTACTTATGTCGGCATTGTGCCATTTGAATTAAATGCGGATGCAACATTCTATGTTTCATCGTCAATAAGAAGGTCCAAGGTATACAGTAAACCTGAAGTGAAGCATCGGAATCTAAAACTGGACTCACAGGAGAGGTTCAAATCATAGAAAGTGAGAGTGTCAGTGCTTTGTACTTAAGTCGGCATTGTGCATTTTGTATTAAATTCGGATGCAATTTCTGTGTTCCATCGTCAATAAGAAGCTTTAAGGGATACAGTAAACCTGAAGTGAAACATCAGATTCTGTACTGGACTCACAGGAGAGGTTCAAATCATAGAAAGTTAGAGTGTCAGTCCTCTTGTACTTACGTCGGCATTGTGCCTACTGTATCAAATTCGGATGGAATTTCTGTGTTTCATCGTCAATAAGAAGGTCTATGGGATACAGTAAACCTGCAGTGAGGCATCGGAATCTAAAAATGGACTCACAGGAGAGGTTCAAATCATAGAAAAATAGGGTGTCAGTCCTCTTGTACTTACGTCGGCATTGTGGCTGTTGTATTAAATTCGGCTGCAATTTCTGTGTTTCATCGTCATTAAGAAGGTCCAAGGGATACAGTAAACCTGAAGTGAAACATCGTAATCTACAACTGGACTCACAGGAGAGGTTGAAATCATAGAAACTTAGAGTGTCAGTCCTCTTGTACTTAACTCGGCATTGTGCCTTTTGAATTTTATTCCGATGCAATATCTGTGCTTCATCGTCAATAAGAAGGTCCAAGGTACACAGTAAACCTGAAGTGAAGCATCGGAATCTAAAACTGGACACACAGGAGAGGTTCAAATCATAGAAAGTTAGAGTGTAAGTCCTCTTGTACTTAAGTCGGCATTGTGCCTTTTGAATTTAAATCCGATGCAATTTCTGTGTTTCGTCGTCAATAATAAGGTCCAAGGTATACAGTAAACCTGAGTGAAGCATCTGAATCAAAAACTGGACTCACAGGAGAGGTTCAAATCATAGAAAGTTAGAGTGTCAGTCCTCTTGTACTTAAGTCGGCAATGTGCCTTTTGAATGTAATTCCGATGCAATTTCTGTGCTTCATCGTCAATAACAAGGTCCAAGGTACACAGTAAACCTGAAGTGAAGCATCGGAATCTAAAACTGGACTCACAGGAGAGGTTCAAATCATAGAAAGTTAGAGTGTCGGTCCTCTTGTACTTAAGTCGGCATTGTGCCATTTGAATTAAGTTCGGTTGCAACATTCTGTGTTCCATCGTCAATAAGAAGGTCCAAGGTATACAGTAAACCTGAAATGAAGCATCGGAATCTAAAACTGGACTCACAGGAGAGGTTCAAATTATAGAAAGTTAGTGAGTCAGTCCTCTTGTACTTAAGTCGGCATTGTCCTTCATGTATTAAATTCGGATGCAATTTCTGTGTTTCATCGTCAATAGGAAGGTCCAAGGGATACTGTATACCTGAAGTGAGGCATCGAAATCTAAAACTTGACTCACGCGTGAAGTTCAAATCAAAGAGAGTTAGAGTCAGTCCTCTTGTACTTAAGTCGGCTTTGTGTGTTTTGAATTAAATTTGGATGCAATTTCTGTGTTTCGTCGTCAATAAGAAGGTCCAAGGGATACAGTAAACCTGAAGTTAGGCATCGGAATCTAAAACTGGACTCACAGGAGAAGTTCAAATCAAAGAAAGTTATAGTGTCAGTCCTCTTGTACTTAAGTCGGCATAGTGCCTTTGGATTTAAATTTGGATGCAATTTCTGTGCTTCATCGTCATTAAGAAAGTCCAAGGGATACAGTAAACCTGAAGTGAAGCATCGTAATCTACAACTGGACTCACAGGAGAGGTTCAAATCATAGAATGTTAGAGTGTCAGTCTTCTTGTACTTAAGTCGGCATTGTGCTTTTTGTATTAAATTCGGATGCAGTTTCTGTGTTTCATCGACAATAAGAAGGTCCCAGGGATACAGTATACCTGAAGTGAAGCATCGGAATCTGTACTGGACTCACAGGAGAGGTTCAAATCATAGAAAGTTGGAGTGTCAGTCCTCTTGTACTTAAGTCGTCATTGTGCCTATTGTATTAAATTCGGACGGAATTTCTGTGTTTCATCGTCAATTAGAAGGTGCAAGGGAAACAGTAAACCTGCAGTGAGGCATCGGAATCTAAAACTGGAATGACAGGAGAGGTTCAAATCATAGAAAGTTAGAGTGTCAATCCTCTTGTACTTAAGTCGGCATTGTGCCTTTGGCATTAAATTCGGATGCAATTTCTGTGTTTCATCGTCAATAAGAGGGTCCAAGGGATACATTAAACCTGAAGTGAGGCATCGCAATCTAAAACTGGACTAAGAGGAGAGGTTCAAATCATAGAAAATTAGAGAGTCAGTCCTCTTGTACTTAAGTCGGCATTGTGCATTTTGTACTAAATTCGGATGCAATATCTGTGTTTCATCGTCAATAATAAGGTCCAAGGTATACAATAAACCTGAAGTGAAGCATCGGAATCTAAAACTGGACTCACAGGAGAGGTTCCAATCATAGAAAGTGAGAGTGTCAGTCCTTTGCACTTAAGTCGGCATTGTGCTTTTTGTATTAAATTCGGATGCAATTTCTGTGTTCCATCGTCAATAAGAAGGTCCAAGGGATACAGTAAACCTGAAGTGAAACATCGGATTCTGTACTGGACTCACAGGAGAGGTTCAAATCATAGAAAGTTAGAGTGTCAGTCCTCTTGTACTTACGTCAGCATTGTGCCTATTGTATAAAATTCGGATGGAATTTCTGTGTTTAATTGTCAGTAAGAAGGTCCATGGAATACAGTAAACCTGCAGTGAGGCATCGGAATCTAAAAGTGGACTCAGAGGAGAGGTTCAAATCATAGAAAAATAGGGTGTCTGTCCTCTTGTACTTACGTCGGCATTGTGGCTTTTGTATGAAATTCGGATGCAATTTCTGTGTTTCATCGTCATTAAGAAGGTCCAAGGGATACAGTAAACCTGAAGTGAAGCATCGTAATCTACAACTGGACTCACAGGAGAGGTTTAAATCATAGAAACTTAGAGTGTCAGTCCTCTTGTACTTAACTCGGCATTGTGCCTTTTGAATTTTATTCCGATGCAATATCTGTGCTTCATCGTCAATAAGAAGGTCCAAGGTACACAGTAAACCTGAAGTGAAGCATCGGAATCTAAAACTGGACTCACTGGAGAGGTTCAAATCATAGAAAGTTCGAGTGTAAGTCTTCTTCTACTTAAGTCGGCATTGTGAATTTTGAATTTAATTCCGATGCAATTTTTGTGTTTCATCGTCAATAATAAGGTCCAAGGTATACAGTAAATCTGAGTGAAGCATCGGAATCAAAATCTGGACTCACAGGAGAGGTTCAAATCATAGAAAGTTAGAGTGTCAGTCCTCGTTTACTTAAGTCGGCATTGTGCTTTTTGTATTAAATTCGGATGCAGTTTCTGTGTTTCATCGTCAATAAGAAGGTCCAACGGATACAGTATACCTGAAGTGAAGCATCGGAATCTGTACTGGACTCACAGGAGAGGTTCAAATCGTAGAAAGTGAGATTGTCAGTCATCTTGTCCTTAAGTCGGCATTGTGCTTTTAGTATTAAATTCGGATGCAATTTCTGTGTTTCATCGTCAATAAGAAGGTCCAAGGGATACAGTAAACCTGAAGTGAAGCATCGGAAACTAAAACAGGACTCACAGGAGAGGTTCAAATCATAGGAAGTTAGAGTGTCAGTACTCTTGTACTTAAGTCGGCATTGTGCCTTTAGAATTTAATTCCGACTCAAATTTTAGTCTTTCATCGTCAACAAGAAGTTCCAAGGTATACAGCAAACCAGAAGTGAAGCATCGGAATCTAAAACTGGACCCACAGGAGAGGTTCAAATCATAGAAAGTTAGAGTGTCAGTCCTCTTGTACTTAAGTCGACGTTGTGCCTTTTGTATTAAATTCGGATGCGATTTCTGTGTTTCATCGTCAATAAGAAGGTCCAAGGTATACAGTAAACCTGAAGTGAAGCATCGGAATCTAAAACTGGACTCACAGGAGAGGTTCAAATCATAGAAAGTTAGAGTGCCAGTCCTCTTGTACTTAAGTCGACGTTGTGCCTTTTGTATTAAATTCGGATGCAATTTCTGTGTTTCATCCTCATTAAGAAGCCCAAGGGATACAGTAAACCTGAAGTGAAGCATCGGAATCTAAAACTGGACTCACAGGAGAGGTTCAAATCATAGAAAGTGAGAGTGTCAGTCATCTTGTACTTAAGTTGGCATTGTGCCTTTTGTATTAAATTCGGATGCAATATCTGTGTTTCATCGTCAATAAGAAGGTCCAAGGGATACAGTAAATACGAAGTGAAGCATCGGAATGTAAAACAGGACTCACAGGAGAGGTTCAAATCATAGAAAGTTAGAGTGTCAGTACTCTTGTACTTAAGTCGTCATTGTGAATTTTTAATTTAATTCCGATGCAATTTCTGTGTTTCATTGTCAATAAAAAGTTCCAAGGTAAACAGTAAACCCGAAGTGAAGCATCGGAATCTAAAACTGGACTTACAGGAGAGGTTCAAATCATAGAAAGTTAGAGTGCCAGTCCTCTTGTACTTAAGTTGGCATTGTGCCTTTTGTATTAACTTCGGATGCAATTTCTGTTTTTCATCGTCAATAGGATGGTCCGAGGTATACAGTAAACCTGCAGTGAGGCATCGGAATCTAAAAATGGACTCACAGGAGAGGTTCAAATCATAGAAAAATAGGGTGTCAGTCCTCTTGTACTTACGTCGGCATTGTGGCTTTTGTATTAAATTCGGCTGCAATTTCTGTGTTTCATCGTCATTAAGAAGGTCCAAGGGATACAGTAAACCTGAAGTGAAACATCGTAATCTACAACTGGACTCACAGGAGAGGTTGAAATCATAGAAACTTAGAGTGTCAGTCCTCTTGTACTTAACTCGGCATTGTGCCTTTTGAATTTTATTCCGATGCAATATCTGTGCTTCATCGTCAATAAGAAGGTCCAAGGTACACAGTAAACCTGAAGTGAAGCATCGGAATCTAAAACTGGACTCACAGGAGAGGTTCAAATCATAGAAAGTTAGAGTGTAAGTCCTCTTGTACTTAAGTCGGCATTGTGCCTTTTGAATTTAATTCCGATGCAATTTCTGTGTTTCGTCGTCAATAATAAGGTCCAAGGTATACAGTAAACCTGAGTGAAGCATCTGAATCAAAAACTGGACTCACAGGAGAGGTTCAAATCATAGAAAGTTAGAGTGTCAGTCCTCTTGTACTTAAGTCGGCAATGTGCCTTTTGAATGTAATTCCGATGCAATTTCTGTGCTTCATCGTCAATAAAAAGGTCCAAGGTACACAGTAAACCTGAAGTGAAGCATCGGAATCTAAAACTGGACTCACAGGAGAGGTTCAAATCATAGAAAGTTAGAGTGTCGGTCCTCTTGTACTTAAGTCGGCATTGTGCCATTTGAATTAAGTTCGGTTGCAACATTCTGTGTTTCATCGTCAATAAGAAGGTCCAAGGTATACAGTAAACCTGAAGTGAAGCATCGGAATCTAAAACTGGACTCACAGGAGAGGTTCAAATTATAGAAAGTTAGTGAGTCAGTCCTCTTGTACTTAAGTCGGCATTGTCCTTTTTGTATGAAATTCGGATGCAATTTCTGTGTTTCATCGTCAATAGGAAGGTCCAAGGGATACTGTATAACTGAAGTGAGGCATCGAAATCTAAAACTTGACTCACGCGTGAAGTTCAAATCAAAGAGAGTTAGAGTCAGTCCTCTTGTACTTAAGTCGGCTTTGTGCGTTTTGAATTAAATTTGGATGCAATTTCTGTGTTTCGTCGTCAATAAGAAGGTCCAAGGGATGCAGTAAACCTGAAGTGAAGCATCTGAATCAAAAACTGGACTCACAGGAGAGGTTCAAATCATAGAAAGTTAGAGTGTCAGTCCTCTTGTACTTACGTCGGCATTGTGCCTATTGTATCAAATTCGGATGGAATTTCTGTGTTTCATCGTCAATAAGACGGTCCAAGGGATACAGTAAACCTGCAGTGAGGCATCGGAATCCAAAAATGGACTCACAGGAGAGGTTCAAATCATAGAAAATTAGAGTGTCAGTCCTTTTGTACTTACGTCGGCATTGTGACTTTTGTATTAAATTCGGATGCAATTTCTGTGTTTCATCGTCAATAAGAAGGTCCAAGGGATACAGTAGACCTGAAGTTAGGCATCGGAATCTAAAACTGGACTCACAGGAGAAGTTCAAATCAAAGAAAGTTATAGTGTCAGTCCTCTTGTACTTAAGTCAGCATAGTGCATTTGGATTTAAATTTGGATGCAATTTCTGTGTTTCATCGTCATTAAGAAAGTCCAAGGGATACAGTAAACCTGAAGTGAAGCATCGTAATCTACAACTGGACTCACAGGAGAGGTTCAAATCATAGAATGTTAGAGTGTCAGTCTTCTTGTACTTAAGTCGGCATTGTGCTTTTTGTATTAAATTCGGATGCAGTTTCTGTGTTTTATCGACAATAAGAAGGTCCCAGGGATACAGTATACCTGAAGTGAAGCATCGGAATCTGTACTGGACTCACAGGAGAGGTTCAAATCATTGAAAGTTGGAGTGTCAGTCCTCTTGTACTTAAGTCGTCATTGTGCCTATTGTATTAAATTCGGACGGAATTTCTGTGTTTCATCGTCAATTAGAAGGTGCAAGGGATACAGTAAACCTGCAGTGAGGCATCGGAATCTAAAACTGGAATCACAGGAGAGGTTCAAATCATAGAAAGTTAGAGTCTCAATCCTCTTGTACTTAAGTCGGCATTGTGCCTTTTGCATTAAATTCGGATGCGATTTCTGTGTTTCATCGTCAATAAGAAGGTCCAAGGGATACATTAAACCTGAAGTGAGGCATCGGAATCTAAAACTGGACTAAGAGGAGAGGTTCAAATAATAGAAAATTAGAGAGTCAGTCCTCTTGTACTTAAGTCGGCATTGTGCATTTTGTATTAAATTCGGATGCAATATCTGTGTTTCATCGTCAATAATAAGGTCCAAGGTATACAATAAACCTGAAGTGAAGCTTCAGAATCTAAAACTGGACTCACAGGAGAGGTTCAAATCACAGAAAGTGAGAGTGTCAGTCCTTTGTACTTAAGTCGGCATTGTGCTTTTTGTATTAAATTCGGATGCAATTTCTGTGTTCCATCGTCAATAAGAAGGTCCAAGGGGTACAGTAAACCTGAAGTGAAACATCGGATTCTGTACTGGACTCACAGGAGAGGTTCAAATCATAGAAAGTTAGAGTGTCAGTCCTCGTTTACTTAAGTCGGCATTGTGCTTTTTGTATTAAATTCGGATGCAGTTTCTGTGTTTCATCGTCAATAAGAAGGTCCAACGGATACAGTATACCTGAAGTGAAGCATCGGAATCTGTACTGGACTCACAGGAGAGTTTCAAATCATAGAAAGTTGGATTGTCAGTCCTCTTGTACTTAAGTCGGCATTGTGCCTTTAGAATTTAATTCCGACTCAAATTTCTGTCTTTCCTCGTCAATAAGAAGTTCCAAGGTATACAGCAAACCAGAAGTGAAGCATCGGAATTTAAAACTGGCCTCACAGGAGAGGTTCAAATCATAGAAAGTTAGAGTGTCAGTCCTCTTGTATTTAAGTCGACGTTGTGCCTCTTGTATCAATTTCGGATGCGATTTCTGTGTTTCATCGTCAATAAGAAGGTCCAAGGTATACAGTAAACCTGAAGTGAATCATCGGAATCTAAAACTGGACTCACAGGAGAGGTTCAAATCATAGAAAACTTAGAGTGTCAGTCCTCTTGTACTCAAGTCGACGTTGTGCCTTTTGTATTAAATTCGGATGCAATTTCTGTGTTTCATCCTCATTAAGAAGGCCCAAGGGATACAGTAAACCTTAAGTGAAGCATCGGAATCTAAAACTGGACTCACAGGAGAGGTTCAAATCGTAGAAAGTGAGATTGTCAGTCATCTTGTCCTTAAGTCGGCATTGTGCTTTTAGTATTAAATTCGGATGCAATTTCTGTGTTTCATCGTCAATAAGAAGGTCCAAGGGATACAGTAAACCTGAAGTGAAGCATCGGAAACTAAAACAGGACTCACAGGAGAGGTTCAAATCATAGGAAGTTAGAGTGTCAGTACTCTTGTACTTAAGTCGGCATTGTGCCTTTAGAATTTAATTCCGACTCAAATTTTAGTCTTTCATCGTCAACAAGAAGTTCCAAGGTATACAGCAAACCAGAAGTGAAGCATCGGAATCTAAAACTGGACCCACAGGAGAGGTTCAAATCATAGAAAGTTAGAGTGTCAGTCCTCTTGTACTTAAGTCGACGTTGTGCCTTTTGTATTAAATTCGGATGCGATTTCTGTGTTTCATCGTCAATAAGAAGGTCCAAGGTATACAGTAAACCTGAAGTGAAGCATCGGAATCTAAAACTGGACTCACAGGAGAGGTTCAAATCATAGAAAGTTAGAGTGCCAGTCCTCTTGTACTTAAGTCGACGTTGTGCCTTTTGTATTAAATTCGGATGCAATTTCTGTGTTTCATCCTCATTAAGAAGCCCAAGGGATACAGTAAACCTGAAGTGAAGCATCGGAATCTAAAACTGGACTCACAGGAGAGGTTCAAATCATAGAAAGTGAGAGTGTCAGTCATCTTGTACTTAAGTTGGCATTGTGCCTTTTGTATTAAATTCGGATGCAATATCTGTGTTTCATCGTCAATAAGAAGGTCCAAGGGATACAGTAAACCTGAAGTGAAGCATCGGAATGTAAAACAGGACTCACAGGAGAGGTTCAAATCATAGAAAGTTAGAGTGTCAGTACTCTTGTACTTAAGTCGTCATTGTGAATTTTTAATTTAATTCCGATGCAATTTCTGTGTTTCATTGTCAATAAAAAGTTCCAAGGTAAACAGTAAACCCGAAGTGAAGCATCGGAATCTAAAACTGGACTTACAGGAGAGGTTCAAATCATAGAAAGTTAGAGTGCCAGTCCTCTTGTACTTAAGTTGGCATTGTGCCTTTTGTATTAACTTCGGATGCAATTTCTGTTTTTCATCGTCAATAGGATGGTCCGAGGTATACAGTAAACCTGCAGTGAGGCATCGGAATCTAAAAATGGACTCACAGGAGAGGTTCAAATCATAGAAAAATAGGGTGTCAGTCCTCTTGTACTTACGTCGGCATTGTGGCTTTTGTATTAAATTCGGCTGCAATTTCTGTGTTTCATCGTCATTAAGAAGGTCCAAGGGATACAGTAAACCTGAAGTGAAACATCGTAATCTACAACTGGACTCACAGGAGAGGTTGAAATCATAGAAACTTAGAGTGTCAGTCCTCTTGTACTTAACTCGGCATTGTGCCTTTTGAATTTTATTCCGATGCAATATCTGTGCTTCATCGTCAATAAGAAGGTCCAAGGTACCCAGTAAACCTGAAGTGAAGCATCGGAATCTAAAACTGGACTCACAGGAGAGGTTCAAATCATAGAAAGTTAGAGTGTAAGTCCTCTTGTACTTAAGTCGGCATTGTGCCTTTTGAATTTAATTCCGATGCAATTTCTGTGTTTCGTCGTCAATAATAAGGTCCAAGGTATACAGTAAACCTGAGTGAAGCATCTGAATCAAAAACTGGACTCACAGGAGAGGTTCAAATCATAGAAAGTTAGAGTGTCAGTCCTCTTGTACTTAAGTCGGCAATGTGCCTTTTGAATGTAATTCCGATGCAATTTCTGTGCTTCATCGTCAATAAAAAGGTCCAAGGTACACAGTAAACCTGAAGTGAAGCATCGGAATCTAAAACTGGACTCACAGGAGAGGTTCAAATCATAGAAAGTTAGAGTGTCGGTCCTCTTGTACGTAAGTCGGCATTGTGCCATTTGAATTAAGTTCGGTTGCAACATTCTGTGTTTCATCGTCAATAAGAAGGTCCAAGGTATACAGTAAACCCGAAGTGAAGCATCGGAATCTAAAACTGGACTCACAGGAGAGGTTCAAATTATAGAAAGTTAGTGAGTCAGTCCTCTTGTACTTAAGTCGGCATTGTCCTTTTTGTATGAAATTCGGATGCAATTTCTGTGTTTCATCGTCAATAGGAAGGTCCAAGGGATACTGTATAACTGAAGTGAGGCATCGAAATCTAAAACTTGACTCACGCGTGAAGTTCAAATCAAAGAGAGTTAGAGTCAGTCCTCTTGTACTTAAGTCGGCTTTGTGCGTTTTGAATTAAATTTGGATGCAATTTCTGTGTTTCGTCGTCAATAAGAAGGTCCAAGGGATGCAGTAAACCTGAAGTGAAGCATCTGAATCAAAAACTGGACTCACAGGAGAGGTTCAAATCATAGAAAGTTAGAGTGTCAGTCCTCTTGTACTTACGTCGGCATTGTGCCTATTGTATCAAATTCGGATGGAATTTCTGTGTTTCATCGTCAATAAGACGGTCCAAGGGATACAGTAAACCTGCAGTGAGGCATCGGAATCCAAAAATGGACTCACAGGAGAGGTTCAAATCATAGAAAATTAGAGTGTCAGTCCTTTTGTACTTACGTCGGCATTGTGACTTTTGTATTAAATTCGGATGCAATTTCTGTGTTTCATCGTCAATAAGAAGGTCCAAGGGATACAGTAGACCTGAAGTTAGGCATCGGAATCTAAAGCTGGACTCACAGGAGAAGTTCAAATCAAAGAAAGTTATAGTGTCAGTCCTCTTGTACTTAAGTCAGCATAGTGCATTTGGATTTAAATTTGGATGCAATTTCTGTGTTTCATCGTCATTAAGAAAGTCCAAGGGATACAGTAAACCTGAAGTGAAGCATCGTAATCTACAACTGGACTCACAGGAGAGGTTCAAATCATAGAATGTTAGAGTGTCAGTCTTCTTGTACTTAAGTCGGCATTGTGCTTTTTGTATTAAATTCGGATGCAGTTTCTGTGTTTTATCGACAATAAGAAGGTCCCAGGGATACAGTATACCTGAAGTGAAGCATCGGAATCTGTACTGGACTCACAGGAGAGGTTCAAATCATTGAAAGTTGGAGTGTCAGTCCTCTTGTACTTAAGTCGTCATTGTGCCTATTGTATTAAATTCGGACGGAATTTCTGTGTTTCATCGTCAATTAGAAGGTGCAAGGGATACAGTAAACCTGCAGTGAGGCATCGGAATCTAAAACTGGAATCACAGGAGAGTTTCAAATCATAGAAAGTTAGAGTGTCAATCCTCTTGTACTTAAGTCGGCATTGTGCCTTTTGCATTAAATTCGGATGCGATTTCTGTGTTTCATCGTCAATAAGAAGGTCCAAGGGATACATTAAACCTGAAGTGAGGCATCGGAATCTAAAACTGGACTAAGAGGAGAGGTTCAAATAATAGAAAATTAGAGAGTCAGTCCTCTTGTACTTAAGTCGGCATTGTGCATTTTGTATTTAATTCGGATGCAATATCTGTGTTTCATCGTCAATAATAAGGTCCAAGGTATACAATAATCCTGAAGTGAAGCATCGGAATCTAAAACTGGACTCACAGGAGAGGTTCAAATCACAGAAAGTGAGAGTGTCAGTCCTTTGTACTTAAGTCGGCATTGTGCTTTTTGTATTAAATTCGGATGCAATTTCTGTGTTCCATCGTCAATAAGAAGGTCCAAGGGGTACAGTAAACCTGAAGTGAAACATCGGATTCTGTACTGGACTCACAGGAGAGGTTCAAATCATAGAAAGTTAGAGTGTCAGTCCTCTTGTACTTACGTCGGCATTGTGCCTATTGTATAAAATTCGGATGGAATTTCTGTGTTTCATTGTCAGTAAGAAGGTCCATGGGATACAGTAAACCTGCAGTGAGGCATCGGAATCTAAAAGTGGACTCAGAGGAGAGGTTCAAATCATAAAAAAATAGGGTGTCTGTCCTCTTGTACTTACGTCGGCATTGTGGCTTTTGTATTAAATTCGGATGCAATTTCTGTGTTTCATCGTCATTAAGAAGGTCCAAGGGATACAGTAAACCTGAAGTGAAGCATCGTAATCTACAACTGGATTCACAGGAGAGGTTCAAATCATAGAAACTTAGAGTGTCAGTCCTCTTGTACTTAACTCGGCATTGTGCCTTTTGAGTTTTATTCCGATGCAATATCTGTGCTTCATCGTCAATAAGAAGGTCCAAGGTACACAGTAAACCTGAAGTGAAGCATCGGAATCTAAAACTGGACTCACTGGAGAGGTTCAAATCATAGAAAGTTCGAGTGTAAGTCCTCTTCTACTTAAGTCGGCATTGTGAATTTTGAATTTAATTCCGATGCAATTTTTGTGTCTCATCGTCAATAATAAGGTCCAAGGTATACAGTAAATCTGAGTGAAGCATCGGAATCAAAATCTGGACTCACAGGAGAGGTTCAAATCATAGAAAGTTAGAGTGTCAGTCCTCGTTTACTTAAGTCGGCATTGTGCTTTTTGTATTAAATTCGGATGCAGTTTCTGTGTTTCATCGTCATTAAGAAGGTCCAAGGGATACAGTAAACCTGAAGTGAAGCATCGAAATCTACAACTGGACTCACAGGAGAGGTTCAAATCATAGAAAACTTAGAGTGTCAGTCCTCTTGTACTCAAGTCGACGTTGCGCCTTTTGTATTAAATTCGGATGCAATTTCTGTGTTTCATCCTCATTAAGAAGGCCCAAGGGATACAGTAAACCTTAAGTGAAGCATCGGAATCTAAAACTGGACTCACAGGAGAGGTTCAAATCGTAGAAAGTGGGATTGTCAGTCATCTTATCCTTAAGTCGGCATTGTGCTTTTTGTATTAAATTCGGATGCAATTTCTGTGTTTCATCGTCAATAAGAAGGTCCAAGGGATACAGTAAACATGAAGTGAAGCATCGGAAACTAAAACAGGACTCACAGGAGAGGTTCAAATCATAGAAAGTTAGAGTGTCAGTACTCTTGTACTTAAGTCGGCATTGTGCCTTTAGAATTTAATTCCGACTCAAATTTTTGTGTTTCATCGTCAACAAGAAGTTCCAAGGTATACAGCAAACCAGAAATGAAGCATCGGAATCTAAAACTGGACTCACAGGAGAGGTTCAAATCATAGACAGTTAGAGTGTCAGTCCTCTTGTACTTAAGTCGACGTTGTGCCTTTTGTATTATATTCGGATGCGATTTCTGTGTTTCATCGTCAATAAGAAGGTCCAAGGTATACAGTAAACCTGAAGTGAAGCATCGGAATCTAAAACTGGACTCACAGGAGAGGTTCAAATCATAGAAAGTGAGAACCTCAGTCCTTTGGTACTTAAGTCGGCATTGTGATTTTTGTATTAAATTCGGATGCAATTTCTGTGTTTCATCGTCAATAAGATGGTCCAAGGGATACAGTAAACCTGAAGTGAAGCATCGAAATCTATAACTGGACTCACAGGAGAGGTTCAAGTCATAGAAACTTAGAGTGTCAGTGCTCTAGTACTTAAGTCAGCATTGTGGCTTTTGTATTAACTTCGGATGCAATTTCTGTTTTTCATCGTCAATAGGATGGTCCGAGGTATACAGTAAACCAGAAGTGAAGCATCGGAATCTAAAACTGGACTCACAGGAGAGGTTCGATTCATAGAAAGTTAGAGTGTCAGTTCTCTTGTACTTATGTCGGCATTGTGCCTTTTGTATTCAATTCGGATGCAATATCTGTGTTTCATCGTCAATAAGAAGGTCCAAGGGAGACCGTAAACCTGAAGTGAGGCATCGGAATCTAAAACTGGACTCACAGGAGAGGTCCAAATTATAGAAAGTTAGAGTGTCACTCCTCTTGTACTTAAGTCGACATTGTGCCTTTTGTATTAAATTCGGATGCAATTTCTGTGTTTCATCGTCAATAAGAAGGTCCAAGGGATACAGTAAACCTGAAGTGAGCCATCGGAATTTAAAACTGGACTCACAGGAGAGGTTCAAATCGTAGAAAGTTAGAGTGTCAGTCCTCTTGTACTTAAGTCGGCATTGTGCCATTTGAATTAAATTCGGATGCAACATTCTGTGTATCATCGTCAATAAGAAGGCCCAAGGTATACAGAAATCCTGAAGTGGAGCATCGGAATCTAAAACTGTACTCACAAAAGAGAATCAAATCATAGAAAGTGGGAGAGTCAGTCCTCTTGCACTTAAGTCGGCATTGTGCTTTTTGTATTAAATTCGGATGCAATTTCTGTGTTTCATCGTCAATAGGAAGGTCCAAGGGATACAATATACCTGAAGTGAGTCATCGGAATCTAAAACTGGACTCACAAGAGAAGTTCAAATCAAAGAAAATTACAGTCAGTCCTTTTGTACTTAAGTCGGCTTTGTGCCTTTTGAATTAAATTTGGATGCAATTTCTGTGTTTCATCGTCAATAAGAAGGTCCAAGGTCTACATTAAACCTGAAGTGAAGCATCGGAATCTAAAACTGGACTCACAGGAGAGGTTCAAATCGTAGAAAGTTAGAGTGCCAGTCCTCTTGTACTGAAGTCGATGTTGTGCCTTTTGTATTAAATTCGGATGCAATTTCTGTGTTTCATCGTCAATAAGAAGGTGCAAGGGATACAGTAAACCTGAAGTGAAGCATCGGAATCTAAAACTGGACTCACAGGAGAGGTTCGATTCATAGAAAGTTAGAGTGTCAGTTCTCTTGTACTTATGTCGGCATTGTGCCTTTTGTATTAAATTCGGACGCAATATCTGTGTTTCATCGTCAATAAGAAGGTCCAAGGGAGACAGTAAACCTGAAGTGAGGCATCGGAATCTAAAACTGGACTCACAGGAGAGGTTCAAATAATAGAAAGTTAGTGTGTCAGTCCTCTTGTACTTAAATCGACATTGTGCCTTTTGTATTAAATTCGGATGCAATTTCTTTGTTTCATCGTCAATAAGAAGGTCCAAGGGATACAGTAAACCTGAAGTGCGGCATCGGAATCTAAAACTGGACTCACAGGAGAGGTTCAAATAATAGAAAGTTAGTGTGTCAGTCCTCTTGTACTTAAATCGACATTGTGCCTTTTGTATTAAATTCGGATGCAATTTCTTTGTTTCATCGTCAATAAGAAGGTCCAAGGGATACAGTATACCTGAAGTGAGGCATCGGAATCTAAAACTGGACTCACAGGTGAAGTTCAAATCAAAGAAAGTTAGAGTCAGTCCTCTTGTACTTAAGTCGGCTTTGTGCCTTTTGAATTAAATTTGGATGCAATTTCTGTGTTTCATTGTCAATAAGAAGGTCCAAGGAATGCAGTAAACCTGAAGTAAAGCATCGTAATCTAAAATTTGACTCACAGGAGAGGTTCAAGTCATAGAAAGTTAGAGTGTCAGTCCTTTTGTACTTATGTCGGCATTGTGCCTATTGTATCAAAATCGGATGGAATTTCTGTGTTTCATCGTCAATAAGAAGGTCCAAGGTATACAGAAAACCTGAAGTGGAGCATCGGAATCTAAAACTGGACTCACAGGAGAGGTTCAAATCATAGAAAGTTAGAGTGTCAGTCCTCTTGTATTTAAGTCGACGTTGTGCCTCTTGTATTAAATTCGGATGCGATTTCTGTGTTTCATCGTCAATAAGAAGGTCCAAGGTATACAGTAAACCTGAAGTGAAGCATCGGAATCTAAAACTGGGCTCACAAGAGAGGTTCAAGTCATAGAAAACTTAGAGTGTCAGTCCTCTTGTACTCAAGTCGACGTTGTGCCTTTTGTATTAAATTCGGATGCAATTTCTGTGTTTCATCCTCATTAAGAAGGCCCAAGGGATACAGTAAACCTTAAGTGAAGCATCGGAATGTAAAACTGGACTCACAGGAGAGGTTCAAATCATAGAAAGTGATATTGTCAGTCATCTTGTACTTAAGTCGGCATTGTGCTTTTTGTATTAAATTCGGATGCAATTTCTGTGTTTCATCGTCAATAAGAAGGTCCAAGGGATACAGTAAACCTGAAGTGAAGCATCGGAAACTAAAACAGGACTCACAGGAGAGGTTCAAATCATAGAAAGTTAGAGTGTCAGTACTCTTGTACTTAAGTCGGCATTGTGCCTTTAGAATTTAATTCCGACTCAAATTTTTGTCTTTCATCGTCAACAAGAAGTTCCAAGGTATACAGCAAACCAGAAGTCAAGCATCGGAATCTAAAACTGGACTAACAGGAGAGGTTCAAATCATAGAAAATTAGAGTGTCAGTCCTCTTGTACTTAAGTCGACGTTGCGCCTTTTGTATTAAATTCGGATGCGATTTCTGTGCTTCATCGTCAGTAAGAAGGTCCAAGGTATACAGTAAACCTGAAGTGAAGCATCGGAATCTAAAACTGGACTCACAGGAGAGGTTCAAATCATAGAAAGTTAGAGTGCCAGTCCTCTTGTACTTAAGTCGACGTTGTGCCTTTTGTATTAAATTCGGATGCAATTTCTGTGTTTCATCCTCATTAAGAAGGCCCAAGGGATACAGTAAACCTGAAGTGAAGCATCGGAATCTAAAACTGGACTCACAGGAGAGGTTCAAATCATAGAAAGTGAGAGTCTCAGTCCTTTGGTACTTAAGTCGGCATTGTGATTTTTGTATTAAATTCGGATGCAATTTCTGTGTTTCATCGTCAATAAGATGGTCCAAGGGATACAGTAAACCTGAAGTGAAGCATCGGAATCTATAACTGGACTCACAGGAGAGGTTCAAGTCATAGGAAGTTAGAGTGTCAGTGCTCTAGTACTTAAGTCAGCATTGTGGCTTTTGTATTAACTTCGGATGCAATTTCTGTTTTTCATCGTCAATAGGATGGTCCGAGGTATACAGTAAACCAGAAGTGAAGCATCGGAATCTAAAACTGGACTCACAGGAGAGGTTCGATTCATAGAAAGTTAGAGTGTCAGTTCTCTTGTACTTATGTCGGCATTGTGCCTTTTGTATTCAATTCGGATGCAATATCTTGTTTTCATCGTCAATAAGAAGGTCCAAGGGAGACCGTAAACCTGAAGTGAGGCATCGGAATCTAAAACTGGACTCACAGGAGAGGTCCAAATTATAGAAAGTTAGAGTGTCACTCCTCTTGTACTTAAGTCGACATTGTGCCTTTTGTATTAAATTCGGATGCAATTTCTGTGTTTCATCGTCAATAAGAAGGTCCAAGGGATACAGTAAACCTGAAATGAGCCATCGGAATTTAAAACTGGACTCACAGGAGAGGTTCAAATCATAGAAAGTTAGAGTGTCAGTCCTCTTGTACTTAAGTCGGCATTGTGCCATTTGAATTAAATTCGGATGCAACATTCTGTGTTTCATCGTCAATAAGAAGGCCGAAGGTATACAGAAATCCTGAAGTGGAGCATCGGAATCTAAAACTGGACTCACAGGAGAGAATCAAATCATAGAAAGTTGGAGAGTCAGTCCTCTTGTACTTAAGTCGGCATTGTGCCTTTTGTATTAAATTCGGATGCAATTTCTGTGTTTCATCGTCAATAGGAAGGTCCAAGGGATACAATATACCTGAAGTGAGTCATCGGAATCTAAAACTGGACTCACAAGAGAAGTTCAAATCAAAGAAAATTACAGTCAGTCCTTTTGTACTTAAGTCGGCTTTGTGCCTTTTGAATTAAATTTGGATGCAATTTCTGTGTTTCATCGTCAATAAGAAGGTCCAAGGGATGCAGTAAACCTGAAGTGAAGCATCGTAATCTAAAACTTGACTCACAGGAGAGGTTCAAATCATAGAAAGTCAGAGTGTCGGTCGTCTTGTACTTAACTCTGCTTTGTGCCTTTTGAATTTAATTCCGATGCAATTTCTGTGCTTCATCGTCAATAAGAAGGTGCAAGGGATACAGTAAACCTGAAGTGAAGCATCGGAATCTAAAACAGGACTCACAGGAGAGATTCAAATCATAGAAAGTTAGAGTGTCAGTACTCTTGTACTTAAGTCGTCATTGTGAATTTTTAATTTAATTTCGATGCAATTTCTGTGTTTCATTGTCAATAAAAAGTTCCAAGGTAAACAGTAAACCTGAAGTGAAGCATCGGAATCTAAAACTGGACTTACAGGAGAGGTTCAAATCATAGAAAGTTAGAGTGCCAGTCCTTTTGTACTTAAGTTGGCATTGTGCCTTTTGTATTAAATTCGCATGCAATTTCTGTGTTTCATCGTCAACAAAAAGGTCCGAGGGATACAGTAAACCTGAAGTGATGCATCGGAATCTAAAACTGGACTCACAGGAAAGGTTCAAATCATAGAAAGTTAGAGTGTCAATTCTCTTGTACTTAAGTCGGCATTGTGCCTTTTGTATTTAATTCCTATGCAATTTCTGTGTTTCATCGTCAATAAGAAGGTCCAAGGGATACAGTTAATCTGAAGTGAAACATCGGAATCTAAAACTGGACTCACAGGAGAGGTTCAAATCATAGAACGTGAGAGTCTCAGTCCTTTGGTACTTAAGTCGGCATTGTGCCTTTTGTATTAAATTCGGATGCAATTTCTGTGTTTCATCGTCAACAAAAAGGTCCGAGGGATACATTAAACCTGAAGTGATGCATCGGAATCTAAAACTGGACTCACAGGAGTGGTTCAAATCATAGCAGGTTAGAGTGTCAATCCTCTTGTACTTAAGTCGGCATTGTGCCTTTAGTATTTAATTCCTATGCAATTTCTGTGTTTCATCGTCAATAAGAAGGTCAAAGGTATACAGTAAACCAGAAGTGAAGCATCGGAATCTAAAACTGGACTCACAGGAGAGGTTCGATTCATAGAAAGTTAGAGTGTCAGTTCTCTTGTACTTATGTCGGCATTGTGCCTTTTGTATTAAATTCGGACGCAATATCTGTGTTTCATCGTCAATAAGAAGGTCCAAGGGAGACAGTAAACCTGAAGTGAGGCATCGGAATCTAAAACTGGACTCACAGGAGAGGTTCAAATAATAGAAAGTTAGTGTGTCAGTCCTCTTGTACTTAAGTCGACATTGTGCCTTTTGTATTAAATTCGGATGCAATTTCTGTGTTTCATCGTCAATAAGAAGGTCCAAGGGATACAGTAAACCTGAAGTGCGGCATCGGAATTTAAAACTGGACTCACAGGAGAGGTTCAAATCATAGAAAGTTAGAGTGTCAGTCCTCTTGTACTTAAGTCGGCATTGTGCCATTTGAATTAAATTCGGATGCAACATTCTGTGTTTCATCGTCAATAAGAAGGTCCAAGGTATACAGAAAACCTGAAGTGGAGCATCGGAATCTAAAACTGGACTCACAGGAGAGGTTCAAATCATAGAAAGTTGGAGAGTCAGTCCTCTTGTACTTAAGTCGGCATTGTGCTTTTTGTACTAAATTCGGATGCAATTTCTGTGTTTCATCGTCAATAGGAAGGTCCAAGGGATACAGTATACCTGAAGTGAGGCATCGGAATCTAAAACTGGACTCACAGGTGAAGTTCAAATCAAAGAAAGTTAGAGTCAGTCCTCTTGTACTTAAGTCGGCTTTGTGCCTTTTGAATTAAATTTGGATGCAATTTCTGTGTTTCATTGTCAATAAGAAGGTCCAAGGAATGCAGTAAACCTGAAGTAAAGCATCGTAATCTAAAATTTGACTCACAGGAGAGGTTCAAGTCATAGAAAGTTAGAGTGTCAGTCCTTTTGTACTTATGTCGGCATTGTGCCTATTGTATCAAAATCGGACGGAATTTCTGTGTTTCATCGTCAATAAGAAGGTCCAAGGGATACAGTAAACCTGAAGTGAGGCATCGGAATCTAAAACTGGACTCACAGGAGAAGTTCAAATCAAAGAAAGTTATAGTGTCAGTCCTCTTGTACTTAAGTCGGCATAGTGCCTTTGGATTTAAATTTGAATGCAATTTCTGTGTTTCATCGTCATTAAGAAGGTCCAAGGGATACAGTAAACCTGAAGTGAAGCATCGTAATCTACAACTGGACTCACAGGAGAGGTTCAAATCATAGAAAGTTAGAGTGTCAGTCCTCTTGTACTTAAGTCGGCATTGTGCTTTTTGTATTAAATTCGGATGCAGTTTCTGTCTTTCATCGTCAATAAGAAGGTCTAAGGGATACAGTATACCTGAAGTGAAGCATCGGAATCTGTACTGGACTCACAGGAGAGGTTCAAATCATAGAAAGTTGGAGTGTCAGTCCTCTTGTACTTAAGTCGGCATTGTGCCTATTGTATTAAATTCGGATGGAATTTCTGTGTTTCATCGTCAATTAGAAGGTGCAAGGTATACAGTAAACCTGCAGTGAGGCATCGGAATCTAAAACTGGAATCACAGGAGAGGTTCAAATCATAGAAAGTTAGAGTGTCAACCCTCTTGTACTTAAGTCGGCATTGTGCCTTTTGTATTAAATTCGGATGCAATTTCTGTGTTTCATCGTCAATAAAAAGGTCCAAGGGATACATTAAACCTGAAGTGAGGCATCGGAATCAAAAACTGGACTCACAGGAGAGGTTCAAATCATAGAAAGTGAGAGTGTCAGTCCTTTGTACTTAAGTAGGCATGGTGCTTTTTGTATTAAATTCGGATGCAATTTCTGTGTTCCATCGTCAATAAGAACGTCCAAGGGATACAGTAAACCTGAAGTGAAACATCGGATTCTGTACTGGACTCACAGGAGAGGTTCAAATCATAGAAATTTAGAGTGTCAGTCCTCTTGTACTTACGTCGGCATTGTGCCTACTGTATCAAATTTGGATGGAATTTCTGTGTTTCATCGTCAATAGGAAGGTCCATGGGATACAGTAAACCTGCAGTGAGGCATCGGAATCTAAAAATGGACTCACAGGAGAGGTTCAAATCATAGAAATATAGGGTGTCAGTCCTCTTGTACTTACGTCGGCATTGTGGCTTTTGTATTAAATTCGGCTGCAATTTCTGTGTTTCATCGTCATTAAGAAGGTCCAAGGGATACAGTAAACCTGAAGTGAAACATCGTAATCTACAACTGGACTCACAGGAGAGGTTGAAATCATAGAAACTTAGAATGTCAGTCCTCTTGTACTTAACTCGGCATTGTGCCTTTTGAATTTTATTCCGATGCAATATCTGTGCTTCATCGTCAATAAGAAGGTCCAAGGTACACAGTAAACCTGAAGTGAAGCATCGGAAACTAAAACTGGACTCACAGGAGAGGTTCAAATCATAGAAAGTTAGAGTCTAAGTCCTCTTGTACTTAAGTCGGCATTGTGCCTTTTGAATTTAATTCCGATGCAATTTCTGTGTTTCATCGTCAATAATAAAGTCCAAGGTATACAGTAAACCTGAGTGAAGCATCTGAATCAAAAACTGGACTCACAGGAGACGTTCAAATCATAGAAAGTTAGAGTGCCAGTCCTCTTGTACTTACGTCGGCATTGTGCCTATTGTATCAAATTCGGATGGAATTTCTGTGTTTCATCGTCAATAAGAAGGTCCAAGGGATACAGTAAACCTGCAGTGAGGCATCGGAATCTAAAAATGGACTCACAGGAGCGGTTCAAATCATAGGAAGTTAGAGTGTCAGTCCTCTTGTACTTAAGTCGGCATTGTGCTTTTTGTATTAAATTCGGATGGAATTTCTGTGTTTCATCGTCAATTAGAAGGTGCAAGGGATACAGTAAACCTGCAGTGAGGCATCGGAATCTAAAATTGGAATCGCAGGAGAGGTTCAAATCATAGAAAGTTAGAGTGTCAATCCTCTTGTACTTAAGTCGGCATTGTGCCTTTTGCATTAAATTCGGATGCAATTTCTGTGTTTCATCGTCAATAAGAAGGTCCAAGGGATACATTAAACCGGAAGTGAGGCATCGGAATCTAAAACTGGACTAAGAGGAGAGGTTCAAATCATAGAAAATTAGAGTGTCAGTCCTCTTGTACTCAAGTCGGCATTGTGGATTTTGTATTAAATTCGGATGCAATTTCTGTGTTTCATCGTCAATAATAAGGTCCAAGGTATACAATAAACATGAAGTGAAGCATCGGAATCAAAAACTGGACTCACAGGAGAGGTTCAAATCATAGAAAGTGAGAGTGTCAGTCCTTTGTACTTAAGTTGGCATTGTGCTTTTTGTATTAAATTCGGATGCAATTTTTGTGTTCCATCGTCAATAAGAAGGTCCAAGGGATACAGTAAACCTGAAGTGAAACATCGGATTCTGTACTGGACTCACAGGAGAGGTTCAAATCATAGAAAGTTAGAGTGTCAGTCCTCTTGTACTTACGTCGGCATTGTGCCTATTGTATCAAATTCGGATGGAATTTCTGTTTTTCATCGTCAATAAGAATGTCCATGGGATACAGTAAACCTGCAGTGAGGCATCGGAATCTAAAAATGGACTCAGAGGAGAGGTTCAAATCATAGAAAAATAGGGTGTCAGTCCTCTTGTACTTACGTCGGCATTGTGGCTTTTGTATTAAATTCGGATGCAATTTCTGTGTTTCATCGTCATTAAGAAGGTCCAAGGGATATAGTAAACCTGAAGTGAAGCATCGTAAACTACAACTGGACTCACAGGAGAGGTTCAAATCATAGAAACTTAGAGTGTCAGTCCTCTTGTACTTAACTCGGCATTGTGCATTTTGAATTTTATTCCGATGCAATATCTGTGCTTCATCGTCAATAAGAAGGTCCAAGGTATACAGTAAACCTGAAGTGAAGCATCGGAATCTAAAACTGGACTCACAGGAGTGGTTCAAATCATAGAAAGTTCGAGTGTAAGTCCTCTTCTACTTAAGTCGGCATTGTGCCTCTTGAATTTAATTCTGATGCAATTTCTGTGCTTCGTCGTCAAATAGAAGGTCCAACGGATACAGTAAACCTGAAGTGAAGCATCGTAATCTAAAACTGGACTCACAGGAGATGTTCAAATCATAGAAAGTTAGAGTGTCAGTCCTCTTGTACTTAAGTCGGCATTGTGGCTTTTGTATTAAATTCGGATGCAATTTCTGTGTTTCATCGTCAATAAGAAGGTCCAAGGTATTCAGTAAACCTGAAGTGAAGCATCGGAATCTAAAACGGGACTCACAGGAGAGGTTCAAATCATAGAAAGTTAGAGAGTCAGTCAACTTGTACTTAAGTCGGCATTGTGCCTATTGTATTAAATTCGGATGGAATTTCTGTGTTTCATCGTCAATAAGAAGGTCCAAGGGATACTGTAAACCTGAAGTGAGGCATCGGAATCTTAAACTGGACTCACAGGAGAAGTTCAAATCAAGGAAAGTTAGAGTGTCAGTCCTCTTGTACTTAAGACGGCTTTGTGCCTTTTGAATTAAATTTGGATGCAATTTCTGTGTTTCATCGTCAATAAGAAGGTCCAAGGGATGCAGTAAACCTGAAGTGGAGCATCGTAATCTAAAACTTGACTCACAGGAGAGGATCAAATCATAGAAAGTTAGAGTGTCAGTCCTCTTGTACTTACGTCGGCATTGTGCCTAGTGTATCAAATTCGGATGGAATTTCTGTGTTTCATCGTCAATAAGAAGGTCCAAGGGATACAGTAAACCTGCAGTGAGGCATCGGAATCTAAAAGTGGACTCACAGGAGAAGTTCAAATCAAAGAAAGTTATAGTGTCAGTCCTCTTGTACTTAAGTCGGCATAGTGCCTTTGGATTTATATTTTGATGTAATTTGTGTGTTTCATCGTCATTAAGAAGGTCCAAGGGATACAGTAAACCTGAAGTGAAGCATCGTAATCTACAACTGGACTCACAGGAGAGGTTCAAATCATAGAAAGTTAGAGTGTCAGTCCTCTTGTACTTATGTCGGCATTGTGCTTTTTGTATTAAATTCGGATGCAGTTTCGGTGTTTCATCGTCAATAAGAAGGTCCAAGGGATACAGTATACCTGAAGTGAAGCATCGGAATCTGTACTGGACTCACAGGAGAGGTTCAAATCATAGAAAGTTGGAGTGTCAGTCCTCTTGTACTTAAGTCGGCATTGTGCCTATTGTGTTAAATTCGAATGGAATTTCTGCGTTTCATCGTCAATTAGAAGGTGCAAGGGATACAGTAAACCTGCAGTGAGGCATCGGAATCTGAAACTGGAATCACAGGAGAGGTTCAAATCACAGAAAGTTAGAGTGTCAAACCTCTTGTACTTAAGTCGGCATTGTGCCTTTTGTATTAAATTCGGATGCAATTTCTGTGTTTCATCGTCAATACGAAGGTCCAAGGGATACATTAAACCTGAAGTGAGGCATCGGAATCTAAAACTGGACTAAGAGGAGAGGCTCAAATCATAGAAAATTAGAGTGTCAGTCCTCTTGTACTTAAGTCGGCATTGTGCATTTTGTATTGAATTCGGATGCAATTTCTGTGTTTCATCGTCAATAATAAGGTCCAAGGTATACAATAAACCTGAAGTGAAGCATCGGAATCTAAAACTGGACTCACAGGAGAAGTTCAAATCATAGAAAGTGAGAGTGTCAGTCCGTTGTACTTAAGTCGGCATTGTGCTTTTTGTATTAAATTCGGAAGCAATTTCTGTGTTCCATCGTCAATATGAAGGACCAAGGGATACAGTAAACCTGAAGTGAAACATCGGATTCTGTACTGGACTCACAGGAGAGGTTCAAATCACAGAAAGTTAGAGTGTCAGTCCTCTTGTACTTACGTCGGCATTGTGCCTATTGTATCAAATTCGGATGAAATTTCTGTGTTTCATCGTCAATAAGAAGGTCCAAGGGATTCAGTAAACCTGCAGTGAGGCATCGGAATCTAAAAATGGACTCACAGGAGAGGTTCAAATCATAACAAAATTGAGTGTCAGTCCTCTTGTACTTACGTCGGCATTGAGGCTTTTGTATTAAATTCGGATGCAATTTCTGTGTATCATCGTCATTAAGAAGGTCCAAGGGATACAGTAAACCTGAAGTGAAGCATCGTAATCTACAACTGGACTCACAGCAGAGGTTCAAATTATAGAAACTTAGAGTGTCAGTCCTCGTGTACTTATCTCGGCATTGTGCCTTTTGAATTTTATTCCGATGCAATATCTGTGCTTCATCGTCAATAAGAAGGTCCAAGGTACACAGTAAACCTGAATTGAAACATCGGAATCTAAAACTGGACTCACAGGAGAGTTTTAAATCATAGAAAGTTAGAGTGTAAGTCCCCTTGTACTTAAGTCGGCATTGTGCATTTTGAATTTAATTCCGATGCAATTTCTGTGTTTCATCGTCAATAATAAGGTCCAAGGTATACAGTAAGTCTCAGTGAAGCATCGGAATCTAAAACTGGAATCACAGGAGAGGTTCAAATCATAGAAAGTTAGAGTGTCAGTCCTCTTGTACTTAAGTCAGCATTGTGCTTTTTGTATTAATTCGGATACAGTTTCTGTGTTTCATCGTCAATAAGAAGGTCCAACGGATACAGTATACCTGAAGTGAAGCATCGGAATCTGTACTGGACTCACAGGAGAGGTTCAAATCATAGAAAGTTGGAGTGTCAGTCCTCTTGTACTTAAGTCGGCATTGTGCCTATTGTATTAAATTCGGATGGAATTTCTGTGTTTCATCGTCAATAAGAAGGTCCAAGGGATACAGTAAACCTGCAGTGAGGCATCGGAATCTAAAAATGGACTCACAGGAGTGGTTCAAATCATAGATAGTTAGAGTGTCAGTCCTCTTGTACTTAACTCGGCATTGTGCCTTTTGAATTTAATTCCGATGCAATTTCTGTGCTTCGTCGTCAATAAGAAGGTCCAACGTATACAGTAAACCGGAAGTGATGCATCGTAATCTAAAACTGGACTCACAGGAGAGGTTCAAATCATAGAAAGTAAAAGTCTCAGTCCTCTTGCACTTAAGTCGGCATTGTGCCTTTTGTATTAAAATCGGATGCAATTTCTGTGTTTCATCGTCAATAAGAAGGTCCAAGGGATACAATAAACCTGAAGTGAGGCATCGGAATCTAAAACTGGACTCACAGGAGAAGTTCAAATCAAGGAAAGTTAGAGTGTCAGTCCTCTTGTACTTAAGTCGGCAAAGTGCCTTTGGATTTAAATTTGGATGCAATTTCTGTGTTTCATCGGCAGTAAGAAGGTCCAAGGGATACAGTGAACCTGAAGTGAAGCATCGTAATCTAAAACTGGACTCACCGGAGAGGTTCAAATCATAGAAAGTTAGAGTGTCAGTCCTCTTTTACTTAACTCGGCATTGTGCCTCTTGAATTTAATTCCGATGCAATTTCTGTGCTTCATCGTCAATAAGAAGGTCCAAGGTACACAGTAAACCTGAAGTGAAGCATCGGAATCTTAAACTGGACTCACAGGAGAGGTTCAAATCATAGAAAGTTAGAGTGTAAGTCCTCTTGTACTTAAGTCGGCATTGTGGCTTTTGTATTAAATTCGAATGCAATTTCTGTGTTCCATCGTCAATTAGAAGGTCCAAGGGATACAGTAAACCTGAAGCGAAACATCGGAATCTGTACTGGACTCACAGGAGAGGTTCAAATCATAGAAAGATAGAGTGTCAGTCCACTTGTACTTACGTCGGCATTGTGCCTATTGTATCAAATTCGGATGCAATTTCTGTGCTTCGTCGTCAATAAGAAGGTCCAACGGATACAGTAAACCTGAAGTGAAGCATCGTAATTTAAAACTGGACTCACATTAGAGGTTCAAATCATAGGAAGTAAGAGTGTCAGCCCTCTTGTACTTAAGTCGGCATTGTGGCTTTTGTATTAAATTCGGATGCAATTTCTGTGTTTCATCGTCAATAAGAAGGTCCAAGGTATACAGTAAACCTGAAGTGAAGCATCGGAATCTAAAACGGGACTTACAGGAGAGGTTCAAATTATAGAAAGTTAGAGAGTCACTCTTCTTGTACTTAAGTCGGCATTGTGCCTTTTGTATTAAATTCGGATGCAATTTCTGTGTTCCATCGTCAATAAGAACGTCCAAGGGATACAGTAAACCTGAAGTGAAACATCCGATTCTGTACTGGACTCACAGGAGAGGTTCAAATCATAGAAAGTTAGAGTGTCAGTCCTCTTGTACTTACGTCGGCATTGTGCCTACTGTATCAAATTTGGATGGAATTTCTGTGTTTCATCGTCAATAAGAACGTCCAACTTACACAGTAAACCTGAGGTGAAGCATCGGAATCTAAAACTGGACTCACAGGAGAGGTTCAAATCATAGAAAGTTAGAGTGTAAGTCCTCTTGTACTTAAGTCGGCATTGTGCCTTCTGAATTTAATTCCGATGCAATTTCTGTGTTTCATCGTCAGTAATAAGGTCCAAGGTATACAGTAAACCTGAGTGACGCATCGGAATCAAAAACTGGACTCACAGGAGAGGTTCAAATCACAGGAAGTTAGAGTGTCAGTCCTCTTGTACTTAAGTCGGCATTGTGCTTTTTGTATTAAATTCGGATGCAGTTTCTGTGTTTCATCGTCAATACGAAGGTAAAAGGGATACAGTATACCTGAAGTGAAGCATCGGAATCTGTACTGGACTCACAGGAGAGGTTCAAATCATAGAAAGTTGGAGTGTCAGTGCTCTTGTACTTAAGTCGGCATTGTGCCTATTGTATTAAATTCGGATGGAATATCTGTGTTTCATCGTCAATTAGAATATGCAAGGGATACAGTAAACCTGCAGTGAGGCATCGGAATCTAATACTGGAATCACAGGAGAGGTTCAAATCATAGAAAGTTAAAGTGTCAATCCTCTTGTACGTAAGTTGGCATTGTGTCTTTTGTATTAAATTCGTATCCAATTTCTGTGTTTCATCGTCAATAACAAGGTCCAAGGGATACATTAAACCTGAAGTGAGGCATCGGAATCTATAACTGGACTCACAGGAGAGGTTCAAATCATAGAAAATTAGAGTGTCAGTCCTCTTGTACTTAAGTCGGCATTGTGCCTTTTGTATTAAATTTGGATGCAATTTCTGTGTTTCATCGTCAATAATAAGGTCCAAGGTATACAGTTAACCTGAAGTGAAGCGTCGGAATCTAAAACTGGACTCACAGGAGAGGTTCAAATCATAGAAAGTGAGAGTGTCAGTCCTTTTGTACTTAAGTCGGCATTGTGCCTATTGTATCAAATTCGGATGGTATTTTTGTGTTTCATCGTCAATAAGAAGGTCCAAGGGACACAGTAAACCTGCAGTGAGGCATCGTAATCTAAAACTGGACTCACAGGAGAGGTTCAAATCATAGAAAATTAGAGTGTCAGTCCTCTTGTACTTAACTCGGCATTGTGCCTTTTGAATTAAATTCCGATGCAATTTCTGTGCTTCATCGTCACTATGGAGGTCCAAGGTACACAGTAAACCTGAAGTGAAGCATCGGAATCTAAAAGTGGACTCACAGGAGAGGTTCAAATCATAGAAAGTTAGAGTGTAAGTCTTCTTGTACTTAAGTCGGCATTGTGCCGTTTGAATTTAATGCCGATGCAATTTCTGTGTTTCATCGTCAATAAAAAGGTCCAAGGTATGCAGTAAACCTGAGTGAAGCATCGGAATAAAAAGCTGGACTCACAGGTGAAGTCCAAATCATAGAAAGTTAGATTGTCAGTCCTCCTGTACTTAAGTCGGCATTGTGTTTTTTTTGTATTAAATTCGGATGCAGTTTCTGTGTTTCTTAGTCAACAAGAAGGTCCAAGGGATACAGTAAACCTGCAGTGAGGCATCGGAATCTAAAACTGGACTCACAGGAGAGGGTCAAATCATAGAAAGTTAGATAGTCAATCCTCTTGTCCTTAAGTCGGCATTGTGCCTTTTGTATTTAATTCGGAAGCAATTTCTGTGTTTCAATAAAAAGGTCCAAGGTATACAGTAAACCTGAAGTGAAGCATCAGAATCAAAAACTGGACTCACAGGAGAGGTTCGAATCATAGAAAGTTAGAGTGTCAGTCCTCTTGTACTTAAATCGACATTGTGCTTTTTGTTTAAATTCGGATGCAATTTCTGTGTTTCATCGTCAATAAGAAGGTCCAAGGGATGCAGTAAACCTGAAGAGAGGCATCGGAATCTAAAACTGGAGTCACAGGAGAAGTTCAAATAATATAAAGTTAGAGTGTCAGTCGTCTTGTACTTAACTCGGCATTGTGCCTTTTGAATTTAATTCCGATGCAACTTCTGTGCTTCATCGTCAATAAGAAGGTCCAAGGTACACAGTAAACCTGAAGTGAAGCATCGTAATCTAAAACTCTACTCACAGGAGAGGTTCAAATCATAGAAATTTAGTGTGTCAGTCCTCTTGTACGTAAGTCGGCATTGTGCCATTTATATTAAATTCGGATGCAAATTCTGTGTTTCATCGTCAATAAGAAGGTCCAAGGGATACAGTAAACCTGATGTGAGGCATCGGAATCTAAAACTGGAGTCACAGGAGAGGTTCAAATCATAGAAAGTTAGAGTGTCAGTCGTCTTGTACTTTACTCGGCATTGTGCTTTTTGAATTTAATTCCGATGCAATTTCTGTGCTTCATCGTCAATAAGAAGGTTCAAGGTACACAGTAAACCTGAAGTGAATCATCGTAATCTAAAACTGGACTCACCGGAGAGGTTCAAATCATAGAAAGTTAGAGTGTAAGTCCTCTTGTACTTAAGTCGGCATTGTGCCTTTTGAATTTAATTCCGATGCAATTTCTGTGTTTCATCGTAAATAATAAGATCCAAGGTATACAGTAAACCTGAAGTGAAGCATCGGAATCTAAAACTGGACTCACAAGAGAGGTTCAAATCATAGAAAGTTAGAGTGTCAGTCCACTTGTACTTAAGTCGGCATTGTGCTTTTTGTATTAAATTCGGATGCAATTACTGTGTTTCATCGTCAATAAGAAGGTCCATGGGAAACACCAAACCTGAAGTGAAGCATCAGAATCTGTACTGGACTCACAGGAAAGTTACAAATCACAGAAAGTTAGAGTGTCAGTCCTCTTGTACATAAGTCGGCATTGTGCTTTTTGTATTGAATTCGGATGCAATTTCTGTATTTCATCGTCTATAAGAAGGTCCAAGGGATAGAGTAAACCTGCAGTGAGGCATCGGAATTTAAAACTGGACTCACAGAAGAGGTTCAAATCATAGAAAGTTAGAGTGGCAGTCCTCTTGTACTTAAGTCGGCATTGTGCTTTTGTATTAAATTCGGATGCAATTTGTGTGTTTCATCGTCAATATGAAGGTCCAAGGTATACAGTACACCTGAAGTGAAACATCGGAATCTAAAACTGGACTCACAGGAGAGGTTCAAATCATAGAAAGTTAGAGTGTCAGTCCTCTTGTACATAAGTCGGCATTGTGCTTTTTGTATTAAACTCGGATGCAATTTCTGTGTTTCATCGTCAATAAGAAGGTCCAAGGGATACAGTAAACCTGAAGTGAAGCATCGGAATCTGTACTGGATTCACAGGAAAGGTTCACATCATAGAAAGTTAGAGTGTCAGTCCTCTTGTACTTAAGTCGGCAATGTGCCTATTGTATTAAATTCGGATGGAATTTCTGTGTTTCATCGTCAATAAGAAGGTCCAAGGGATACAATAAACCTGAAGTGAAGCATCGGAATCTAAAACTGGACTAACAGTAGAGGTTCAAACCATAGAAAGTGAGTGTGTCAGTCCTCTTGTACTTAAGTCGGCATTGTGCCTTTTGAATTTAATTCCGATGCAATTTCTGTGTTTCATCGTCAATAAGAAGTTCCAAGGTATACAGCAAATCTAAAGTGAAGCATCGGAATCTAAAACTGGACTCACAGGAGAGGTTCAAATCATAGAAAGTTAGAGTGTCAGTCCTCTTGTACTTAAGTCGGCATTGTTCCTATTGTATTAAATTCGGATGGAATTTCTGTGTGTAATCGTCAATAAGAAGGTTAAAGGGATACAGTAAACCTGAAGTGAGGCATCACTTCACAGGAGAGGTTCAATTCGTAGAAAGTTACAGTGTCAGTCCTCTTGTACTTAAGTCGGCATTGTGCCTTTTGTATTAAATTCGGATGCAAATTCCGTGTTTCATCGTCAATAAGAAGGTCCAAGGGATACAGTAAACCCAAAGTGAAGCATCGGAATCTGTACTGGACGCACAGGAAAGGTTCACATCATAGAAAGTTAGTGTGTAAGTCCTCTTGTACTTAAGTCAGCGTTGTGCCTTTTATATTAAATTCGGATGCAATTTCTGTGTTTCATCGTCAATAAGAAGGTACAAGGGATACAGTAAAGCTGAAGTGAAGCATCGGAATCTAAAACTGGACTCACAGGACAAGTTAAAATCATAGAAAGTGAGAGTGTCAGTCCTCTTGTACTTAAGTCGGCATTGTGCCTTTTGTATTACATTCGGATCCAATTTCTGTGTTTCATCGTCAATAACAAGGTCCAAGGTATACAGGAAACCTGAAGTGAAGCATCGGAATCTAAAACTGGACTCACAGGAGAGGTTCAAATCATAGAAATTTAGTGTGTCAGTCCTCTTGTACTTAAGTTGGCATTGTGCCTTTTATATTAAATTCGGATGCAATTTCTGTGTTTCATCGTCAATAAGAAGGTACAAGGGATACAGTAAAGCTGAAGTGAAGCATCGGAATCTGAAACTGGACTCACAGGAGTGGTTCAAATCATAGAAAGTTACAGTGTCAGTCCTCTTGTACTTAAGTCGGCATTGTGCCATTTGAATTTACTTCCGATGCAGTTTCTGTGTTTCATCGTCAACAATAAGGTCCAAGGTATACAGTAAACCTGAAGTGAAGCATCGGAATCAAAAACTTGACTCACAGGAGAGGTTCAAAACATAGAAAGTTAGAGTGTCAGTCTCTTGTACTTAAGTCGGCATTGTGCCTTTTGTACTACATTCGGATACAATTTCTGTGTTTCATCGTCAATAGGCAGGACCAAGGTATACAGCATACCTGAATTGAAGCATCGGAATCTGAAACTGGACTCACAGGAGAGGTTCAAATCATTGAAAGGGAGAGTGTCAGTCCTCTTGTACTTAAGTCGGCATTGTGCATTTTGTATTAAATTCGGATGCATTTTCTTTGTTACATCGTCAATAACAAGGTCCAAGGTATACAGGAAACCTGAAGTGAAGCATCGGAATCTAAAACTGGACTCACAGGAGGGGTTCAAATCGTAGAAAGTTAGTGTGTCAGTCCACTTGTACTTATCTCGGCATTGTGCCTTCTATGTTATGTTCGGATGCAATTTCTGTGTTTCATCGTCAATAAGAAGGTACAAGGGATACAGTAAAGATGAAGTGAAGCATCGGAATCTAAAACTGGACTCACAAGAGAGGTTCCAATCATAGAAAGTGAGAGTGTCAGTCCTCTTGTACTTAAGCCGGCATTGTGCCATTTGTGTTTAAATTCGGATGCAATTTCCGTGTTTCATCGTCAATAAGAAGGTCCAAAGGATTCGGTAAACCTGAAGTGAAGCATCGGAATCTAAAACTGTACTCACAGGAGAGGTTCCAATCATAGAAGGTGAGAGTGTCAGTCCCCTTGTACTTAAGTCGGCATTGTGCCTTTTGTATTAAATTCGGTTGCAAATTCCGTGTTTCATCGTCAGTAAGAAGGTCCAAGGGATACAGTAAACCTGAAGTGAAGCATCGGAATCCAAAACTGGACTCACAGTACAGGTTAAAATCATAGAAAGTAAGAGTGGTAGTCCTCTTGTACTTAAGTCGGCATTGTGCCTTTTGTATTAAATTCGGTCCCAATTTCTGTGTTTCATCGTCAATAACAAGGTCCACGGTATACAGGAAACATGAACTGGAGCATCGGAATCTAAAACTGGACTCACAGAAGAGATTCAAATCATAGAAAGTTAGTGTGTCAGTCCTCTTGTACTTAAGTTGGCATTGTGCCTTTTATATTAAATTCGGATGCAATTTCTGTGTTTCATCGTCAATAAGATGGTCCAAGGTATACAGGAAACCTGAAGTGAAGCATCGGAATCTAAAACTGGACTCACAGGAGAGGTACAAATCATAGAAAGTTAGTGTGTCAGTCCACTTGTACTTAATTCGGCATTGTGCCTTCTGTATTATGTTCGGATGCAATTTCTGTGTTTCATCGTCAATATGAAGGTACAAGGTATACAGTAAAGCTGAAGTGAAGCATCGGAATCTAAAACTGGACTCACAAGAGAGGTTCCAATCATAGAAAGTGAGAGTGTCAGTCCTCTTGTACTTCAGTCGGCATTGTGCCATTTGTGTTACATTCGGATGCAACTTCCGTGTTTCATCGTCAATAAGAAGGTCCAAGGGATACGGTAAACCTGAAGTGAAGCATCGGAATCTAAAACTGTACTCACAGGAGAGGTTCCAATCATAGATGGTGAGAGTGTCAGTCGCCTTGTACTTAAGTCGGCATTGTGCCTTTTGTATTAAATTCGGTTGCAATTTCCGTGTTTCATCGTCAATAAGAAGGTCCAAGGGATACAGTAAACCTGAAGTGAAGCATCGGAATCCAAAACTGGACTCACAGGACAGGTTAAAATCATATAAAGTGAGAGTGTCAGTCCTCTTGTACTTAAGTCGGCATTGTGCCTTTTGTATTAAATTCGGATCCAATTTCTGTGTTTCATCGTCAATAACAAGGTCCAAGGTATACAGGAAACCTGAAGTGGAGCATCGGAATCTAAAACTGGACTCACAGGAGAGGTTCAAATCATAGAAAGTTAGTGTGTCAGTCCTCTTGAACTTAAGTCGGCATTGTGCCTTTTGTATTAAATTCGGATCCAATTTCTGTGTTTCATCGTCAATAACAAGGTCCAAGGTATACAGGAAGCCTGAAGTGGAGCTTCGGAATCTAAAACTGGACTCACAGGAGAGGTTCTAATCATAGAAAGTTAGTGTGTCAGTCCTCTTGTACTTAAGTTGGCATTGTGCATCTTATATTAAATTCGGATGCAATTTCTGTGTTTCATCGTCAATAAGATGGTACAAGGTATACAGTAAACCTGAAGTGAAGCATCGGAATCAAAAACTGGACACACAGGAGAGGTTCAAATCATAGAAAGTTAGAGTGTCAGTCCTCTTGCACTTAAGTCGGCATTGTGCATTTTGTATTAAATTCGGATGCAGTGTCTGTGTTTCATCGTCAATAAGAAGGTCCAAGGGATACAGTAAACCTGAAGTGAAGCATCGGAATCTGTACTGGACTCACGGAGGCGGTTCAAATTATAGAAAGTTAGACTGTCAGTCATCTTGTACTTTAGTCGGCATTGTGCCTATTGTATTAAATTCGGATGGAATTTCTGTGTTTCATCGTCAATAAGATGGTCCAAGGGATACAGTAAACCTGCAGTGAGGCATCGGAGGCTAAAACTGGACTCACACGTGAGGTTCACATCATAGAAAGTTAGAGTGTCAGTCCTCTTGTACTGAAATAGGCATTGTGCCTTTTGTATTAAGTTCGGATGCAATTTCTGTGTTTTGTCGTCAATACGAAGGTCCAAGGGATACAGTAAACCTGAAGTGAAGCATCGTAATCCAAAACTGGACTAACAGTAGAGGTTCAAATCATAGAAAGTGAGTGTGTCAGTCCTCTTGTACTTAAGTCGGCATTGTGCCTTTTGTATTAAATTCAGATGCAAATTCCGTGTTTCATCGTCAATAAGAAGGTGCAAGGGATACAGTAAACCTGAAGTGAAGCATCGGAATCTGTACTGGACGCACAGGAAAGGTTCACATCGTGGAAAGTTAGTGTGTCAGTCCTCTTGTACTTAAGTCGACATTGTGCCTATTGTATTAAATTCGGATGGAATTTCTGTGTTTCATCGTCAATAAGAAGGTCCAAGGGATACAGTAAACCTGAAGTGAGGCATCGGAATCTAAAACTGGACACACAGGAGAGGTTCAATTCATAGAAAGTTAGAGTGTCTGTCCTCTTGCACTGAAGTCGACATTGTGCCTTTTGTATTAAATTCGGATGCAATTTCTGTGTTTCATCGTCAGTAAGAAGGTCCAAGGTATACAGTAAACCTGAAGTGTAGCATCGGAATCTAAAACTGGACTCACAGAAGAGGTTCTAACCATAGAAAGTGAGAGTGTCAGTCCTCTTGTACTTAAGTCGGCATTGTACCTTTTGTATTAAATTCGGATGCAATTTCTGTGTTTCATCGTCAATAACAAGGTCCAAGGGATACAGTAAACCTGAAGTGAGGCATCGGAATCTAAAACTGGACTCACAGGAGAGGATCAAACCATAGAAAGTGAGTGTGTCAGTCCTCTTATACTTAAGTCGGCATTGTGACTTTTGAATTAAATTCCGATGCAATTTCTGTGTTTCATCGTCAATAAGAAGTTCCAAGGTATACAGCAAACCTAAAGTGAAGCATCGGAATCTAAAACTGGACTCACAGGGGAGGTTCAAATCATAGAAAGTTAGAGTGTCAGTCCTCTTGTAGTTAAGTCGGCATTGTGCCTATTGTATTCAATTCGGATGGAATTTCTGTGTTTCATCGTCAATAAGAAGGTCCAAGGGATCCAGTAAACCTGCAGTGAGGCATCGGAATATAAAACTGGACTCACAGGAGAGGTTCAAATCATAGATAGTTAGAGTGTCAGTCCTCTTGTACTTAAGTCGGCATTGTGCCTTTTGTATTAAATTCGGATGCAACTTCTGTGTTTCATCGTCAATAAGAAGGTCCAGGGTATACAGTAAACCTTAAGTGAAGGATCGGAATCTAAAACTGGACTCACAGGAGAGGTTCAAATATTAGGAATTTAGTGTGTAAGTCCTCTTTTACTTAAGTCGGCATTGTGCCTTTTACATTAAATTCGGATGCAATTTCTGTGTTTCATCGTCAATAAGAAGGTACAAGGGATAAAGTAAAGCTGAAGTGAAGCATCGGAATCTAAAACTGGACTCACAGGAGAGGTTCCAATCATAGAAGGTGAGAGTGTCAGTCCCCTTGTACTTATGTCGGCATTGTGCATTTTGTATTAAATTCGGATGCAATTTCCGTGTTTCATCGTCAATAAGAAGGTCCAAGGGATACAGTAAACCAGAAGTGAAGCATCGGAATCCAAAACTGGACTCACAGGACAGGTTAAAATCATAGAAAGTGGGAGTGTCAGTCCTCTTGTACTTAAGTCGGCATTGTGAGTTTTGTATTAAATTCGGATCCAATTTCTGTGTTTCATCGTCAATAACAAGGTCCAAGGTATACAGGAAACCTGAAGTGAAGCATCGGAATCTAAAACTGGACTCACAGGAGAGGTTCAAATCATAGAAAGTTAGTGCGTCAGTCCTCTTGTACTTAAGTCGGCATTGTGCCATTTGAATTTACTTCCGATGCAATTTCTGTGTTTCATCGTCATTAATAAGGTCCAAGGTATACACTAATCCTGACGTGAAGCATCGGAATCAAAAACTGGACTCACAGGAGAGGTTCAAATCATAGAAAGTTAGAGTGTCAGTCCTCTTGTACTTAAGTCGGCATTGTGCCTTTTGTACTAAATTCGGATGCAATTTCTGTGTTTCATCGTCAATGGGAAGGACCAAGGTATACAGCATACCTGAATTGAAGCATCGGAATCTAAAACTGGAATCACAGGAGAGGTTCAAATCATTGAAAGGGAGAGTGTCAGTCCTCTTGTACTTAAGTCGGCATTGTGCATTTTTTATTTAATTCGGATGCAATTTCTGTGTTTCATCGTCAATAAGAAGGTCCAAGGTATACAGGAAACCTGAAGTGAAGCATCGGAATCTAAAACTGGACTCACAGGAGAGGTTAAAATCATAGAAAGTGAGAGTGTCAGTCCCTTTGTACTCAAGTCGGCATTGTGCCTTTTGTATTAAATTCGGATCCAATTTCTGTGTTTCATCGTCAATAACAAGGTCCAAGGCATACAGGAAACCTGAAGTGAAGCATCGGAATCTAAAACTGGACTCACAGGAGGGGTTCAAATCATATAAAGTTAGTGTGTCAGTCCTCTTGTACTTAAGTCGGCATTGTGCCTTTTGTACTAAATTCGGATGGAATTTCTGTGTTTCATCGTCAATAGGAAGGACCAAGGTATACAGCATACCTGAATTGAAGCATCGGAATCTAAAACTGGACTCACAGGAGAGGTTCAAATCATTGAAAGTGAGTGTGTCAGTCCTATTGTACTTAAGTCGGCATTGTGCCTTTTATATTATGTTCGGATGCAATTTCTGTGTTTCATCGTCAATAAGAAGGTACAAGGGATACAGTAAACCTGAACTGAAGCATCGGAATCTGTACTGGACTCACAGAAGAGGTTCAAATTATAGAAAGTTAGACTGTCAGTCATCTTGTACTTTAGTCGGCATTGTGCCTATTGTATTAAATTCGGATGGAATTTCTGTGTTTCATCGTCAATAGGATGGTCCAAGGGATACAGTAAACCTGCAGTGAGGCATCGGAGGCTAAAACTGGACTCACAGGTGAGGTTCACATCAAAGAAAGTTAGAGTGTCAGTCCTCTTGAACTTAAGTCGGCATTGTGCTTTTTGTATTCAATTCGGATGCAATTTCTGCGTTTCATCGTCAATAAGAAGGTACAAGGGATACAGTAAAGCTGAAGTGAAGCATCGGAATCTAAAACTGGACTCACAGGAGTGGTTCAAATCATAGAAAGTTAGAGTGTCAGTCCTCCTGTACTTAAGTCGGCATTGTGCCTTTTGAATTTACTTCCGATGCAATTTCTGTGTTACATCGTCAATAATAAGGTCCAAGGTATACAGCAAACCTTAAGTGAAGCATCGGAATCAAAAACAGGACTCACAGGAGAGGTTCAAATCATAGAAAGTTAGAGTGTCAGTCCTCTTGCACTTAAGTCGGCATAGTGCATTTTGTATTAAATTCGGAAGTAATTTCTGTGTTTCATCGTCAAAAACAAGGTCCAAGGGATACAGTAAACCTGAAGTGAAGCATCGTAATCTGTACTGGACTCACAGGAGAGGTTCAAATCATAGAAAGTTAGAGTGACAGTCCACTTGTACTTTAGTCGGCATTGTGACTATTGTATTAAATTCGGATGGAATTTCTGTGTTTCATCGTCAATAAGAAGGTCTAAGGGATACAGTAAACCTGCAGCGAGGCATCGGAATCTAAAACTGGACTCACAGGAGAGGTTCAAATCTTAGTAAGTTAGAGTGTCAGTCCTCTTGTACTTAAGTCGGCATTGTGCCTTTTGAATTAAATTCGGATGCAATTTCTGTGTTTCATCGTCAATAGAAAGGACCAAGGTGTACAGCATACCTGAATTGAAGCATCGGAATCTAAAACTGGACTCACAGGAGAGGTTCAAATCATTGAAAGTGAGAGTGTCAGTAATCTTGTACTTAAGTCGGCATTGTGCCTTTTATATTATGTTCGGATGCAATTTCTGTGTTTCATCGTCAATAAGAAGGTACAAGGTATACAGTAAACCTGAAGTGAAGCATCGGAATCAAAAACTGGACACACAGGAGAGGTTCAAATCATTGAATGTTAGAGTGTCAGTCCTCTTGCACTTAAGTCGGCATTGTGCTTTTTGTATTAAATTCGGATGCAATTTCTGTGTTTCATCGTCAATAAGAAGGTCCAAGGGATACAGTAAAACCTGAAGTGAAGCATTGGAATCTGTAATGGACTCACAGAAGAGGTTCAAATTATAGAAAGTGAGAGTGTCAGTCCTCTTGTACTTAAGTCGGCATTGTGCCTTTTGTGTAAAATTCGGAAGCAATTTCCGTATTTCATCGTCAATAAGAAGGTCCAAGGGATACAGAAAACCTGAAGTGAAGCATCGCAATCAAAAACTGGACTCACAGGAGAGGTTCAAATCATAGAAAGTGACAGTGTCGGTAATCTTGTACTTAAATAGGCATTGTGCTTTTTGTATTAAATTCGGATGCAATTTCTGTGTTTCATCGTCAATAAGACGGTCCATCGTATACAGAAGACCTAAAGTGAAGCATCGGAATCTAAAATCGGACTCACAGGAGAGGTTCAAATCATAGGAAGTTAGTGTGTCAGTCCCCTTGTACTTCAGTCGGCGTTGTGCCTTTTACATTAAGTTCGGATGCAATTTCTTTGTTTCATCGTCAATAAGAAGGTACAAGGGATACAGTAAAGGTGAAGTGTAGCATCGGAATCTAAGAGTGGACTCACAGGAGAGGTTCCTATTATAGAAAGTGAGAGTGTCAGTCCTCTTGTACTTAAGTCGGCATTGTGCCTTTTGTGTAAAATTCGGAAGCAATTTCCGTATTTCATCGTCAATAAGAAGGTCCAAGGGATACAGAAAACCTGAAGTGAAGCATCAGAATCACAAACTGGACTCACAGGAGAGATTCAAATCATAGAAAGTGAGAGTGTCGGTAATCTTGTACTTAAATAGGCATTGTGCTTTTTGTATTAAATTCGGATGCAATTTCTGTGTTTCATCGTCAATAAGAAGGTCCAAGAAATTCAGTAAACCTGAAGTGAAGCATCGGAATCTAAAACTGGACTCACAGGAGAGGTTCAAATCATAGAAAGTTAGAGTGTCAGTCCTCTTGCACTTAAGTCGGCATAGTGCATTTTGTATTAAATTCGGAAGTAATTTCTGTGTTTCATCGTCAAAAACAAGGTCCAAGGGATACAGTAAACCTGAAGTGAAGCATCGTAATCTGTACTGGACTCACAGGAGAGGTTCAAATCATAGAAAGTTAGAGTGTCAGTCCTCTTGTACTGTAGTCGGCATTGTGACTTTTGTATTAAATTCGGATGGAATTTCTGTATTTCATCGTCAATAAGAGGGTCTAAGGGATACAGTAAACCTGAAGCGAGGCATCGGAATCTAAAACTGGACTCACAGGAGAGGTTCAAATCATAGTAAGTTAGAGTGTCAGTCCTCTTGTACTTAAGTCGGCATTGTGACTTTTGAATTAAATTCGGATGCAATTTCTGTGTTTCATCGTCAATAAGAAGGTCCAAGGTATACAGTAAACCTGAATTGCAGCATCGGAATCTAAAACTGGACTCACAGGAGAGGTTCAAATCATTGAAAGTGAGAGTGTCAGTCCTCTTGTACTTAAGTCGGCATTGTGCCTTTTGTATTAAATTAGGATGCAATTTCTGTGCTTCATCGTCAATAACAAGGTCCAAGGTATACAGGAATCCTGAAGTGAAGCATCGGAATTTAAATCTGGACTCACAGGAGAGGTTCAAATCATAGAAAGTTGGTGTGTCTGTCCTCTTGTACTTATGTCGGCATTGTGGCTATTATATTATGTTCGGATGCAATTTCTGTGTTTCATCGTCAATAAGAAGGTACAAGGGATACAGTAAAGCTGAAGTGAAACATCGGAATCTAAAACTGGACGCACAAGAGAGGTACCAATCATAGAAAGTGAGAGTGTCAGTCCTCTTGTACTTAAAGCGGCATTCTGCCATTTGTGTTAAATTCGGATGCAATTTCCGTGTTTCATCGTCAATAAGAAGATCCAAGGGATACGGTAAAAACGAAGTGAAGCATCGGAATCTAAAACTGGACTCACAGGAGATGTTCAAATCGTAGGAAGTGAGAGTGTCAGTACTCTTGTACTTAAATAGGCATTGTGCCTTTTGAGTTAAATTCGGATGCAATTTCTGTGTTCCATCGTCAATAAGAAGGTCCAAAAAATACAGTAAACCTGAAATGAAGCATCGGAATCAAAAACTGGACTCACAGTAGAGGTTCAAATCATAGAAAGTTAGTGTGTCAGTCCTCTTGTACTTAAGTCGGCATTGTGCCTTTTATATTAAATTCGGATGCAATTTCTGTGTTTCATCGTCAATAAGAAGGTACAAGGGATACTGTAAAGCTGAAGTGAAGCATCGGAATCTAAAACTGGACTCACAGGAGTGGTTCAAGTCATAGAAAGTTAGAGTGTCAGTCCTCCTGTGCTTAAGTCGGCATTGTGCCTTTTGAATTTACTTCCGATGCAATTTCTGTGTTTCATCGTCAATAATAAGGTCCAAGGTATACAGTAAACCTTAAGTGAAGCATCGGAATCAAAAACTGGACTCACAGGAGAGGTTCAAATCATAGAAAGTTAGAGTGTCAGTCCTCTTGCACTTAAGTCGGCATAGTGCATTTTGTATTAAATTCGGAAGCAATTTCTGTGTTTCATCGTCAAAAAGATGGTCCAAGGGATACAGTAAACCTGAAGTGAAGCATCGTAATCTGTACTGGACTCACAGGAGAGGTTCAAATCATAGAAAGTTAGAGTGTCAGTCCTCTTGTACTTTAGTCGGCATTGTGACTATTGTATTAAATCCGGATGGAATTTCTGTGTTTCATCGTCAATAAGATGGTCCAAGGGATACAGCAAACCTGCAGTGAGGCATCGGAGGTTAAAACTGGACTCGCAGGTGAGGTTCACATCATAGAATGTTAGAGTGTCAGTCCTCTTGTACTAAAGTCGGCATTGTGCCTTTTGTATTAAATTCGGATGCAACTTCTGCGTTTCATCGTCAATAAGAAGGTCCAAGGTATACAGTAATCCTGAATTGAGGCATCGGAATCTAAAACTGGACTCGCAGGAGAGGTTCAAATCGTTGAAAGTGAGGAAGTCAGTCCTCTTGTACGTAAGTCGGCATTGTGCCTTTTGTATTAAATTCGGATGCAATTTCTGTGTTTCATCGTCAATAACAATGTCCAAGGTATCCAGAAGACCTGAAGTGAAGCATCGGAATCTAAAACTGGACTCACAGGAGAGGTTCAAATCATAGGAAGTTAGTGTGTCAGTCCTCTTGTACTTCAGTCAGCATTGTGCATTTTACATTAAGTTCGGATGCAATTTCTTTGTTTCTTCGTCAATAAGAAGGTCCAAGGGATACAGTAAACCTGAAGTGAAGCATCGGAATCTAATAGTGGACTCACAGGAGAGGTTCCTATTATAGAAAGTGAGAGTGTTAGTCCTCTTGTACTTAAGTCGGCATTGTGCCTCTTGTGTAAATTTCGGTAGCAATTTCTGTGTTTCATCGTCAATAAGAAGGTCCAAGAAATACAGTAAATCCGAAGTGAAGCATCGGAATCTAAAACTGGACTCACAGGAGAGGTTCAAATCATAGAAAGTTAGAGTGTCAGTCCTCTTGTACTTAAGTCGGCATTGTGCATTTTGAGTTTAATTCCCATGCAATTTCAGGGTTTCATCGTCAATAATAAGGTCCAAGGTATACAGTAAACCTGAAGTGAAGCATCGGAATCAAAAACTGGACTCACAGTAGAGGTTCAAATCATAGAAAGTTAGTGTGTCAGTCCTCTTGTACTTAAGTCGGCATTAAGCCTTTTATATTAAATTCGGACGCAATTTCTCTGTTTCATCGTCAATAAGAAGGTACAAGGGATACTGTAAAGCTGAAGTGAAGCATCGGAATTTAAAACTGGACTCACAGGAGTGGTTCAAATCATAGAAAGTTAGAGTGTCAGTCCTCCTGTACTTAAGTCTGCATTGTATCTTTTGAATTTACTTCCGATGCAATTTCTGTGTTTCATCGTCAATAATAAGGTCCAAAGTGTACAGTAAACCTTAAGTGAAGAATCGGAATCAAAAACTGGACTCACAGGAGAGGTTCAAATCATAGAAAGTTAGAGTGTCAGTCCTCTTGCACTTAAGTCGGCATAGTGCATTTAGTATTAAACTCGGAAGTAATTTCTGTGTTTCATCGTCAAAAAGAAGGTCCAAGGGATACAGTAAACCTGAAGTGAAGTATCGTAATCTGTACTGGACTCACAGAAGAGGTTCAAATTATAGAAAGTTAGACTGTCAGTCATCTTGTACTTTGGTCGGCATTGTGCCTATTGTATTAAATTCGGATGGAATTTCTGTGTTTCATCGTCAATAACAAGGTCCAAGGTATACATAAGACGTGAAGTGAAGCATCGGAATCCAAAACTGGACTCACGGGAGAGGTTCAAATCATAGGAAGTTAGTGTGTAAGTCCCTGTTGTACTTCAGTCGGCATTGTGCCTTTTACATTAAGTTCGGATGCAATTTCTTTGTTTCTCCATCTATAACAAGGTCCAAGGGATACTGTAAACCTGAAGTGAAGCATCGGAATCTGTACTGGACTCACAGAAGAGGTTCAAATTATAGAAAGTTAGACTGTCAGTCATCTTGTACTTTGGTCGGCATTGTGCCTATTGTATTAAATTCGGATGGAATTTCTGTGTTTCATCGTCAATAAGATGGTCCAAGGGATACAGTAAACCTGCAGTGGGGCATCGGAGGCTAAAATTGTACTCACAGGTGAGGTTCACATCATAGAAAGTTAGAGTGTCAGTCCTCTTGTACTTAAGTCGGCATTGTGCCTTTTGTATTAAATTCGGATGCAATTTCTGCGTTTCATCGTCAATAAGAAGGTCCAAGGTATACGGTAATCCTGAATTAAGGCATCGGAATCTAAAACTGGACTCGCAGGAGAGGTTCAAATCGTTGAAAGTGAGGAAGTCAGTCCTCTTGTACGTAAGTCGGCATTGTGCCTTTTGTATTGAATTCGGATGCAATTTCTGTGTTTCATCGTCAATAACAAGGTCCAAGGTACACAGAAGACCTGAAGTCAAGCATCGGAATCCAAAACTGGACTCACAGGAGAGGTTCAAATCATAGGAAGTTAGTGTGTCAGTCCTCTTTTACTTCAGTCGGCATTGTGCCTTTTACATTAAGTTCGGATGCAATTTCTTTGTTTCTCCGTCAATAAGATGGTACAATGGATACAGTGAAACTGAAGTGAAGCATCGGAATCTAATAGTGGTCTCACAGGAGAGGTTCCTATTATGGAAAGTGAGGGTGTCAGTCCTCTTGTACTTAAGTCGGCATTCTGCCATTTGTGTTAAATTCGGATTCAATTTCCGTGTTTCATCGTCAGTAAGAAGATCCAAGGGATACGGTAAACCTGAAGTGAAGCATCGGAATCTAAAACTGGACTCACAGGAGATGTTAATATCATAGAAAGTGAGAGCGTCAGTACTCTTGTACTTAAATAGGCATTGTGCCTTTTGAGTTAAATTCGGATGCAATTTCTGTGTTCCATCGTCAATTAGAAGGTCCAAGAAATACAGTAAACCTGAAGTGAAGCATCGGAATCGAAAACTGGCCTCACAGGAGAGGTTCATATCATAGAATGTGAGAGTAGCAGTCATCTTGTACTTAAGTCAGCATTGTGCCTATTATATTAAATTCGGATGCAATTTCTGTGTTTCATCGTCAATAAGAAAGTACAAGGGATACAGTAAAGCTGAAGTGAAGCATCGGATTCTAAAACTGGACTCACAGGAGTGGTTCAAATCACAGGAAGTTAGAGTGTCAGTCCTCTTGTACTTAAGTCGGCATTGTGCCTTTTGAATTTAATTCCGATGCAATTTCTGTATTTCATCGTCAATAATAAGGTCCAAGGTATACAGTAAACCTGAAGTAAAGCATCGGAATCAAAAACTGGACTCACAGGAGAGGTTCAAATCTTGGAAAGTTAGAGTGTCAGTCCTCTTGTACTTAAGTCGGCATTGTGCTTTTTGTATTAAATTCGGATGCAATTTCTGTTTTTCATCGTCAATAAGAAGGTCCAAGGGATACAGTAAACCTGAAGTGAAGGATCGGAATCTGTACTGGACTCACAGGAGATGTTCAAATTATAGAAAATTAGAGTGTCAGTCATCTTGTACTTTAGTCGGCATTGTGCCTTTTGTGTAAAATTCGGAAGCAGTTTCCGTATTTCATCGTCAATAAGAAGGTCCAAGGAATACGGTAAACCTGAAGTGAAGTATCGGAATCTAAAACTGGACTCACAGGAGAGGTTCAAATCATAGAAAGTGAGAGTGTCAGTACTCTTGTACTTAAATAGGCACTGTGCTTTTTGTATTAAATTTGGATGCAATTTCTGTGATTCATCGTCAGTAAGAAGGTCCAAGAAATATAGTAAACCTGAAGTGAAGCATCGGAATCAAAAACTGGACTCACAGGAGAGGTTCAAATCATTGAAAGTGAGAGTGTCAGTCCTCTTCTACTTAAGTCGGCATTGTGCCTTTTGTATTAAATTAGGATGCAATTTCTGTGTTTCATCGTCAATAACAAGGTCCAAGGGATACAGTAAACCTGAAGTGAAGCATTGGAATCTGTACTGGACTCACAGAAGAGGTTCAAATTATAGAAAGTTAGACTGTCAGTCATCTTGTACTTTAGTCGGCATTGTGCCTATTGTATTAAATTCGGATGGAATTTCTGTGTTTCATCGTCAATAAGATGGTCGAAGGGATACAGTAAACCTGCAGTGAGGCATCGGAGGCTGAAACTGGACTCACAGGTGAGGTTCACATCATAGAAAGTTAGAGTGTCAGTCCTCTTGTACTTAAGTCGGCATTGTGCCTTTTGTATTAAATTCGGATGCAATTTCTGCGTTTCATCGTCAATAAGAAGGTCCAAGGTATACAGTAATCCTGAATTGAGGCATCGGAATCTAAAACTGGACTCGCAGGAGAGGTTCAAATCGTTGAAAGTGAGGAAAACAGTCCTCTTGTACGTAAGTCGGCATTGTGCCTTTTGTATTAAATTCAGGTGCAATTTCTGTGTTTCATCGTCAATAACAAGGTCCAAGGTATACAGAAGACCTGAAGTGAAGCATCGGAATCCAAAACTGGACACACATTAGAGGTTCAAATCATAGGAAGTTAGTGTGTCAGTCCTCTTGTACTTCAGTCGGCATTGTACCTTTTACATTAAGTTCTGATGCAATTTCTTTGTTTCTCCGTCAATAAGAAGGTACAAGGGATACGGTAAAGCTGAAGTGAAGCATCGGAATCTAATAGTGGACTCACAGGAGAGGTTCCTATTATAGAAAGTGAGAGTGTCAGTCCGCTTGTACTTAAGTCGGCATTGTGCCTTTTGTGTAAAATTCGGAAGCAATTTCTGTGTTTCATCGTCAATAAAAAGGTACAAGGGATACTGTAAATCTGAAGTGAAGCATCGGAATCTAAAACTGGACTCACAGGAGTGGTTCAAATCATAGAAAGTTAGAGTGTCAGTCCTCCTGTACTTATGTCGGCATTGTGCCTTTTGAATTTACTTCCGATGCAATTTCTGTGTTTCATCGTCAATAATAAGGTCCAAGGTATACAGCAAAACCTTAAGTGAAGCATCGGAATCAAAAACTGGACTCACAGGAGAGGTTCATATCATAGAAAGTTAGAGTGTCAGTCCTCTAGCACTTAAGTTGGCATAGTGCATTTAGTATTAAATTCGGAAGTAATTTCTCTGTTTCATCGTCAAAAAGAAGCTCCAAGGGATACAGTAAACCTGAAGTGAAGCATCGTAATCTGTACTGGACTCACAGGAGAGATTCAAATCATAGAAAGTTAGAGTGTCAGTCCTCTTGTACTTTAGTCGGCATTGTGACTATTGTATTAAATTCGGATGGAATTTCTGTGTTTCATCGTCAATAAGAAGGCCTAAGGGATACAGTAAACCTGCAGCGAGGCATCGGAATCTAAAACTGGAGTCACAGGAGAGGTTCAAATCATAGTAAGTTAGAGTGTCAGTCCTCTTGTACTTAAGTCGGCATTGTGCCTTTTGAATTAAATTCGGATGCAATTTCTGTGTTTCATCGTCAATAACAAGGTCCAAGGTATACAGGAAACATGAAGTGAAGCATCGGAATCTAAAACTGGACTCACAGGAGAGGTTCATATCATATAAAGTGAGAGTGTCAGTCATGTTGTACATAAGTCAGCATTGTGCCTATTATATTATATTCGGATGCAATTTCTGTGTTTCATCGTCAATAAGAAGGTACAAGGGATACAGTAAAGCTGAAGTGAAGCATCGGATTCTAAAACTGGACTTACAGGAGTGGTTCAAATCACAGGAAGTTAGAGTGTCGGTCCTCTTGTACTTAAGTCGGCATTGTGCCTTTTGAATTTAATTCCGATGCAATTTCTGTGTTTCATTGTCAATAATAAGCTCCAAGGTATACAGTAAACCTGAATTAAAGCATCGGAATCAAAATCTGGACTCTCAGGAGAGGTTCATATCTTAGAAAGTTAGAGTGTCAGTACTCTTGTACTTAAATAGGCACTGTGCCTTTTGTATTAAATTTGGATGCAATTTCTGTGTTTCATCGTCAGTAAGAAGGGACAAGAAATATAGTAAACCTAAAGTGAAGCGTTGGAATCCAAAACTGGACTCACAGGAGTGGTTCAAATCACAGGAAGTTAGAGTGTCAGTCCTCTTGTACTTAACCCGGCATTGTGCCTTTTGAATTTAATTCCGATGCAATTTCTGTGTTTCATGGTCAATAACAAGGTCCAAGGGATACAGTAAACCTAAAGTGAAGCATCAGAATCTATAACTGGACTCACAGGAGAGGTTCAAATCGTAGAAAGTTAGAGTGTCAGTCCTCTTGTACTTAACTCAGCATTGGGCCTATTGTATTCAATTCGGAAGGAATTTCTGTGTTTCAACGTCAATAAGAAGGTCCAAGGGATACAGTAAACCTGCAGTGAGGCATCGGAATATAAAACTGGACTCACAGGATAGGTTCAAATCATTGAAAGTTAGAGTGTCAGTCCTCTTGTACTTAAGTCGGCATTGTGCCTTTTGTATTAAATTCGGATGCAATTTCTGTGTTTCATCGTCAATAAGAAGGTCCAAGGTATACAGTAAACCAGACTGAAGCATCGGAATCTAAAACTGGAATCACAAGAGAGGTACCAATCATAGAAAGTGAGAGTGTCAGCCCTCTTGTACTTAAGTCAACATTCTGCCATTTCTGTTAAATTCGGATGCAATTTCCGTTTTTCATCGTCAATAAGAAGATCCAAGGGATACGGTAAACCTGAAGTGAAGCATCGGAACCTAAAACTGGACTCTCAGGAGATGTTCAAATCATAGGAAGTGAGAGTGTCAGTCCTCTTGTATTTAACTCGGCATTGTGCATTTTGAATTTAATTCCGATGCAATTTCTGTGAATCATCGTCAATAAGAAGGTCCAAGGTACACAGTAAACCTGAAGTGAAGCATCGGAATCTAAAACTGGACTCACAAGAGAGGTCAAACCATAGAAAGTGAGAGTGTCAGTCCTCTTGTACTTAAGTCGGCATTGTGCCTTTTGTATTATATTCGGATGGAATTTCTGTGTTTCTTGGTCAATAACAGGGTCCAAGGGATACAGTAAACCTGAAGTGAAGCATCGGAATCTAAGACTGGACTCACAGGAGAGGTTCAAATCATAGAAAGTGAGAGTGTCAGTCCTCTTGTACTTAAATAGGCATTGTGCCTTTTGTATTAAGTTCGGATGCAATTTCTGTGTTTTATCGTCAATAAGAAGGTCCAAGGGATACAGTAAACCCAGAAGTGAAGCATCGGAATCTAAAACTGGACTCACAGTAGAGGTTCAAATCATAGAAAGTTAGAGTGTCCGTCCTCTTGTACTTGAGTCGGCATTGTGCCTTTTGAATTTAATTCCGATGCAATTTCTGTGTTTCATCGTCAATAAGAAGTTCCAAGGTATACAGCAAACCTAAAGTGAAGCATCGGAATCTAAAACTGGACTCACAGGAGAATTTCAAATCATAGAAAGTTGGAGTGTCAGTCCTCTTGTACTTAAGTCGGCATTGTGCCTATTGTATTCAATTCGGATGGAATTTCTGTGTTTCATCGTCAATAAGAAGGTCCAAGGGATACAGTAAACCTGCAGTGAGGCATCGGAATATAAAACTGGACTCACAGGAGAGGTGCAAATCATTGAAAGTTAGAGTGTCAGTCCTCTTGTACTTAAGTCGGCATTGTGCCTTTTATATTAAATTCGGATGCAATTTTTGTGTTTCATCGCCAATAAGAAGGTCCAAGGTATACAGTAAACCTTAACTGAAGGAACGGAATCTAAAACTGGACTCACTGGAGAGGTTCAAATCATAGAAATTTAGTGTGTAAGTCCACTTGTACTTAAGTCAGCATTGTGCCTTTTACATTAAATCCGGATGCAATTTCTGTGTTTCATCGTCAATAAGAACGTACAAGGGATACAGTAAAGCTCAAGTGAAGCATCGGAATCTGAAACTGGACTCACAGGAGAGGTTCCAATCATAGAAAGTGAGAGTGTCAGTCCTCTTGTACTTAAGTCGGCATTGTGCCTTTTGTATTAAATTCGGATGCTGTTTCCGTGTTTCATCGTCAATAAGAAGGTCCAAGTTATACAGTAAACCCGAAGTGAAGCATCGGAATCTAAAACTGGACTCACAGGACAGGTCAAAATCATAGAAAGTGAGAGTGACAGTCCTCTTGTACTTACGTCGGCATTGTGCCTTTTGTATTAAATTCGGATGCAATTTCTGTGTTTCATCGTCAATAAGAAGGTACAAGGGAAACAGTAAAGCTGAAGTGAAGCATCGTAATCTAAAACTGGACCCACAGGAGTGGTTCAATCGTAGAAAGTTAGAGTGTCAGTCCTCTTGTACTTAAGTCGGCATTGTGCCATTTGAATTTACTTCCGATGCAATTTCTGTGTTTCATCGTCAATAATACGGTCCAAGGTATACAGTAAACCTGAAGTGAAGCATCGGAATAAAAACTGGACTCACAGGAGAGTTTCAAATCATAGAAAGTTAGAGTGTCAGTCCTCTTGCACTTAAGTCGGCATTGTGCTTCTTGTATTAAATTCGGATGCAATTTCTATGTTTCATCGTCAATTAGATTTTCCAAGGGATACAGTAAACCTGAAGTGAAGCATCGGAATCTGTACTGGACTCACAGGAAAGGTTCAAATCAGAGAAAGTTAGTGTGTCAGTCATCTTGTACTATAGTCGGCATTGTATTTATTGTATTAAATTCGGATGGTATTTCTGTGTTTCATCGTCAATAAGAACGTCCAAGAAATACAGTAAACCTGAAGTGAAGCATCGGAATCTAAAACTGGACTCACAGGAGAGGTTCAAATCATAGAAAGTTATAGTGTCAGTCTTCTTGTACTTAAGTCGGCATTGTGCCTTTTGAGTTTAATTCCGATGCAATTTCTGTGTTTCATCGTCAATAATAAGGTCCAAGGTATACAGTAAACCAGAAGCGAAGCATCGGAATCAAAAACTGGACTCACAGTAGAGGTTCAAATCATAGAAAGTTAGTGTGTCAGTCCTCTTGTACTTAAGTCGGCATTGTGCCTTTTATATTAATAGCGGATGCAATTTCTGTGTTTCATCGTCAATAAGAAGGTACAAGAGATACAGTAAAGATGAAGTGAAGCATCGCAATCTAAATCTGAGCTCACAGGAGAGGTTCAAATCACAGAAAGATAGAGTGTCAGTCCGCCTGTACTTATGTCGGCATTGTGCCTTTTGAATTTACTTCCGATGCAATTTCTGTGTTTCATCGTCAATAATAAAGTCCAAGGTATACAGCAAAACCTTAAGTGAAGCATCGGAATCAAAAACTGGACTCACAGGAGAGGTACCAATCATAGAAAGTGAGAGTGTCAGTCCTCTTGTACTTAAGTCGGCATTCTGCCATTTGTGTTAAATTCGGATGCAATTTCCGTGTTTCATCGTCAGTAAAAAGATCCAAGGGATACGGTAAACCTGAAGTGAAGCATTGGAATCTAAAACTGGACTCACAGGAGATGTTAATATCATAGAAAGTGAGAGTGTCAGTACTCTTGTACTTCAATAGGCATTGTGCCCTTTGAGTTAAATTCGGATGCAATTTCTGTGTTCCCTCGTCAATTAGAAGGTCCAAGAAATACAGTAAACCTGAAGTGAAGCATCGGAATCGAAAACTGGCCTCACAGGAGAGGTTCATATCATAGAAAGTGAGAGTGTCAGTCATCTTGTACTTAAGTCAGCATTGTGCCTATTATATTAAATTCGGATGCAATTTCTGTGTTTCATCGTCAATAAGAAGGTACAAGGGATACAGTAAAGCTGAAGTGAAGCATCGGATTCTAAAACTGGACTCACAGGAGTGGTTCAAATCACAGGAAGTTAGAGTGTCAGTCCTCTTGTACTTAAGTCGGCATTGTGCCTTTTGAATTTAATTCCGATGCAATTTCTGTGTTTCATTGTCAATAATAAGGTCCAAGGTATAGAGTAAACCTGAAGTAAAGCATCGGAATCAAAAACTGGACTCACAGGAGAGGTTCAAATCTTAGAAAGTTAGAGTGTCAGTCCTCTTGTACTTAAGTCGGCATTGTGCCTTTTGTATTAAATTCAGATGCAATTTCTGTGTTTCATAGTCAATAAGAAGGTCCAAGGTATACAGTAAACCAGACTGAAGCATCGGAATCTAAAACTGGACTCACAAGAGAGGTACCAATCATAGAAAGTGAGAGTGTCAGTCCTCTTGTACTTAAGTCGACATTCTGCCATTTCTGTTAAATTCGGATGCAATTTCCGTTTTTCATCGTCAATAAGAAGATCCAAGGGATACGGTAAACCTGAAGTGAAGCATCGGAACCTAAAACTGGACTCTCAGGAGATGTTCAAATCATAGAAAGTGAGAAAGTCAGTACTCTTGTACTTAAATAGGCATTGTGCCTTTTGTGTTAAATTCGGATGCAATTTCTGTGTTCCATCGTCAATAAGAAGGTCCAAGAAATACAGTACACCTGAAGTGAAGCATCGGAATCGAAATCTGGCCTCACAGGAGAGGTTCATATCATAGAAAGTGAGAGTGTCAGTCCTCTTGTACTTAACTCGGCATTGTGCATTTTGAATTTAATTCCGATGCAATTTCTGTGAATCATCGTCAATTAGAAGGTCCAAGGTACACAGTAAACCTGAAGTGAAGCATCGGAATCTAAAAGTGGACTCACAAGAGAGGTCAAACCATAGAAAGTGAGAGTGTCAGTCCTCCTGTACTTAAATAGGCATTGTGCATTTTGTATTAAGTTCGGATGCAATTTCTGTGTTTTATCGTCAATAAGAAGGTCCAAGGGATACAGTAAACCCTGAAGTGAAGCCTCGGAATCTAAAACTGGACTCACAGTAGAGGTTCAAATCATAGAAAGTGAGTGTGTCAGTCCTCTTGTACTTAAGTCGGCATTGTGCCTTTTGAATTTAATTCCGATGCAATTTCTGTGTTTCATCGTCAATAAGAAGTTCCAAGGTATACAGCAAACCTAAAGTGAAGCATCGGAATCTAAAACTGGACTCACAGGAGAGGTTCAAATCATAGAAAGTTGGAGTGTCAGTCCTCTTGTACTTAAGTCGGCATTGTGCCTATTGTATTCAATTCGGATGGAATTTCTGTGTTTCATCGTCAATAAGAAGGTCCAAGGGATACAGTAAACCTGCAGTGAGGCATCGGAATATAAAACTGGACTCACAGGAGAGGTTCCAATCATAGAAAGTGAGAGTATCAGTCCTCCTGTACTTAAGTCGGTATTGTGCCTTTTGTATTAAATTCGGATGCTGTTTCCGTGTTTCATCGTCAATAAGAAGGTCCAAGTTATACAGTAAACCCGAAGTGAAGCATCGGAATCTGAAACTGGACTCACAGGACAGGTCAAAATCATAGAAAGTGAGAGTGACAGTCCTCTTGTACTTAAGTCGGCATTGTGCCTTTTGTATTAAATTCGGATCCAATTTCTGTGTTTCATCGTCAATAACAAGGTCCAAGGTATACAGGAAACCTGAAGTGAAGCATCGGAATCTAAAACTGGACTCACAGGAGAGGTTCAACTCATAGAAAGTTAGAGTGTCAATCCTCTTGCACTTAAGTCGGCATTGTGCTTCTTGTATTAAATTCGGATGCAATTTCTATGTTTCATCGTCAATTAGATTTTCCAAGGGATACAGTAAACCTGAAGTGAAGCATCGGAATCTGTACTAAACTCACAGGAAAGGTTCAAATCAGAGAAAGTTAGTGTGTCAGTCATCTTGTACTATAGTCGGCATTGTATTTATTGTATTACATTCGGATGGTATTTCTGTGTTTCATCGTCAATAAGAAGGTCCAAGAAATACAGTAAACCTGAAGTGAAGCATCGGAATCTAAAACTGGACTCACAGGAGAGGTTCAAATCGTAGAAAGTTATAGTGTCAGTCTTCTTGTACTTAAGTCGGCATTGTGCCTTTTGAGTTTAATTCCGATGCAATTTCTGTGTTTCATCGTCAATAATAAGGTCCAAGGTATACAGTAATCCAGAAGCGAAGCATCGGAATCAAAAACTGGACTCACAGTAGAGGTTCAAATCATAGAAAGTTTGTGTGTCAGTCCTCTTGTACTTAAGTCGGCATTGTGCCTTTTATATTAAATGCGGATGCAATTTCTGTGTTTCATCGTCAATAAGAAGGTACAAGAGATACAGTAAAGATGAAGTGAAGCATCGCAATCTAAATCTGGGCTCACAGGAGTGGTTCAAATCATAGAAAGTTAGAGTGTCAGTCCTCTTGTATTTAATTCGGCATTGTGCCTTTTGAATTTACTTCCGATGCAATTTCTGTGTTTCATCGTGAATAATAAGGTCCAAGGTATACAGTAAACCTTAAGTGAAGCATCGGAATCTAAAACTGGACTCACAGGAGAGGTTCAAATCATAGAAAGTTATAGTGTCAGTCCTCTTGTACTTAAGTCGGCATTGTGCCTTTTCAGTTTAATTCCGATGCAATTTCTGAGTTTCATCGTCAATAATAAGGTCCAAGGTATATAGTAAACCAGAAGCGAAGCATCGGAATCAAAAACTGGACTCACAGTAGAGGATCAAATCATAGAAAGTTAGTGTGTCAGTCCTCTTGTACTTAAGTCGGCATGTGCCTTTCCTTTTTAATTGCGGATGCAATTTCAGTGTTTCATCGTCAATAAGAAGGTACCAGAGATACAGTGAAGATGAAGTGAAGCATAGGAATCAAAAACTGGACTCACAGTAGAGGTTCAAATCATAGAAAGTTTGTTTGTCAGTCCTCTTGTACTTAAGTCGGCATTGTGCCTTTTATATTAAATGCGGATGCAATTTCTGTGTTTCATCGTCAATAAGAAGGTACAAGAGATACAGTAAAGATGAAGTGAAGCATCGCAATCTAAATCTGGGCTCACAGGAGTGGTTCAAATCATAGAAAGTTAGAGTGTCAGTCCTCTTGTATTTAATTCGGCATTGTGCCTTTTGAATTTACTTCCGATGCAATTTCTGTGTTTCATCGTGAATAATAAGGTCCAAGGTATACATTAAACCTTAAGTGAAGCATCGGAATCTAAAACTGGACTCACAGGAGAGGTTCAAATCATAGAAAGTTATAGTGTCAGTCCTCTTGTACTTAAGTCGGCATTGTGCCTTTTCAGTTTAATTCCGATGCAATTTCTGAGTTTCATCGTCAATAATAAGGTCCAAGGTATATAGTAAACCAGAAGCGAAGCATCGGAATCAAAAACTGGACTCACAGTAGAGGATCAAATCATAGAAAGTTAGTGTGTCAGTCCTCTTGTACTTAAGTCGGCGTGTGCCTTTCCTTTTTAATTGCGGATGCAATTTCAGTGTTTCATCGTCAATAAGAAGGTACAAGAGATACAGTGAAGATGAAGTGAAGCATAGGAATCAAAAACTGGACTCACAGGAGAGGTTCAAATCATAGAAAGTCAGAGTGTCAGTCCTCTTACACTTAAGTCGGCATAGTGCATTTTGTATTACATTCGCATGCAATTTCTGTGTTTCATCGTCAAAAAGAAGGTCCAAGTTATACAGTAAACCTGAAGTGAAGCATCGTAATCTGTACTGGACTCACAGGAGAGGTTCAAATCATAGAAAGTTAGAGTGTCAGTCCTCTTGTACTTAAGTCGGCATTGTGCCTTTTGAATTAAATTCGGATGGAATTTCTGTGTATCATCGTCAATAAGAAGGTCCAAGGTATACAGTAAACCTGACTGAAGCATAGGAATCTAAAACTGGACTCACAGGAGAGGTTCAAATCGTTGAAAGTGAGAGTGTCAGTCCTCTTGTACTTAAGTTGGCATTGTGCCTTTTGAATTTAATTCCGATGCAATTTCTGTGTATCATCGTCAATAAGAAGGTCCAAGGTATACAGTAAACCTGACTGAAGCATCGGAATCTAAAACTGGACTCACAGGAGAGGTTCAAATCACAGGAAGTTAGAGTGTCAGTCCTCTTGTACTTAAGTCGGCATTGTGCCTTTTGAATTTAATTCCGATGCAATTTCTGTGTATCATCGTCAATAAGAAGGTCCAAGGTATACAGTAAACCTGACTGAAGCATCGGAATCTAAAACTGGACTCACAGGAGAGGTTCAAATCGTTGAAAGTGAGAGTGTCAGTCCTCTTGTACTTAAGTCGGCATTGTGCCTTTTGTGTTAAATTAGGATGCAATTTCTGTGTCTCATCGTCAATAACGAGGTTCAAGGTATACAGGAAACCTGAAGTGAAGCATCGGAATCTAAAACTGGACTCACAGGAGAGGTTCAAATCATAAAAAGTTAGTGTGTCAGTCCTCTTGTACTTAAGTCGGCATTGTGCCTTTTATATTATGTTCGGATGCAATTTCTGTGTTTCATCGTCAATAAGAAGGTACGAGGGCTACAGTAAAGCTGAAGTGAAGCATATAAATCTAAAACTGGACTCACAAGAGAGGTCCCAATCATAGAATGTGAGAGTGTCAGTCCTCTTGTACTTAAGTCGGCATTGTGCCATTTGTGTTAAATTCGGATGCAATTTCCGTGTTTCATCGTCAATAAGAAGGTCCAATGGATACGGTAAACCTGAAGTGAAGCATCGGAATCTAAAACTGGACTCACAGGAGATGTTCAAATCATAGAAAGTGAGAGTGTCAGTACTCTTGTACTTAAATAGGCATTGTGCCTTTTATATTAAATTCGGATGCAATTTCTGTGTTTCATCGTCAATAAGAAGGTACAAGGGATACAGTAAAGCTGAAGTGAAGCATCGCATTCTAAAACTTGACTCACAGGAGTATTTCAAATCATAGGAAGTTAGAGTGTCAGTCCTCTTGTACTTAAGTCGGCATTGTGCCTTTTGAATTTAATTCCTATGCAATTTCTGTGTTTCATCGTCAATAATAAGGTCCAAGGTATACAGTAAGCCTGAAGTGAAGCATCGGAATCAAAAACTGGACTCACAGCAGAGGTTCAAATCTTAGAAAGTTAGAGTGTCAGTCCTCTTGTACTTAAGTCGACATTGTGCTTTTTGTATTAAATTCGGATGCAATTTCTGTGTTTCATCGTCAATAAGAAGGTCCACGATATACAGTAAACCTGAAGTGAAGCATCGGAATCTGTACTGGACTCACAGGAGAGGTTCAAATTATAGAAAGTTAGAGTGTCAGTCATCTTGCACTTTAGTCGGCATTGTGCCTATTGTATTAAATTCGGATGGAATTTCTGAGTTTCATCGTCAATAAGATGGTCCAAGGGATACAGTAACCCTGCAGTAAGGCATCGGAGTCTAAAACTGGACTCACAGGAGAGGTTCACATCATAGAAAGTTAGAGTGTCAGTCCTCTTTTACTTAAGTCGGCATTGTGCCCTTTGTATTAAATTCGGATGCAATTTCTGCGTTTCATCGTGAATAAGAAGTTCCAAGGTATACAGTAAACATGAATTGAAGCATCGGAATGTAAAACTGGACTCACAGGAGAGGTTCAAATCATTGAAAGTGAGAGTGACAGTCCTCTTGTACTTAAGTCGGCATTGTGCCTTTTGTGTAAAATTCGGAAGCAGTTTCCGTATTTCATCGTCAATAAGAAGGTCCAAGGAATACGGTAAACCTGAAGTGAAGCATCGGAATCTATAACTGGACTCACAGGAGAGGTTCAAATCATAGAAAGTTAGAGTGTCAGTCCTCTTGTACTTAACTCGGCATTGTGCATTTTGAATTTAATTCCGATGCAATTTCTGTGCTTCATCGTCAATAAGAAGGTCCAAGGTACACAGTAAACCTGATGCTAAGCATCGGAATCTAAAACTGGACTCACAGGAGAGGTTCAAATCATAGAAAGTAGAGTGTCAGTCCTCTTGTACTTAACTCGGCATTGTGCATTTTGAATTTAATTCCGATGCAATTTCTGTGCTTCATCGTCAATAAGAACGTCCAAGGTACACAGTAAACCTGAAGTGAAGCATCGGAATCAAAAACTGGACTCACAGGAGAGGTTCAAATCATAGAAAGTTAGAGTGTCAGTCCTCTTGCACTTAAGTCGGCATAGTCCTTTTTGTATTAAATTCGGATGCAATTTCTGTGTTTCATCGTCAAAAAGAAGGTCCTAGGGATACACTAAACCTGAAGTGAAGCATCTGAATCTATACTGGACTCACAGGAGAGGTTCAAATCATAGAAAGTTAGAGTGTCAGTCTTCTTGTACTTTAGTCGGCATTGTGCCTATTGTATTAAATTCGGATGGAATTTCTGTTTCATCGTCAATAAGAAGGGCCAAGGGATACAGTAAACCTGCTGCGAGGCATCGGAATCTAAAACTGGACTCACAGGAGAGGTTTAAATCATAGTAAGTTAGAGTGTCAGTCCTCTTGTACTTATGTCGGCATTGTGCCTTTTGAATTAAATTCGGATGCAATTTCTGTGATTCGTCGTCAATAAGAAGGTCCAAGGTATACAGTAAACCTGAATTAAAGCATCGGAATCTAAAACTGGACTCACAGGAGAGGTTCAAATCATTGAAAGTGAGAGTGTCAGTCCTCTTGTACTTAAGTCGGCATTGTGCCTTTTATATTATGTTCGGATGCAATTTCTGTGTTTCATCGTCAATAAGAAGGTACAAGGGATACAGTAAAGCTGAACTGAAGCATCGGAATCTAAAACTGGACTCACAAAAGAGGTACCAATCATAGAAAGTGAGAGTGTCAGTCCTCTTGTACTTAAGTCGGCATTCTGCCATTTGTGTTAAATTCGGATGCAATTTCCGTGTTTCATCGTCAGTAAGAAGATCCAAGTGATACGGTAAACCTGAAGTGAAGCATCGGAATCTAAAACTGGACTCATAGGAGATGTTAATATCATAGAAAGTGAAAGTGTCAGTACTCTTGTACTTAAATAGGCATTGTGCCCTTTGAGTTAAATTCGGATGCCATTTCTGTGTTCCCTCGTCAATTAGAAGGTCCAAGAAATACAGTAAACCTGAAGTGAAGCATCGGAACCGAAAACTGGCCTCACAGGAGAGGTTCATATCATAGAAAGTGAGAGTGTCAGTCATCTTGTACTTAAGTCAGCATTGTGCCTATTATATTAAATTCGGATGCAATTTCTGTGTTTCATCGTCAATAAGAAGGTACAAGGGATACAGTAAAGCTGAAGTGAAGCATCGGATTCTGAAACTGGACTCACAGGAGTGGTTCAAATCACAGGAAGTTAGAGTGTCAGTCCTCTTGTACTTAAGTCGGCATTGTGCCTTTTGAATTTAATTCCGATGCAATTTCTGTGTTTCATCGTCAATAATAAGGTCCAAGGTATACAGTAAACCTGAAGTAAAGCATCGGAATCAAAAACTGGCCTCACAGGAGAGGTTCAATCCTTAGATTAGTTAGAGTGTCAGTCCTCTTGTACTTAAGTTGGCATTGTGCTTTTTGTATTAAAGTCGAATGTAATTTCTGTGTTTCATCGTCAATAAGAAGGTCCAAGGAATACGGTAAACCTGAAGTGAAGCATCGGAATCTAAAACTGGACTCACAGGAGATGTTCAAATCATAGAAAGTGAGAGTGTCAGTACTCTTGTACTTAAATAGGCACTGTGCTTTTTGTATTAAATTTGGATGCAATTTCTGTGTTTCATCGTCAGTAAGAAGGTCCAAGAGATATAGTAAACCTGAACTGAAGCATTGGAATCTAAAACTGGACTCACAGGAGAGGTTCAAATCATAGAAAAATAGAGTGTCAGTCCTCTTGTACTTAACTCGGCATTGTGCATATTTGAATTTAATTCCGACGCAATTTCTCTGCCTCATCGTCAATAAGAAGGTCCAAGGTACACAGTAAACCTGAAGTGAATCATCGGAATCGAAAACTGGCCTCACAGGAGAAGTTCATATCATACAAAAGTGAGAGTGTCAGTCATCTTGTACTTAAGTCAGCATTGTGCCTATTATATTAAATTCGGATGCAATTTCTGTGTTTCATCGTCGATAAGAAGGTACAAGGGATACAGTAAAGCTGAAGTGAAGCATCGGATTCTAAAACTGGACTCACAGGAGTGGTTCAAATCACAGGAAGTTAGAGTGTCAGTCCTCTTGTACTTAACTCGGCGTTGTGCCTTTTGAATTTAATTCCGATACAATTTCTGTGTTTCATGGTCAATAACAATGTCCAAGGGATACAGTAAACCTAAAGTGAAGCATCAGAATCTATAACTGGACTCACAGGAGAGGTTCAAATCATAGAAAGTTAGAGTGTCAGTCCTCTTGTACTTAAGTCAGCATTGTGCCTATTGTATTCAATTCGGATGGAATTTCTGTGTTTCAACGTCAATAAGAAGGTCCTAGGGATACAGTAAACCTGCAGTGAGGCATCGGAATATAAAACTGGACTCACAGGAGAGATTCAAATCATTGAAAGTTAGAGTGTCAGTCCTCTTGTACTTAAGTCGGCATTGTGCCTTTTGTATTAAATTCGGATGCAATTTCTGTGTTTCATCGTCAATAAGGAGGTCCAAGGTATACAGTAAACCAGACTGAAGCATCGGAATCTAAAACTGGACTCACAAGAGAGGTACCTATCATAGAAAGTGAGAGTGTCAGTCCTCTTGTAATTAAGTCGACATTCTGCCATTTCTGTTAAATTCGGATGCAACTTCCGTTTTTCATCGTCAATAAGAAGATCCAAGGGATACGGTAAACCTGAAGTGAAGCATCGGAACCTAAAACAGGACTCTCAGGAGATGTTCAAATCATAGAAAGTTGGAGTGTCAGTCCTCTTGTACTTAAGTCGGCATTGTGCCTTTTGTATTAAATTCGGATGGAATTTCTGTGTTTCATGGTCAATAACAGGGTCCAAGGGATACAGTAAACCTGAAGTGAAGCATCGGAATCTAAGACTGGACTCACAGGAGAGGTTCAAATCATAGAAAGTTGGAGTGTCAGTCCTCTTGTACTTAAGTCGGCATTGTGCCTATTGTATTCAGTTCGGATGGAATTTCTGTGTTTCTTCGTCAATAAGAAGGTCCAAAAGATACAGTAAACCTGCAGTGAGGCATCGGAATATAAAACTGGACTCACAGGAGAGGTTCAAATCATTGAAAGTTAGAGTGTCAGTCCCCTTGTACTTAAGTCGGCATTGTGCCTTTTGTATAAAATTCGGATGCAATTTCTGTGTTTCATCGCCAATAAGAAGGTCCAAGGTATACAGTAAACCTTAACTGAAGGATCGGAATCTAAAACTGGACTCACTGGAGAGGTTCAAATCATAGAAATTTAGTGTGTAAGTCCACTTGTACTTAAGTCGGCATTGTTCCTTTTACATTAAATTCGGATGCAATTTCTGTGTTTCATCGTCAATAAGAAGGTACAAGGGATACAGTAAAGCTGAAGTGAAGCACCGGAATCTAAAACTGGACTCACACGAGAGGTTCCAATCATAGAAAGTGAGAGTGTCAGTCCTCTTGTACTTACGTCGGCATTGTGCCTTTTGTATTAAATTCGGATGCTGTTTCCGTCTTTCATCGTCAATAAGAAGGTCCAAGTTATACAGTAAACGCGAAGTGAAGCATCGGAATCTAATACTGGACTCACAGGACAGGTCAAAATCATAGAATGTGAGAGTGACAGTCCTCTTGTACTTAAGTTCGCATTGTGCCTTTTGTATTAAATTCGGATCCAATTTCTGTGTTTCATCGTCAATAACAAGGTCCAAGGTATACAGGAAACCTGAAGTGAAGCATCGGAATCTAAAACTGGACTCACAGGAGAGGTTCAAATCATAGAAAGTTAGGGTGTCAGTCCTCTTGTACTTAAGTTGGCATTGTGCCTTTTATATTACATTCGGATGCAATATCTGTGTTTCATCGTCAATAAGAAGGTACAAGGGAAACAGTAAAGCTGAAGTGAAGCATCGTAAACTAAAACTGGACTCACGGGAGTGGTTCAATCATAGAAAGTTAGAGTGTCAGTCCTCTTGTACTTAAGTCGGCATTGTGCCATTTGGATTTACTTCCGATGCAATTTCTGTGTTTCATCGTCAATAATAAGGTCCAAGGTATACAGTAAACCTGAACTGAAGCATCGGAATCTAAAACTGGACTCACAAGAGAGGTTCAAATCATAGAAAGTTATAGTGTCAGTCTTCTTGTACTTAAGTCGGCATTGTGCCTTTTGAGTTTAATTCCGATGCAATTTCTGTGCTTCATCGTCAATAATAAGGTCCAAGGTATACAGTAAACCAGAAGCGAAGCATCGGAATCAAAAACTGGACTCACAGTAGAGGTTCAAATCATAGAAAGTTAGTGTGTCAGTCCTCTTGTACTTAAGTCGGCATTGTGCCTATTATATGAAATGCGGATGCAATTTCTGTGTTTCATCGTCAATAAGAAGGTACAAGAGACACAGTAAAGATGAAGTGAAGCATCGCAATCTAAATCTGGACTCACAGGAGTGGTTCAAATCATAGAAAGTTAGAGTGTCAGTCCTCTTGTATTTAATTCGGCATTGTGCCTTTTGAATTTGCTTCCGATGCAATTTCTGTGTTTCATCGTCAATAATAAGGTCCAAGGTATACAGTAAACCTTAAGTGAAGCATCGGAATCAAAAACTGGACTCACAGGAGAGGTTCAAATCATAGAAAGTCAGAGTGTCAGTCCTCTTGCACTTAAGTCGGCATTGTGCATTTTGTATTACATTCGCATGCAATTTCTGTGTTTCATCGTCAAAAAGAAGGTCCAAGGGATACAGTAAACCTGAAGTGAAGCATCGTAATCTGTACTGGACTCCCAGGAGAGGTTCAAATCATAGAAAGTTAGAGTGTCAGTCCTCTTGTACTTTAGTCGCCATTGTGCCTATTGTAATAAATTCGGATGGAATTTCTGTGTTTCATCGTCAATAACAAGGTCTAAGGGATACAGTAAACCTGCAGTGAGGCATCGGAATCTAAAACCGGCCTCACAGGAGAGGTTCAAATCATAGTAAGTTAGAGTGTCAGTCCTATTGTACTTAAGTCGGCATTGTGCCTCTTGAATTAAATTCGGATGCAATTTCTGTGTTTAATCGTCAATAAGAAGGTCCAAGGTATACAGTAAACCTGACTGAAGCATCGGAATCTAAAACTGGACTCACAGGAGAGGTTCAAATCATTGAAAGTGAGAGTGTCAGTCCTCTTGTACTTAAGTCGGCATTGTGATTTTTGTGTTAAATTAGGATGCAATTTCTGTGTCTCATCGTCAATAACGAGGTCCAAGGTATACAGGAAACCTGAAGTGAAGCATCGGAATCTAAAACTGGACTCACAGGAGAGGTTCAAATCATAGAAAGTTAGTGTGTCAGTCTTCTTGTACTTAAGTCGGCATTGTGCCTTTTACATTATGTTCGGATGCAATTTCTGTGTTTCATCGTCAATAAGAAGGTACGAGGGCTACAGTAAAGCTGAAGTGAAGCATATAAATCTAAAACTGGACTCACAAGAGAGGTTCCAATCATAGAATGTGAGAGTGTCAGTCCTCTTGTACTTAAGTTGGCATTGTGCCATTTGTGTTAAATTCGGATGCAATTTCCGTGTTTCATCGTCAATAAGAAGGTCCAATGGATACGGTAAACCTGAAGTGAAGCATCGGAATCTAAAACTGGACTCACAGGAGATGTTCAAATCATAGAAAGTGAGAGTGTTAGTGCTCTTGTACTTAAATAGGCATTGTGCCTTTTATATTAAATTCGGATGCAATTTCTGTGTTTCATCGTCAATAAGAAGGTACAAGGGATACAGTAAAGCTGAAGTGTAGCATCGGATTCTAAAACTTGACTCACATGAGTATTTCAAATCATAGGAAGTTAGAGTGTCAGTCCTCTTGTACTTAAGTCGTTATTGTGCCTTTTGAATTTAATTCCGATGCAATTTCTGTGTTTCATCGTCAATAATAAGGTCCAAGGTATACAGTAAGCCTGAAGTGAAGCATCGGAATCAAAAACTGGACTCACAGGAGAGGTTCAAATCTTAGAAAGTTAGAGTGTCAGTCCTCTTGTACTTAAGTCGACATTGTGCTTCTTGTATTAAATTCGGATGCAATTTCTGTGTTTCATCGTCAATAAGAAGGTCCAAGATATACAGTAAACCTGAAGTGAAGCATCGGAATCTGTACTGGACTCACAGGAGAGGTTCAAATTATAGAAAGTTAGAGTGTCGGTCATCTTGCACTTTAGTCGGCATTGTGCCTATTGTATTAAATTCGGATGGAATTTCTGAGTTTCATCGTCAATAAGATGGTAAAAGGGATACAGTAAACCTGCAGTGAGGCATCGGAGTCGAAAACTGGACTCACAGGAGAGGTTCACATCATAGAAAGTTATAGTGTCAGTGCTCTTTTACTTAAGTCGGCATTGTGCCCTTTGTATTAAATTCGGATGCAATTTCTGCGTTTCATCGTGAATAAGAAGTTCCAAGGTATACAGTAAACCTGAATTGAAGCATCGGAATGTAAAACTGGACTCACAGGAGAGGTTCAAATCATTGAAAGTGAGAGTGACAGTCCTCTTGTACTTAAGTCGGCATTGTGCCTTTTGTGTAAAATTCGGAAGCAGTTTCCGTATTTCATCGTCAATAAGAAGGTCCAAGGAAAACGGTAAACCTGAGTGAAGCATCGGAATCTATAACTGGACTCACAGGAGAGGTTCAAATCATAGAAAGTTAGAGTGTCAGTCCTCTTGTACTTAACTCGGCTTTGTGCATTTTGAATTTAATTCCGATGCGATTTCTGTGCTTCATCGTCAATAAGAAGGTCCAAGGTACACAGTAAACCTGAAGCTAAGCATCGGAATCTAAAACTGGACTCACAGGAGAGGTTCAAATCATAGAAAGTAGAGTGTCAGTCCTCTTGTACTTAACTCGGCATTGTGCATTTTGAATTTAATTCCGATGCAATTTCTGTGCTTCATCGTCAATAAGAACGTCCAAGGTACACAGCAAACCTGAAGTGAAGCATCGGAATCAAACTCTGGACTCACAGGAGAGGTTCAAATCATAGAAAGTTAGAGTGTCAGTCCTCTTGCACTTAAGTCGGCATAGTCCTTTTTGTATTAAATTCGGATGCAATTTCTGTGTTTCATCGTCAAAAAGAAGGTCCAAGGGATACACTAAACCTGAAGTGAAGCATCTGAATCTATACTGGACTCACAGGAGAGGTTCAAATCATAGAAAGTTAGAGTGTCAGTCTTCTTGTAATTTAGTCGGCATTGTGCCTATTGTATTAAATTCGGATGGAATTTCTGTTTCATCGTCAATAAGAAGGTCCAAGGGATACAGTAAACCTGCTGCGAGGCATCGGAATCTAAAACTGGACTCACAGGAGAGGTTTAAATCATAGTAAGTTAGAGTGTCAGTCCTCTTGTACTTAAGTCGGCATTGTGCCTTTTGAATTAAATTCGGATGCAATTTCTGTGATTCATCGTCAATAAGAAGGTCCAAGGTATACAGTAAACCTGAATTAAAGCATCGGAATCTAAAAGTGGACTCACAGGAGAGGTTCAAATCATTGAAAGTGAGAGTGTCAGTCCTCTTGTACTTAAGTCGGCATTGTGCCTTTTGTATTAAATTAGGATGCAATTTCTGCGTTTCATCGTCAATAACAAGGTCCAAGGTATACAGGAAACCTTAAGTGTAGCATCGGAATCTAAAACTGGACTCACAGGAGAGGTTCAAATCATAGAAAGTTAGTGTGTCAGTCCTCTTCTACTTAAGTCGGCATTGTGATTTTTGTATTATGTTCGGATGCAATTTCTGTGTTTCATCGTCAATAAGAAGGTACAAGGGATACAGTAAAGCTGAAGTGCAGCATCGGAATCTAAAACTGGACTCACAAGAGAGGTACCAATCATAGGAAGTGAGAGTGTCAGTCCTCTTGTACTTAAGTCGGCATTCTGCCATTTGTGTTAATTTCGGATGCAATTTCCGTGTTTCATCGTCAATAAGAAGAACCAAGGGATACGGTAAACCAAAAGTGAAGCATCGGAATCTAAAACTGGACTCACAGGAGATGTTCAAATCATAGAAAGTGAGAGTGTCAGTAATCTTGTACTTAAATAGGCATTGTGCCTTTTGAGTTAAATTCGGATGCAATTTCTGTGTTTCATCGTCAACAACGAGGTCCAAGGTATACAGGAAACCTGAAGTGAAGCATCGGAATCTAAAACTGGACTCACAGGAGAGGTTCAAATCATAGAGTGTTTGTGTGTCAGTCCTCTTGTACTTAAGTCGGCATTGTACCTTTTATATTATGTTCGGATGCAATTTCTGTGGTTCATCGTCAATAAGAAGGTACAAGGGATACAGTAAAGCTGAAGTGAAGCATATGAATCGAAAACTGGACTCACATGAGAGGTTCCAATCATAGAAAGTGAGAGTGTCAGTCCTCTTGTACTTAAGTCGGCATTGTGCCATTTGTGCTAAATTCGGATGCAATTTCCGTGTTTCATCGTCAATAAGGAGGTCCAATGGATACGGTAAACCTGAAGTGAAGCATCGGAATCTAAAACTGGACTCACAGGAGATGTTCAAATCATAGAAAGTGAGAGTGTCAGTACTCTTGTACTTAAATAGGCATTGTGCCTTTTATATTAAATTCGGATGCAATTTCTGTGTTTCATCGACAATAAGAAGGTACAAGGGATACAGTAAGGCTGAAAGGAAGCATCGGATTCTAAAACTTAACTCACATGAGTATTTCAAATCATAGGAAGTTAGAGTGTCAGTCCTCTTGTACTTAAGTCGGCATTGTGCTTTTTGTATTAAATTCGGATGCAATTTCTGTGTTTCATCCTCAATAAGAAGGTCCAAGATATACAGTAAACCTGAAGTGAAGCATCGGAATCTGTACTGGACTCACAGGAGGGGTTCAAATTATAGAAAGTTAGAGTGTCAGTCATCTTGCACTTTAGTCGGCATTGTGCCTATTGTATTAAATTCGGATGGAATTTCTGAGTTTCATCGTGAATAAGATGGTCCAAGGGATACAGTAAACCTGCAGTGAGGCATCGGAGTCTAAAACTGGACTCACAGGTGAGGTTCACATCATAGAAAGTTAGAGTGTCAGTCCTCTTGTACCTAAGTCGGCATTGTGCCCTTTGTATTAAATTCGGATGCAATTTCTGCGTTTCATCGTCAATAAGAAGTTCCACGGTATACAGTAAACCTGAATTGAAGCATCGGAATCGAAAACTGGACTCACAGGAGAGGTTTAAATCATTGAAAGTGAGAGTGTCAGTCCTCTTGTACTTAAGTTGTCATTGTGCCTTTTGTGTAAAATTCGGAAGCAGTTTCCGTATTTCATCGTCAATAAGAAGGTCCAAGGAATACGGTAAACCTGAAGTGAAGCATCGGAATCTAAATTTGGACTCACAGGAGAGGTTCAAATCATAGAAAGTGAGAGTGTCAGTACTCTCGTACTTAAGTCGGCATTGTGCCTTTTGTATTAAACTAGGATGCAATTTCTGTGTTTCATCGTCAATAACAAGGTCCAAGGTATACTGGAAACCTGAAGTGAAGCATCGGAATCTAAAACTGAACTCACAGGAGACGTTCAAATCATAGAAAGTTAGTGTGTCAGTCCTCTTGTACTTAAGTCGGCATTGTGCCTTTTGTGTTAAATTCGGATGCAGTTTCCGTGTTTCATCGTCAATAAGGAGGTCCAATGGATACGGTAAACCTGAAGTGAAGCATCGGAATCTAAAACTGGACTCACAGGAGATGTTCAAATCATAGAAAGTGAGAGTGCCAGTACTCTTGTACTTAAATAGGCATTGTGCCTTTATATTAAATTCGGATGCAATTTCTGTGTTTCATCGTCAATAAGAAAGTACAAGGGATACAGTAAAGCTGAAGTGAAGCATCGGATTCTAAAACTTGACTCACATGAGTACATCAAATCATAGGAAGTTAGAGTGTAAGTCCTCTTGTACTTAAGTCTGCATTGTGCCTTTTGAATTTAATTCCGATGCAATTTCTGTGTTTCATCGTCAATAATAAGGTCCAAGGTATACAGTAAACCTGAAGTGAAGCATCGGAATCAAAAACTGGACTCACAGGAGAGGTTCAAATCTTAGAAAGTTAGAGTGTCAGTCCTCTTGTACTTAAGTCGGCATTGTGCTTTTTGTATTAAATTCGGATGGAATTTCTGAGTCTCATCGTCAATAAGATGGTCCAAGGGATACAGTAAACCTGCGGTGAGGCATCGGAGTCTAAAACTGGACTCACAGGAGAGGTTCACATCATAGAAAGTTAGAGTGTCAGTCCTCTTGTACTTAAGTCGGCATTGTGCCCTTTGTATTAAATTCGGATGCAATTTCTGCGTTTCATCGTCAATAAGAAGTTCCAAGGTATACAGTAAGCCTGAAGTGAAGCATCGGAATCAAAAACTGGACTCACAGGAGAGGTTCAAATCATAGAAAGTTAGAGTGTCAGTCCTCTTGTACTTAAGTCGACATTGTGCTTCTTGTATTAAATTCGGATGCAATTTCTGTGTTTCATCGGCAATAAGAAGGTCCAAGATATACAGTAAACCTGAAGTGAAGCATCGGAATCTGTACTGGACTCACAGGAGAGGTTCAAATTATAGAAAGTTAGAGTGTCAGTCATCTTGCACTTTAGTCGGCATTGTGCCTATTGTATTAAATTCGAATGGAATTTCTGAGTTTCATCGTCAATAAGATGGTAAAAGAGATACAGTAAACCTGCAGTGAGGCATCAGAGTCGAAAACTGGACTCACAGGAGAGGTTCAAATCATAGAAAGTTAGAGTGTCAGTCCTCTTGTACTTAACTCGGCTTTGTGCATTTTGAATTTAATTCCGATGCAATTTCTGTGCTTCATCGTCAATAAGAAGGTCCAAGGTACACAGTAAACCTGAAGCTAAGCATCGGAATCTAAAACTGGACTCACAGGAGAGGTTCAAATCATAGAAAGTAGAGTGTAAGTCCTCTTGTACTTAACTCGGCATTGTGCATTTTGAATTTAATTCCGATGCAATTTCTGTGCTTCATCGTCAATAAGAACGTCCAAGGTACACAGTAAACCTGAAGTGAAGCATCGGAATCAAAAACTGGACTCACAGGAGAGGTTCAAATCATAGAAAGTTAGAGTGTCAGTCCTCTTGCACTTAAGTCGGCATAGTCCTTTTTGTATTAAATTCGGATGCAATTTCTGTGTTTCATCGTCAAAAAGAAGGTCCAAGGGATACACTAAACCTGAAGTGAAGCATCTGAATCTATACTGGACTCACAGGAGAGGTACAAATCATAGAAAGTTAGAGTGTCAGTCTTCTTGTACTTTAGTCGGCATTGCGCCTATTGTATTAAATTCGGATGGAATTTCTGTTTCATCGTCAATAAGAAGGTCCAAGGGATACAGTAAACCTGCTGCGAGGCATCGGAATCTAAAACTGGACTCACAGGACAGGTTTAAATCATAGTAAGTTAGAGTGTCAGTCCTCTTGTACTTAAGTCGGCATTGTGCCTTTTGAATTAAATTCGGATGCAATTTCTGTGATTCATCGTCAATAAGAAGGTCCAAGGTATACAGTAAACCTGAATTAAAGCATCGGAATCTAAAACTGGACTCACAGGAGAGGTTCAAATCATTGAAAGTGAGAGTGTCAGTCCTCTTGTACTTAAGTCGGCATTGTGCCTTTTGTATTAAATTAGGATGCAATTTCTGCGTTTCGTCGTCAATAACAAGGTCCAAGGTATACAGGAAACCTTAAGTGAAGCATCGGAATCTAAAACTGGACTCACAGGAGAGGTTCAAATCATAGAAAGTTAGTGTGTCAGTCCTCTTCTACTTAAGTCGGCATTGTGCTTTTTGTATTATGTTCGGATGCAATTTCTGTGTTTCATCGTCAATAAGAAGGTACAAGGGATACAGTAAAGCTGAAGTGAAGCATCGGAATCTAAAACTGGACTCACAAGAGAGGTACCAATCATAGGAAGTGAGAGTGTCAGTCCTCTTGTTCTTAAGTCGGCATTCTGCCATTTGTGTTAAATTCGGATGCAATTTCCGCGTTTCATCGTCAATAAGAAGATCCAAGGGATACGGTAAACCAAAAGTGAAGCATCGGAATCTAAAACTGGACTCACAGGAGATGTTCAAATCATAGAAAGTGAGAGTGTCAGTACTCTTGTACTTAAATAGGCATTGTGCCTTTTGAGTTAAATTCGGATGCAATTTCTGTGTTTCATCGTCAACAAGGAGGTCCCAGGTATACAGGAAACCTGAAGTGAAGCATCGGAATCTAAAACTGGACTCACAGGAGAGGTTCAAATCATAGAAAGTTTGTGTGTCAGTCCTCTTGTACTTAAGTCGGCATTGTACCTTTTATATTATGTTCGGATGCAATTTCTGTGATTCATCGTCAATAAGAAGGTCCAAGGTATACAGTAAACCTGAATTAAAGCATCGGAATCTAAAACTGGACTCACAGGAGGGGTTCAAATCATTGAAAGTGAGAGTGTCAGTCCTCTTGTACTTAAGTCGGCATTGTGCTTTTTGTATTAAATTCGGATGCAATTTCTGTGTTTCATCCTCAATAAGAAGGTCCAAGATATACAGTAAACCTGAAGTGAAGCATCGGAATCTGTACTGGACTCACAGGAGATGTTCAAATTATAGAAAGTTAGAGTGTCAGTCATCTTGCACTTTAGTCGGCATTGTGCCTATTGTATTAAATTCGGATGGAATTTCTGAGTTTCATCGTGAATAAGATGGTCCAAGGGATACAGTAAACCTGCAGTGAGGCATCGGAGTCTAAAACTGGACTCACAGGTGAGGTTCACATCATAGAAAATTAGAGTGTCAGACCTCTTGTACTTAAGTCGGCACTGTGCCCTTTGTATTAAATTCGGATGCAATTTCTGCGTTTCATCGTCAATAAGAAGTTCCACGGTATACAGTAAACCTGAATTGAAGCATCGGAATCTAAAACTGGACTCACAGGAGAGGTTTAAATCATTGAAAGTGAGAGTGTCAGTCCTCTTGTACTTAAGTCGTCATTGTGCCTTTTGTGTAAAATTCGGAAGCAGTTTCCGTATTTCATCGTCAATAAGAAGGTCCAAGGAATACGGTAAACCTGAAGTGAAGCATCGGAATCTAAATTTGGACTCACAGGAGAGGTTCAAATCATAGAAAGTGAGAGTGTCAGTACTCTTGTACTTAAGTCGGCATTGTGCCTTTTGTATTAAACTAGGATGCAATTTCTGTGTTTCATCGTCAATAACAAGGTCAAAGGTATACTGGAAACCTGAAGTGAAGCATCGGAATCTAAAACTGGACTCACAGGAGACGTTCAAATCATAGAAAGTTAGTGTGTCAGTCCTCTTGTACTTAAGTCGGCATTGTGCCTTTTGTGTTAAATTCGGATGCAATTTCCGTGTTTCATCGTCAATAAGGAGGTCCAATGGATACGGTAAACCTGAAGTGAAGCATCGGAATCTAAAACTGGACTCACAGGAGATGTTCAAATCATAGAAAGTGAGAGTGCCAGTACTCTTGTACTTAAATAGGCATTGTGCCTTTATATTAAATTCGGATGCAATTTCTGTGTTTCATCGTCAATAAGAAGGTACAAGGGGTACAGTAAAGCTGAAGTGAAGCATCGGATTCTAAAACTTGACTCACATGAGTATATCAAATCATAGGAAGTTAGAGTGTAAGTCCTCTTGTACTTCAGTCTGCATTGTGCCTTTTGAATTTAATTCCGATGCAATTTCTGTGTTTCATCGTCAATAATAAGGTCCAAGGTATACAGTAAACCTGAAGTGAAGCATCGGAATCAAAAACTGGACTCACAGGAGAGGTTCAAATCTTAGAAAGTTAGAGTGTCAGTCCTCTTGTACTTAAGTCGGCATTGTGCTTTTTGTATTAAATTCGGATGGAATTTCTGAGTTTCATCGTCAATAAGATGGTCCAAGGGATACAGTAAACCTGCGGTGAGGCATCGGAGTCTAAAACTGGACTCACAGGAGAGGTTCACATCATAGAAAGTTAGAGTGTCAGTCCTCTTGTACTTAAGTCGGCATTGTGCCCTTTGTATTAAATTCGGATGCAATTTCTGCGTTTCATCGTCAATAAGAAGTTCCAAGGTATACAGTAAACCTGAATTGAAGCATCGGAATCTAAAACTGGACTCACAGGAGAGGTTCCAATCATTGAAAGTGAGAGTGTCAGTCCTCTTGTACTTAAGTCGGCATTGTGCCTTCTGTGTAAAATTCGGAAGCAGTTTCCGTATTTCATAGTCAATAAGAAGGTCCAAGGAATACGGTAAACCTGAAGTGAAGCATCGGAATCTAAAACTGGACTCACAGGAGCGGTTCAAATCATAGAAACTGAGAGTGTCAGTACTTTTGTACTTAAATAGGCATTGTGCTTTTTGTATTAAATTTGGTTGCAATTTCTGTGTTTTCTTCGTCAGTAAGAAGTTCCAAGAAGTACAGTAAACCTGAAGTGAAGCATCGGAATCTAAAACTGGACTCACAGGAGAGGTTCAAATCATAGAAAGATAGAGTGTCAGTCCTCTTGTACTTAACTCGGCATTGTGCATTTTGAATTTAATTCCGATGCAATTTCTGTGCTTCATCGTCAATAAGAACGTCCAAGATACACAGTAAACCTGAAGTGAAGCATCGGAATCAAAAACTGGGCTCACAGGTGAGGTTCAAATCATAGAAAGTTAGAGTGTCAGTCCTCTTGCACTTAAGTCGGCATGGTCCTTTTTGTACTAAATTCGGATGCAATTTCTGTGTTTCATCGTCAAAAAGAAGGTCCAAGGGATACACTAAACCTGAAGTGAAGCAACTGAATCTATACTGGAGTCACAGGAGAGTTTCAAATCATAGAAAGTTAGAGTGTCAGTCTTCTTGTACTTTGTCGGCATTGTGCCTATTGTATTAAATTCGGATGGAATTTCTGTGTTTCATCGTCAATAAGAAGGTCCAAGGGATACAGTAAACCTGCTGCGAGGCATCGGAATCTAAAACTGGACTCACAGGGGCGGTTTAAATCATAGAAAGTTAGAGTGTAAGTCCTCTTGTACTTAACTCGGCATTGTGCATTTTGAATTAAGTTCGGATGCAATTTCTGTGATTCATCGTCAATAAGAAGGTCCAAGGTATACAGTAAACCTCAATTGAAGCATCGGAGTCTAAAACTGGACTCACAGGAGAGGTTCAAATCATTGAAAGTGAGAGTGTCAGTCCTCTTGTACTTATGTCGGCATTGTGCCTTTTGTATTAAATTAGGATGCAATTTCTGTGTTTCATAGTCAATAACAAGGTCCAAGGTATACAGGAAACCTGATGTGAAGCATCGGAGTCTAAAACTGGACTCACAGGAGAGGTTCAAATCATAGAAAGTTAGTGTGTCAGTCCTCTTGTACTTAAGTCGGCATTGTGCCGTTTATATTATGTTCGGATGCAATTTCTGTGTTTCATCCTCAATAAGAAGGTACAAGGGATACAGTAAAGCTGAAGTGAAGTTTCGGAATCTAAAACTGGACTCACAAGAGAGGTACCAATCATAGAAAGTGAGAGTGTCAGTCCTCTTGTACTTAAGTCGGCATTCTGCCATTTGTGTTAAATTCGGATGCAATTTTCGTGTTTCATCGTCAATAAGAAGATCCAAGGGATACGGTAAACCTGAAGTGAAGCATCGGAATCTAAAACAGGACTCACAGGAGATGATCAAATCATAGAAAGTGAGAGTGTCAGTACTCTTGTACTTAAATAGGCATTGTGCCTTTTGAGTTAAATTCGGATGCAATTTCTGTGTTTCATCGTCAATAAGAAGGTCCAAGAAATACAGTAAAACTGAAGTGAAGCATCGGAATCGAAAACTGGCCTCACAGGAGAGGTTCATATCATAGAAAGTGATAGTGTCAGTCATCTTGTACTTAAGTCAGCATTGTGCCTTTTATATTAAATTCGGATGCAATTTCTGTATTACATCGTCAATAAGAAGGTACAAGGGATACAGTTAAGCTGAAGTGAAGCATCGGTTTCTAAAACTGGACTCACAGGAGTGGTTCAAATCACAGGAAGTTAGAGTGTCACTCCTCTTGTACTTAAGTCGGCATTGTGCCTTTTGAATTTAATTCCGATGCAATTTCTGTGTTTCATCGTCAATAATAAGGTCCACGGTATACAGTAAACCTGAAGAGAAGCATCGGAATCAAAGACTGGACTCACAGGAGAGGTTCAAATCTTAGAAAGTTAGAGTGTCAGTCCTCTTGTACTTAAGTCGGCATTGTGCTTTTTGTATTAAAGTCGGATGCAATTTCTGTGTTTCATCGTCAATAAGAAGGTCCAAGTGATACAGTAAACCTGAAGTGAAGGATCGGAATCTGTACTGGACTCACAGGAGAGGTTCAAATTATAGAAAGTTAGAGTGTCAGTCATCTTGTACTTTAGTCGGCATTGTGCCTTTTGTGTAAAATTCGGAAGCAGTTTCCGTATTCCATCGTCAATAAGAAGGTCCAAGGAATACGTAACCCTGAAGTGAAGCATCGGAATCTAAAACTGGACTCACAGGAGAGGTTCAAATCATAGAAAGTGAGAGTGTCACTCCTCTTGTACTTAACTCGCCATTGTGCACTTTGAATTTAATTCCGATGCAATTTCTGTGCCTCATCGTCAATAAGAAGGTCCAAGGTACACAGTAAACCTGAAGTGAAGCATCGGAATCTAAAACTGGACTCACAGTGGAGGTTCAAATCATAGAAAGTGAGTGTGTCAGTCCTCTTGTACTTAAGTCGGCATTGTGCCTATTGTATTCAATTCGGATGGAATTTCTGTGTTTCATCGTCAATAAGAAGGTCCAAGGGATACAGTAAACCTGCAGTGAGGCATCGGAATATAAAACTGGACTCACAGGAGAGGTTCAAATCATTGAAAGTTAGAGTGTCAGTCCTCTTGTACGTAAGTCAGCATTGTGCCTTTTGTATCAAATTCGGATGCAATTACTGTGTTTCATCATCAATAAGAAGGTCCAAGGTATACAGTAAATCTTAACTGAAGGACCGGAATCTAAGACTGGACTCACTGGAGAGGTTCAAATCATAGAAATTTAGTGTGTAAGTCATCTTGTACTTAAGTCGGCATTGTGCCTTTTGTATTAAATTCGGATGCTATTTCCGTGCTTCATCGTCAATAAGAAGATCCAAGTTATACAGTAAACCCGAAGTGAAGCATCGGAATCTAAAACTGGACTCACAGGACAGGTCAAAATCATAGAAAGTGAGAGTGTCAGTCCTCTTGTACTTAAGTCGGCATTGTGCATTTTGTATTAAATTCGGATCCAATTTCTGTGTTTCATCGTCAATAACAAGGTCCAAGGTATACAGGAAACCTTAAGTGAAGCATCGGAATCTAAAACTGGACTCACAGGAGAGGTTCAAATCATAGAATGCTAGTGTGTCAGTCCTCTTGTACTTAAGTTGGCATTGCGCCTTTCATATTAAATTCGGATGCAATATCTGTGTTTCATCGTCAATAAGAAGGTACAAGGGTTACAGTAAAGCTGAAGTGAAGCATCGTAATCTAAAACTGGACTCACAGGAGTGGTTCAATCATAGAAAGTTAGAGTGTCAGTCCTCTTGTACTTAAGTCGGATTGTCCCATTTGAATTTACTTCCGATGCAATTTCTGTGTTTCATCGTCAATAATAAGGTCCAAGGTATACAGTAAACCTGAAGTGAAGTATCGGAATCAAAAACAGGACTCACAGGAGAGGTTCAAATCATAGAAAGTTAGTGTGTCAGTCCTCTTGTACTTAAGTCGGCATTGTGCCTTTTACATTAAGTTCGGATGCAATTTCTTTGTTTCATCGTCAATAAGAAGGTACAAGGGATACAGTAAAGCTGAAATGAAGCATCGGAATCTAAAACTGGACTCACAGGAGAGGTTCCAATCATAGAAAGTGAGAGTGTCAGTCCTCTTGTACTTAAGTCGGCATTGTGCCTTTTGTGTAAAATTCGGAAGCAATTTCCGTATTTCATCGTCAATAAGAAGGTCCAAGGGATACGGTAAACCTGAAGTGGAGCATCGGAATCTAAAACTGGACTCACAGGAGAGGTTCAAATCATAGAAAGTGAGAGTGTCGGTTATCTTGTACTTAAATAGGCATTGTGCTTTTTGTATTAAATTCGGATGCAATTTCTATGTTTCATCGTCAATAAGAAGGTCCAAGTTATACAGTAAACCTGAAGTGAAGCATCGGAATCTGCACTGGACTCAGAGGAGGGGTTCAAATTATCGAAAGTTAGAGTGTCAGTCATCTTGCACTTTAGTCGGCATTGTGCCTATTGTATTAAATTCGGATGGAATTTCTGAGTTTCATCGTGAATAAGATGGTCCAAGGGATACAGTAAACCTGCAGTGAGGCATCGGAGTCTAAAACTGGACTCACAGGTGAGGTTCACATCATAGAAAGTTAGAGTGTCAGTCCTCTTGTACTTAAGTCGGCATTGTGCCCTTTGTATTAAATTCGGATGCAATTTCTGCGTTTCATCGTCAATAAGAAGTTCCACGGTATACAGTAAACCTGAATTGAAGCATCGGAATCCAAAACTGGACTCACAGGAGAGGTTTAAATCATTAAAAGTAAGAGTGTCAGTCCTCTTGTACTTAAGTCGTCATTGTGCCTTTTGTGTAAAATTCGGAAGCAGTTTCCGTATTTCATCGTCAATAAGAAGGTCCAAGGAATACGGTAAACCTGAAGTGAAGCATCGGAATCTAAATTTGGACTCACAGGAGAGGTTCAAATCATAGAAAGTGAGAGTGTCAGTACTCTTGTACTTAAGTCGGCATTGTGCCTTTTGTATTAAAGTAGGATGCAATTTCTGTGTTTCATCGTCAATAACAAGGTCCAAGGTATACTGGAAACCTGAAGTGAAGCATCGGAATCTAAAACTGGACTCACAGGAGACGTTCAAATCATAGAAAGTTAGTGTGTCAGTCCTCTTGTACTTAAGTCGGCATTGTGCCTTTTGTGTTAAATTCGGATGCAATTTCCGTGTTTCATCGTCAATAAGGAGGTCCAATGGATACGGTAAACCTGAAGTGAAGCATCGGAATCTAAAACTTTACTCACAGGAGATGTTCAAATCATAGAAAGTGAGAGTGCCAGTACTCTTGTACTTAAATAGGCATTGTGCCTTTATATTAAATTCGGATGCAATTTCTGTGTTTTATAGTCAATAAGAAGATACAAGGGATACAGTAAAGCTGAAGTGAAGCATCGGATTCTAAAACTTGACTCACATGAGTATATCAAATCATAGGAAGTTAGAGTGTAAGTCCTCTTGTACTTAAGTCTGCATTGTGCCTTTTGAATTTAATTCCGATGCAATTTCTGTGTTTCATCGTCAATAATAAGGTCCAAGGTATACAGTAAACCTGAAGTGAAGCATCGGAATCGAAAACTGGACTCACAGGAAAGGTTGAAATCTTAGAAAGTTAGAGTGTCAGTCCTCTTGTACTTAAGTCGGCATTGTGCTTTTTGTATTAAATTCGGATGGAATTTCTGAGTTTCATCGTCAATAAGATGGTCCAAGGGATACAGTAAACCTGCGGTGAGGCATCGGAGTCTAAAACTGGACTCACAGGAGAGGTTCACATCATAGAAAGTTAGAGTGTCAGTCCTTTTGTACTTAAGTCGGCATTGTGCCCTTTGTATTAGATTCGGATGCAATTTCTGCGTTTCATCGTCAATAAGAAGTTCCAAGGTATACAGTAAACCTGAATTGAAGCATTGGAATCTAAAACTGGACTCACAGGAGAGGTTCCAATCATTGAAAGTGAGAGTGTCAGTCCTCTTGTACTTAAGTCGGCATTGTGCCTTCTGTGTAAAATTTGGAAGCAGTTTCCGTATTTCATAGTCAATAAGAAGGTCCAAGGAATACGGTAAACCTGAAGTGAAGCATCGGAATCTAAAACTGGACTCACAGGTGAGGTTCAAATCATAGAAAGTGGGAGTGTCAGTACTCTTGTACTTAAATAGGCATTGTGCTTTTTGTATTAAATTTGGTTGCAATTTGTGTGTTTTCTTCGTCAGTAAGAAGTTCCAAGAAGTACAGTAAACCTGAAGTGAAGCATCGGAATCTAAAACTGGACTCACAGGAGAGGTTCAAATTATAGAAAGATAGAGTGTCAGTCCTCTTGTACTTAACTAGGCATTGTGCATTTTGAATTTAATTCCGATGCAATTTCTGTGCTTCATCGTCAATAAGAATGTCCAAGATACACAGTAAACCTGAAGTGAAGAATCGGAATCAAAAACTGGACTCACAGGTGAGGTTCAAATCATAGAAAGTTAGAGTGTCAGTCCTCTTGCACTTAAGTCGGCATGGTGCTTTTTGTACTAAATTCGGATGCAATTTCTGTGTTTCATCGTCAAAAAGAAGGTCCAAGGGATACACTAAACCTGAAGTGAAGCAACTGAATCTATACTGGAGTCACAGGAGAGTTTCAAATCATAGAAAGTTAGAGTGTCAGTCTTCTTGTACTTTAGTCGGCATTGTGCCTATTGTATTAAATTCGGATGGAATTTCTGTGTTTCATCGTCAATAAGAAGGTCCAAGGGATACAGTAAACCTGCTGCGAGGCATCGGAATCTAAAACTGGACTCACAGGGGCGGTTTAAATCATAGAAAGTTAGAGTGTCAGTCCTCTTGTAATTAACTCGGCATTGTGCATTTTGAATTAAGTTCGGATGCAATTTCTGTGATTCATCGTCAATAAGAAGGTCCAAGGTATACAGTAAACCTCAATTGAAGCATCGGAGTCTAAAACTGGACTCACAGGAGAGGTTCAAATCATTGAAAGTGAGAGTGTCAGTCCTCTTGTACTTATGTCGGCATTGTGCCTTTTGTATTAAATTAGGATGCAATTTCTGTGTTTCATAGTCAATAACAAGGTCCAAGAAATACAGTAAAACTGAAGTGAAGCATCGGAATCGAAAACTGGCCTCACACGAGAGGTTCATATCATAGAAAGTGAGAGTGTCAGTCATCTTGTACTTAAGTCAGCATTGTGCCTTTTATATTAAATTCATATGCAATTTCTGTGTTACACCGTCAATAAGAAGGTACAAGGGATACAGTAAAGCTGAAGTGAAGCATCGGTTTCTAAAACTGGACTCACAGGAGTGGTTCAAATCACAGGAAGTTAGAGTGTCACTCCTCTTGTACTTAAGTCGGCATTGTGCCTTTTGAATTTAATTCCGATGCAATTTCTGTGTTTCATCGTCAATAATAAGGTCCAAGGTATACAGTAAACCTGAAGAGAAGCATCGGAATCAAAGACTGGACTCACAGGAGAGGTTCAAATCTTAGAAAGTTAGAGTGTCAGTCATCTTGTACTTTAGTCGGCATTGTGCCTTTTGTGTAAAATTCGGAAGCAGTTTCCGTATTCCATCGTCAATAAGAAGGTCCAAGGAATACGTAACCCTGAAGTGAAGCATCGGAATCTAAAACTGGACTCACAGGAGAGGTTCAAATCATAGAAAGTGAGAGTGTCACTCCTCTTGTACTTAACTCGCCATTGTGCACTTTGAATTTAATTCCGATGCAATTTCTGTGCCTCATCGTCAATAAGAAGGTCCAAGGTACACAGTAAACCTGAAGTGAAGCATCGGAATCTAAAACTGGACTCACAAGAGAGGTTCAAACCATAGAAAGTGAGAGTGTCAGTCCTCTTGTACTTAAGTCGGCATTTTGCCTTTTGAATTAAATTCGGATGCAATTTCTGTGTTTTATCGTCAATAAGAAGGTCCAAGGGATACCGTAAACCCTGATGTGAAGCATCGGAATCTAAAACTGGACTCACAGCGGAGGTTCAAATCATAGAAAGTGAGTGTGTCAGTCCTCTTGTACTTAAGTCGGCATTGCGCCTTTTGTAATTAATTCCGATGCAATTTCTGCGTTTCATCGTCAATAAGAAGTTCCAAGGTATACAGCAAACCTAAAGTGAAGCATCGGAATCTAAAACTGGACTCACAGGAGAGGTTCAAATCATAGAAAGTTAGAGTGTCAGTCCTCTTGTACTTAAGTCGGCATTGTGCCTATTGTATTCAATTCGGATGGAATTTCTGTGTTTCATCGTCAATAAGAAGGTCCAAGGGATACAGTAAACCTGCAGTGAGGCATCGGAATATAAAACTGGACTCACAGGAGAGGTTCAAATCATTGAAAGTTAGAGTGTCAGTCCTCTTGTACGTAAGTCAGCATTGTGCCTTTTGTATCAAATTCGGAAGCAATTTCTGTGTTTCATCATCAATAAGAAGGTCCAAGGTATACAGTAAATCTTAACTGAAGGACCGGAATCTAAGACTGGACTCACTGGAGAGGTTCAAATCATAGAAATTTAGTGTGTAAGTCATCTTGTACTTAAGTCGGCATTGTGCCTTTTGTATTAAATTCGGATGCTATTTCCGTGTTTCATCGTCAATAAGAAGATCCAAGTTATACAGTAAACCCGAAGTGAAGCATCGGAATCTAAAACTGGACTCACAGGACAGGTCAAAATCATAGAAAGTGAGAGTGTCAGTCCTCTTGTACTTAAGTCGGCATTGTGCATTTTGTATTAAATTCGGATCCAATTTCTGTGTTTCATCGTCAATAACAAGGTCCAAGGTATACAGGAAACCTTAAGTGAAGCATCGGAATCTAAAACTGGACTCACAGGAGAGGTTCAAATCATAGAATGCTAGTGTGTCAGTCCTCTTGTACTTAAGTTGGCATTGCGCCTTGCATATTAAATTCGGATGCAATATCTGTGTTTCATCGTCAATAAGAAGGTACAAGGGTTACAGTAAAGCTGAAGTGAAGCATCGTAATCTAAAACTGGACTCACAGGAGTGGTTCAATCATAGAAAGTTAGAGTGTCAGTCCTCTTGTACTTAAGTCGGATTGTCCCATTTGAATTTACTTCCGATGCAATTTCTGTGTTTCATCGTCAATAATAAGGTCCAAGGTATACAGTAAACCTGAAGTGAAGTATCGGAATCAAAAACAGGACTCACAGGAGAGGTTCAAATCATAGAAAGTTAGTGTGTCAGTCCTCTTGTACTTAAGTCGGCATTGTGCCTTTTACATTAAGTTCGGATGCAATTTCTTTGTTTCATCGTCAATAAGAAGGTACAAGGGATACAGTAAAGCTGAAATGAAGCATCGGAATCTAAAACTGGACTCACAGGAGAGGTTCCAATCATAGAAAGTGAGAGTGTCAGTCCTCTTGTACTTAAGTCGGCATTGTGCCTTTTGTGTAAAATTCGGAAGCAATTTCCGTATTTCATCGTCAATAAGAAGGTCCAAGGGATACGGTAAACCTGAAGTGGAGCATCGGAATCTAAAACTGGACTCACAGGAGAGGTTCAAATCATAGAAAGTGAGAGTGTCGGTTATCTTGTACTTAAATAGGCATTGTGCTTTTTGTATTAAATTCGGATGCAATTTCTATGTTTCATCGTCAATAAGAAGGTCCAAGTTATACAGTAAACCTGAAGTGAAGCATCGGAATCTGCACTGGACTCAGAGGAGGGGTTCAAATTATCGAAAGTTAGAGTGTCAGTCATCTTGCACTTTAGTCGGCATTGTGCCTATTGTATTAAATTCGGATGGAATTTCTGAGTTTCATCGTGAATAAGATGGTCCAAGGGATACAGTAAACCTGCAGTGAGGCATCGGAGTCTAAAACTGGACTCACAGGTGAGGTTCACATCATAGAAAGTTAGAGTGTCAGTCCTCTTGTACTTAAGTCGGCATTGTGCCCTTTGTATTAAATTCGGATGCAATTTCTGCGTTTCATCGTCAATAAGAAGTTCCACGGTATACAGTAAACCTGAATTGAAGCATCGGAATCTAAAACTGGACTCACAGGAGAGGTTTAAATCATTAAAAGTGAGAGTGTCAGTCCTCTTGTACTTAAGTCGTCATTGTGCCTTTTGTGTAAAACTCGGAAGCAGTTTCCGTATTTCATCGTCAATAAGAAGGTCCAAGGAATACGGTAAACCTGAAGTGAAGCATCGGAATCTAAATTTGGACTCACAGGAGAGGTTCAAATCATAGAAAGTGAGAGTGTCAGTACTCTTGTACTTAAGTCGGCATTGTGCCTTTTGTATTAAACTAGGATGCAATTTCTGTGTTTCATCGTCAATAACACGGTCCAAGGTATACTGGAAACCTGAAGTGAAGCATCGGAATCTAAAACTGGACTCACAGGAGACGTTCAAATCATAGAAAGTTAGTGTGTCAGTCCTCTTGTACTTAAGTCGGCATTGTGCCTTTTGTGTTAAATTCGGATGCAATTTCCGTGTTTCATCGTCAATAAGGAGGTCCAATGGATACGGTAAACCTGAAGTGAAGCATCGGAATCTAAAACTGGACTCACAGGAGATGTTCAAATCATAGAAAGTGAGAGTGCCGGTACTCTTGTACTTAAATAGGCATTGTGCCTTTATATTAAATTCGGATGCAATTTCTGTGTTTTATAGTCAATAAGAAGGTACAAGGGATACAGTAAAGCTGAAGTGAAGCATCGGATTCTAAAACTTGACTCACATGAGTATATCAAATCATAGGAAGTTAGAGTGTAAGTCCTCTTGTACTTAAGTCTGCATTGTGCCTTTTGAATTTAATTCCGATGCAATTTCTGTGTTTCATCGTCAATAATAAGGTCCAAGGTATACAGTAAACCTGAAGTGAAGCATCGGAATCGAAAACTTGACTCACAGGAAAGGTTGAAATCTTAGAAAGTTAGAGTGTCAGTCCTCTTGTACTTAAGTCGGCATTGTGCTTTTTGTATTAAATTCGGATGGAATTTCTGAGTTTCATCGTCAATAAGATGGTCCAAGGTATACAGTAAACCTGAATTGAAGCATTGGAATATAAAACTGGACTCACAGGAGAGGTTCCAATCATTGAAAGTGAGAGTGTCAGTCCTCTTGTACTTAAGTCGGCATTGTGCCTTCTGTGTAAAATTTGGAAGCAGTTTCCGTATTTCATAGTCAATAAGAAGGTCCAAGGAATACGGTAAACCTGAAGTGAAGCATCGGAATCTAAAACTGGACTCACAGGTGAGGTTCAAATCATAGAAAGTGGGAGTGTCAGTACTCTTGTACTTAAATAGGCATTGTGCTTTTTGTATTAAATTTGGTTGCAATTTGTGTGTTTTCTTCGTCAGTAAGAAGTTCCAAGAAGTACAGTAAACCTGAAGTGAAGCATCGGAATCTAAAACTGGACTCACAGGAGAGGTTCAAATTATAGAAAGATAGAGTGTCAGTCCTCTTGTACTTAACTAGGCATTGTGCATTTTGAATTTAATTCCGATGCAATTTCTGTGCTTCATCGTCAATAAGAATGTCCAAGATACACAGTAAACCTGAAGTGAAGAATCGGAATCAAAAACTGGACTCACAGGTGAGGTTCAAATCATAGAAAGTTAGAGTGTCAGTCCTCTTGCACTTAAGTCGGCATGGTGCTTTTTGTACTAAATTCGGATGCAATTTCTGAGTTTCATCGCCAAAAAGAAGGTCCAAGGGATACACTAAACCTGAAGTGAAGCAACTGAATCTATACTGGAGTCACAGGAGAGTTTCAAATCATAGAAAGTTAGAGTGTCAGTCTTCTTGTACTTTAGTCGGCATTGTGCCTATTGTATTAAATTCGGATGGAATTTCTGTGTTTCACCGTCAATAAGAAGGTCCAAGGGATACAGTAAACCTGCTGCGAGGCATCGGAATCTAAAACTGGACTCACAGGGGCGGTTTAAATCATAGAAAGTTAGAGTGTCAGTCCTCTTGTAATTAACTCGGCATTGTGCATTTTGAATTAAGTTCGGATGCAATTTCTGTGATTCATCGCCAATAAGAAGGTCCAAGGTATACAGTAAACCTCAATTGAAGCATCGGAGTCTAAAACTGGACTCACAGGAGAGGTTCAAATCATTGAAAGTGAGAGTGTCAGTCCTCTTGTACTTATGTCGGCATTGTGCCTTTTGTATTAAATTAGGATGCAATTTCTGTGTTTCATAGTCAATAACAAGGTCCAAGGTATACAGGAAACCTGATGTGAAGCATCGGAATCTAAAACTGGACTCACAGGAGAGGTTCAAATCATAGAAAGTTAGTGTGTCAGTCCTCTTGTACTTAAGTCGGCATTGTGCCGTTTATATTATGTTCGGATGCAATTTCTGTGTTTCATCCTCAATAAGAAGGTACAAGGGATACAGTAAACTGAAGTGAAGCATCGGAATCTAAAACTGGACTCACAAGAGAGGTGCCAATCATAGAAAGTGAGAGTGTCAGTCCTCTTGTACTTAAGTCGGCATTCTGCCATTTGTGTTAAATTCGGATGCAATTTCCGTGTTTCATCGTCAATAAGAAGATCCAAGGGATACGGTAAACCTGAAGTGAAGCATCGGAATCTAAAACAGGACTCACAGGAGATGATCAAATCATAGAAAGTGAGAGTGACAGTACTCTTGTACTTAAATAGGCATTGTGCCTTTTGAGTTAAATTCGGATGCAATTTCTGTGTTTTCTCGTCAATAAGAAGGTCCAAGAAATACAGTAAAACTGAAGTGAGGCATCGGAATCGAAAACTGGCCTCACACGAGAGGTTCATATCATAGAAAGTGAGAGTGTCAGTCATCTTGTACTTAAGTCAGCATTGTGCCTTTTATATTAAATTCATATGCTATTTCTGTGTTACACCGTCAATAAGAAGGTATAAGGGATACAGTAAAGCTGAAGTGAAGCATCGGTTTCTAAAACTGGACTCACAGGAGTGGTTCAAATCACAGGAAGTTAGAATGTCACTCCTCTTGTACTTAAGTCGGCATTGTGCCTTTTGAATTTAATTCCGATGCAATTTCTGTGTTTCATCGTCAATAATAAGGTCCAAGGTATACAGTAAACCTGAAGAGGAGCATCGGAATCAAAGACTGGACTCACAGGAGAGGTTCAAATCTTAGAAAGTTAGAGTGTCAGTCATCTTGTACTTTAGTCGGCATTGTGCCTTTTGTGTAAAATTCGGTAGCAGTTTCCGCATTCCATCGTCAATAAGAAGGTCCAAGGAATACGTAACCCTGAAGTGAAGCATCGGAATCTAAAACTGGACTCACAGGAGAGGTTCAAATCATAGAAAGTGAGAGTCTCACTCCTCTTGTACTTAACTCGCCATTGTGCACTTTGAATTTAATTCCGATGCAATTTCTGTGCCTCATCGTCAATAAGAAGGTCCAAGGTACACAGTAAACCTGAAGTGAAGCATCGGAATCTAAAACTGGACTCACAAGAGAGGTTCAAACCATAGAAAGTGAGAGTGTCAGTCCTCTTGTACTTAAGTCGGCATTTGAGCTTTTGAATTAAATTCGGATGCAATTTCTGTGTTTTATCGTCAATAAGAAGGTCCAAGGGATACAGTAAACCCTGAAGTGAAGCATCGGAATCTAAAACTAGACTCACAGTGGAGGTTCAAATCATAGAAAGTGAGTGTGTCAGTCCTCTTGTACTTAAGTCGGCATTGCGCCTTTTGTAATTAATTCCGATGCAATTTCTGCGTTTCATCGTCAATAAGAAGTTCCAAGGTATACAGCAAACCTAAAGTGAAGCATCGGAATCTAAAACTGGACTCACAGTGGAGGTTCAAATCATAGAAAGTTAGAGTGTCAGTCCTCTTGTACTTAAGTCGGCATTGTGCCTATTGTATTCAATTCGGATGGAATTTCTGTGTTTCATCGTCAATAAGAAGGTCCAAGGGATACAGTAAACCTGCAGTGAGGCATCGGAATATAAAACTGGACTCACAGGAGAGGTTCAAATCATTGAAAGTTAGAGTGTCAGTCCTCTTGTACGTAAGTCAGCATTGTGCCTTTTGTATCAAATTCGGAAGCAATTTCTGTGTTTCATCATCAATAAGAAGGTCCAAGGTATACAGTAAACCTTAACTGAAGGACCGGAATCTAAGACTGGACTCACTGGAGAGGTTCAAATCATAGAAATTTAGTGTGTAAGTCCTCTTGTACTTAAGTCGGCATTGTGCCTTTTGTATTAAATTCGGATGCTATTTCCGTATTTCATCGTCAATAAGAAGGTCCAAGGGATACGGTAAACCTGAAGTGGAGCATCGGAATCTAAAACTGGACTCACAGGAGAGGTTCAAATCGTAGAAAGTGAGAGTGTCGGTTATCTTGTACTTAAATAGGCATTGTGCTTTTTGTATTAAATTCGGATGCAATTTCTATGTTTCATCGTCAATAAGAAGGTCCAAGAAATACATTAAACCTGAAGTCAAGCATCGGAATCTAAAACTGGACTCACAGGAGAGGTTCAAATCATAGAAAGTTATAGTGTCAGTCTTCTTGTACTTAAGTCGGCATTGTGCCTTTTGAGTTGAATTCCGATGCAATTTCTGTGTTTCATCGTCAATAATAAGGTCCAAGGTATACAGTAGACCAGAAGTGAAGCATCGGAATCAAAAACTGGACTCACAGTAGAGGTTCAAATCATAGAAAGTTAGTGTGTCAGTCCTCTTGTACTTAAGTCGGCATTGTGCCTTTTATATTAAATGCAGATGCAATTTCTGTGTTTCATCGTCAATAAGAAGGTACAAGAGATACAGTAAAGCTGAAGTGAAGCATCGGAATCTAAAACTGGACTCACAGGAGTGGTTCAAATCATAGAAAGTTAGAGTGTCAGTCCTCTTGTACTTAAATCGGCATTGTGCCTTTTGAATTTACTTCCGATGCAATTTCTGTGTTTCATCGTCAATAATAAGGTCCAAGGTATACAGTAAACCTTAAGTGAAGCATCGGAATCAAAAACTGGACTCACAGGAGAGGTTCAAATCATAGGAAGTCAGAGTGTCAGTCCTCTTGCACTTAAGTCGGCATAGTGCTTTTTGTATTAAATTCGGATGCAATTTCTGTGTTTCATCGTCAAAAAGAAGGTCCAAGGGATACAGTAAACCTGCAGCGAGGCATCGGAATCTAAAACTGGCCTCACAGGAGAGGTTCAAATCATAGTAAGTTAGAGTGTCAGTCCTCTTGTACTTAAGTCGGCATTTTGCCTTTTGACTTAAATTCGGATGCAATTTCTGTGTTTCATCGTCAATAAGAAGGTCCAAGGTATACAGTAAACCTGACTGAAGCATCGGAATCTAAAACTGGACTCACAGGAGAGGTTCAAATCATTGAAAGTGAGAGTGTCAGTCCTCTTGTACTTAAGTCGGCATTCTGCCATTTGTGTTAAATTCGGACACAATTTCCGTGTTTCATCGTCAATAAGAAGATCCAAGGGATTCGGTAAACCTGAAGTGAAGCATCGGAATCTAAAACAGGACTCACAGGAGATGATCAAATCATAGAAAGTGAGAGTGTCAGTACTCTTGTACTTATATAGGCATTGTGCCTTTTGAGTTAAATTCGGATGCAATTTCTGTGATTCATCGTCAATAAGAAGGTCCAAGAAATGCAGTAAACCTGAAGTGAAGCTTCGGAATCGAAAACTGGCCTCACAGGAGAGGTTCATATCATAGAAAGTGAGAGTGTCAGTCATCTTGTACTTAAGTCAGCATTGTGCCTTTTATATTAAATTCGGATGCAATTTCTGTGTTTCATCGTCAATAAGAAGGTACAAGGGATACAGTAAAGCTGAAGTGAAGCATCGGTTTCTAAAACTGGACTCACAGGAGTGGTTCAAATCACAGGAAGTTAGAGTGTCACTCCTCTTGTACTTAAGTCGGCATTGTGCCTTTTGAATTTAATTCCGATGCATTTTCTGTGTTTCATCGACAGTAATAAGTCCAAGGTATACAGTAAACCTGAAGAGAAGCATCGGAATCAATGACTGGACTCACAGGAGAGGTTCAAATCTTAGAAAGTTAGAGTGTCAGTCCTCTTGTACGTAAGTCGGCATTGTGCCTATTGTATTCAATTCGGATGGAATTTCTGTGTTTCATCGTCAATAAGAAGGACCAAGGGATACAGTAAACCTGCAGTGAGGCATCGGAATGTAAAACTGGACTCACAGGTGAGGTTCAAATCATTGAAAGTTAGAGTGTCAGTCCTCTTGTACTTAAGTCGGCATTGTGCTTTTTGTATTAAAGTCGGATGCAATTTCTGTGTTTCATCGTCAATAAGAAGGTCCAAGGGATACAGTAAACCTGAAGTGAAGGATCGGGTTCTGTACTGGACTCACAGGAGAGGTTCAAATTATAGAAAGTTAGAGTGTCAGTCATCTTGTACTTTAGTCGGCATTGTGCACTTTGAATTTAATTCCGATGCAATTTCTGTGCCTCATCGTCAATAAGAAGGTCCAAGGTACACAGTAAACCTTAAGTGAAGCATCGGAATCTAAAACTGGACTCACAAGAGAAGTTCAAACCATAGAAAGTGCGAGTGTCAGTCCTCTCGTACTTAAGTCGGCATTGTGCCTTTTGTATTAAATTCGGATTTAATTTCTGTGTTTCATGGTCAATAACAAGGTCCAAGGGATACAGTAAACCTGAAGTGAAGCATCGGAATCTAAGACTGGACTCACAGGAGTGGTTCAAATCATAGAAAGTGAGAGTGTCAGTCCTCTTGTACTTGAATAGGGATTGTTCCTTTTGTATTAAGTTCGGATGCAATTTCTGTGTTTTATCGTCAATAAGAAGGTCCAAGGGATACAGTAAACCCTGAAGTGAAGCATCGGAATCTAAAACTGGACTCACAGTGGAGGTTCAAATCATAGAAAGTGAGTGTGTCAGTCCTCTTGTACTTAAGTCGTTATTGTGCCTTTTGTATTTAATTCCGATGCAATTTCTGTGTTTCATCGTCAATAAGATGTTCCAAGGTATACAGCAAACCTAAAGTGAAGCATCGGAATCTAAAACTGGACTCACAGGAGAGGTTCAAATCATAGAAAGTTAGAGTGTCAGTCCTCTTGTACTTAAGTCGGCATTGTGCCTATTGTATTCAATTCGGATGGAATTTCTGTGTTTCATCGTCAATAAGAAGGACCAAGGGATACAGTAAACCTGCAGTGAGGCATCGGAATATAAAACTGGACTCACAGGAGAGGTTCAAATCATTGAAAGTTAGAGTGTCAGTCCTCTTGTACTTAAATCGGCATTGTGCCTTTTGAATTTACTTCCGATGCAATTTCTGTGTTTCATCGTCAATAATAATGTCCAAGGTATACAGTAAACCTTAACTGAAGGACCTGAATCTAAGACTGGACTCACTGGAGAGGTTCCAATCATAGATATTTAGTGTGTAAGTCCTCTTGTACTTAAGTCGGCATTGTGCCTTTTGTATTAAATTCGGATGCTATTTCCGTGTTTCATCGTCAATAAGAAGATCCAAGTTATACAGTAAACCCGAAGTGAAGCATCGGAATCTAAAACTGGACTCACAGGACAGGTCAAAATCATAGAAAGTGAGAGTGTCAGTCCTCTTGTACTTAAGTCGGCATTGTGCCTTTTGTATTAAATTCCGATGCAATTTCTGTGTTTCATCGTCAATAAGATGTTCCAAGGTATACAGCAAACCTAAAGTGAAGCATCGGAATCTAAAACTGGACTCACAGGAGAGGTTCAAATCATAGAAAGTGAGAGTGTCAGTCCTCTTGTACTTAAGTTGGCATTGTGCCTTTTATATTAAATTCGGATGCAATATCTGTGTTTCATCGTCAATAAGAAGGTACAAGGGATACAGTAAAGCTGAAGTGAAGCATCGTAATCTAAAACTGGACTCACAGGAGTGGTTCAATCATAGAAAGTGAGAGTGTCAGTCCTCTTGTACTTAAGTCGGCATTGTGCCATTTGAATTTACTTCCGATGCAATTTCTGTGTTTCATCGTCAATAATAAGGTCCAAAGTATACAGTAAACCTGAAGTGAAGCATCGGAATCAAAAACTGGACTCACAGGAGAAGTTCAAATCATAGAAAGTTAGTGTGTCAGTCCTCTTGTACTTAAGTCGGCATTGTGCCTTTTACATTAAGTTCGGATGCAATTTCTTTGTTTCATCGTCAATAAGAAGGTACAAGGGATACAGTAAAGCTGAAATGAAGCATCGGAATCTAAAACTGGACTCACAGGAGAGGTTCAAATCATAGGAAGTCAGAGTGTCAGTCCTCTTGCACTTAAGTCGGCATAGTGCATTTTGTATTAAATTCGGATGCAATTTCTGTGTTTCATCGTCAAAAAGAAGGTCCAAGGGATACAGTAAACCTGCAGCGAAGCATCGGAATCTAAAACTGGCCTCACAGGAGAGGTTCAAATCATAGTAAGTTAGAGTGTCTGTCCTCTTGTACTTAAGTCGGCATTTTGCCTTTTGAATTAAATTTGGATGCAATTTCTGTGTTTCATCGTCAATAAGAAGGTCCAAGGTATACAGTAAACCTGACTGAAGCATCGGAATCTCAAACTGGACTCACAGGAGAGGTTCAAATCATTGAAAGTGAGAGTGTCAGTCCTCTTGTACTTAAGTCGGCATTGTGCCTTTTGTGTTAAATTAGGATGCAATTTCTGTGTTTCAACGTCAATAACGAGGTCCAAGGTATACAGGAAACCTGAAGTGAAGTGTCGGAATCTAAAACTGGCCTCACAGGAGAGGTTCAAATCATAGAAAGTTCGAGTGTCTGTCCTCTTGTGCTTAAGTGGGCATTGTGCCTTTTGTGTTAAATTAGGATGCAATTTCTGTGTTTCAACGTCAATAACGAGGTCCAAGGTATAAAGGAAACCTGAAGTGAAGCGTCGGAATCTAAAGCTGGACTCACAGGAGAGGTTAAAATCATAGAAAGTTAGTGTGTCAGTCCTCTTGTACTTAAGTCGGCATTGTGCCTTTTATATCATGTTCGGACGCAATTTCTGTGTTTCATCGTCAATACGAAGGGCCAAGGAGTACAGTAAACCTGAAGTGAAGCGTCGGAATCAAACACTGGACTCACAGGAGAGGTTCTAATCTTAGAAAGTTAGAGTGTCAGTCCTCTTGTACTTAAGTCGGCATTGTGATTTTTGTATTAAATTCGGATGCAATTTCTGTGTTTCATCGTTAATAAGAAGGTCCAAGATATACAGAAAACCTGAAGTGAAGCTTCGGAATCTGTACTGGACTCACAGGAGAGGTTCAAATTATAGAAAGTTAGAGTGTCAGTCATCTTGCACTTCAGTCGGCATTGTGCCTATTGTATTAAATTCGGATGGAATTTCTGAGTTTCATCGTCAATAAGATGGTCCAAGGGATACAGTAAACCTGCAGTGAGGCATCGGAGTCTAAAACTGGACTCACAGGAGAGGTTCACATCAGAGAAAGTTAGAGTGTCAGTCCTCTTGTACTTAAGTCGGCATTGTGCCCTTTGTATTAAATTCGGATGCAATTTCTGCGTTTCATCGTCAATAAGAAGTTCCAAGGTATACAGTAAACCTGAATTGAAGCATCGGAATCTAAAACTGGATTCACAGGAGAGGTTCAAATCATTGAAAGTGAGAGTGTCAGTCATCTTGTACTTAAGTCGGCATTGTGCCTTTTGTGTAAAATTCGGAAGCAGTGTCCGTAATTCATCGTCAATAAGAAGGTCCAAGGATTATGGTAAACCTGAAGTGAAGCATCGGAATCTAAAACTGGACTCACAGGAGGGGTTCAAATCATAGAAAGTGAGAGTGTCAGTACTCTTGTACTTAAAATGGGCATTGTGCTTTTTGTATTAAATTTGGATGCAATTTCTGTGTTTCATCGTCAGTAAGAAGTTCCAAGAAATACAGTAAACCTGAAGTGAAGCATCGGAATCTCAAACTGGACTCACAGGAGAGGTTCAAATCATAGAAAGTTAGAGTGTCAGTCCTCTTGTACTTAACTCGGCATTGTGCATTTTGAATTTAATTCCGATGCAATTTCTGTGCTTCATCGTCAATAAGAAGGTCCAAGGTACACAGTAAACCTGAAGCTAAGAATCGGAATCTGAAACGGGACTCACAGGAGAGGTTCAAATCATAGAAAGATAGAGTGTCATTCCTCTTGTACATAACTCGGCATTGTGCATTTTGAATTTAATTCCGATGCAATTTCTGTGCTTCATCGTCAATAAGAACGTCCAAGGTACACAGTTAACCTGAAGTGAAGCATCGGAATCAAAAACTGGACTCACAGGAGAGGTTCAAATCATAGAAAGTTAGAGTGTCAGTCCTCTTGCACTTAAGTCGGCATAGTCCTTTTTGTATTAAATTCGGATGCAATTTCTGTGTTTCATCGTCAAAAAGAAGGTCCAAGGGATACACTAAACCTGAAGTGAAGCATCTGAATCTGTACTGGACTCACAGGAGAGGATCAAATCATAGAAAGTTAGAGTGTCAGTCTTCTTGTACTTTAGTCGGCAATGTGCCTTTTGTGTTAAATTCGGATGCAATTTCCGCGTTTCATCGTCAATAAAAAAGTCCAAGGGATACTTTAATTCTGAAGTGAAGCATCGGAATCTAAAACTGGACTCACATGAGATGTTCAAATCATAGAAAGTGAGACTGTCAGTACTCTTGTACTTAAATAGGCATTGTGCCTTCTGTATTAAATTCGGATGCAAATTCTGTGTTTCATCGTCAATAAGAAGGTCCAAGAAGTACAGTAAACCTGAAGTGAAGCATCGGAATCTAAAACTGGACTCACAGGAGGGGTTCAAATCATAGACAGTTAGAGTGTCAGTCCTCTTGTACTTAACTCGGCTTGTGCCTTTTGAATTTAATTCCGATGCAATTTCTGTGCTTCATCGTTATTAAGAAGGTCCAAGGTACACAGTAAACTTGAAGTGAAACATCGGAATCTAAAACTGGACTCACAGGAGAGGTTCAAATCATAGAAAGTTCGAGTGTCAGTCCTCTTGTACTTAATTCGGCATTGTGCTTTTTGTATTAAATTCGGATGCAATTTCTGTGTTTCATCGTCAATAAAAAGGTCCTAGGGATACAGTAAAACTGAAGTGATGCATCGGAATCTGTACTGGACTCATAGGAGAGGTTCAAATCATAGAAAGTTAGAGTGTCAGTCTTCTTGTACTTTAGTCGGCATTGTGCCTATTGCATTAAATTCGGATGGAATATCTGTGTTTCATCGTCAATAAGAAGGTCCAAGGGATACAGTAAACCTGCTGCGAGGCATCGTAATCTAAAACTGGACTCACAGGAGAGGTTCATATCATAGTACGCTAGAGTGTCAGTCCTCTTGTACTTAAGTCTGCATTGTGCCTTTTGTGTTAAATTCGGATGCAATTTCCGTGTTTCATCGTCAATAAGAAGGTCCAAGGGATACAGTAATTCTGAAGTGAAGCATCGGAATCTAAAACTAGACTCACAGGAGATGTTCAAATCATAGAAAGTGAGACTGTCAGTACTCTTGTACTTAAATAGGCATTGTGCCATTTGTATTAAATTCGGATGCAAATTCTGTGTTTCATCGTCAATAAGAAATTATAAGAAATACAGTAAACCTGAAGTGAAGCACCGGAATCTAAAACTGGACTCACAGGAGAGGTTCCAATCATAGAAAGTGAGAGTGTCAGTACTCTTGTACTTAAGTCGGTATTGAGCCTTTTGTGTTAAATTCGGATGCAATTTCTGTGTTTCATCGTCAATAAGAAGTTCCAAGGTATACAGTAAACCTGAATTGAAGCATCGGAATCTAAAACTGGATTCACAGGAGAGGTTCAAATCATTGAAAGTGTGAGTGACAGTCATCTTGTACTTAAGTCGGCATTGTGCCTTTTGTGTAAAATTCGGAAGCAGTTTCCGTAATTCATCGTCAATAAGAAGGTCCAAGGAATATGGTAAACCTGAAGTGAAGCATCGGAATCTAAAACTGGACTCACAGGAGAGGTTCAAATCATAGAAAGTGAGAGTGTCAGTACTCTTGTACTTAAATAGGCATTGTGCTTTTTGTATTAAATTTGGATGCAATTTCTGTGTTTCATCGTCAGTAAGAAGTTCCAAGAAATACAGTAAACCTGAAGTGAAGCATCGGAATCTAAAACTGGACTCACAGGAGATGTTCAAATCATAGAAAGTGAGACTGTCAGTTCTCTTGTACTTAAATAGGCATTGTGCCTTTTGTATTAAATTCGGATGCAAATTCTGTGTATCATCGTCAATAAGAAATTATAAGAAATACAGTAAACCTGAAGTGAAGCACCGGAATCTAAAACTGGACTCACAATAGAGGTTCCAATCATAGAAAGTGAGAGTGTCAGTACTCTTGTACTTAAGTCGGCATTGTGCCTTTTGTGTTAAATTCGGATGCAATTTCTGTGTTTCATCGTCAATAAGAAGGTCCAAGAAGTACAGTAAACCTGAAGTGAAGCATCGGAATCAAAAACTGGACTCCCAGCAGGGGTTCAAATCATAGAAAGTTAGAGTGTCAGTCCTCTTGTATTTAACTCGGCTTGTGCCCTTTGAATTTAAATCCGATGCAATTTCTGTGCTTCATCGTCAATAAGAAGGTCCAAGGTACACAGTAAACCTGAAGTGAAGCATCGGAATCTAAAACTGGACTCACAGGAGAGGTTCAAATCATAGAAAGTTCGAGTGTCAGTCCTCTTGTACTTAATTCGGCAATGTGCTTTTTGTATTAAATTCGGATGCAATTTCTGTGTTTCATCGTCAATAAGAAGGTCCAAGGGATACAGTAAAACTGAAGTGAAGCATCGGAATCTGTACTGGACTCATAGGAGAGGTTCAAATCATAGAAAGTTAGAGTGTCAGTCTTCTTGTACTTTAGTCGGCATTGTGCCTTTTGAATTAAATTCGGATGCAATTTCTGTGATTCATCGTCAATAAGAAGGTCCAAGGTATACAGTAAACCTGAATTGAAGCATCGGAATCTAAAACTGGACTCACAGGAGAGGTTCAAATCATTGAAAGTGAGAGTGTCAGTCCTCTTGCACTTAAGTCGGCATTGTGCCTTTTGTACTAGATTAGGATGCAATTTCTGTGTTTCATCGTCAATAACAAGGTCCAAGGTATACAGGAAACCTGAAGTGAAGCATCGGAATCTAAAACTGGACTCACAAGAGAGGTGCCAATCGTAGAAAGTGAGAGTGTCAGTCCTCTTGTACTTAAGTCAGCATTGTGCCTTTTGTGTTAAATTCGGATGCAATTTCCGTGTTTCATAGTCAATAAGAAGGTCCAAGGGATACGGTAATTCTGAAGTGAAGCATCGGAATCTAACACCGGACTTACAGGAGATGTTCAAATCATAGAAAGTGAGACTGTCAGTACTCTTGTACTTAAATAGGCATTGTGCCTTTTGTATTAAATTCGGATGCAAATTCTGTGTTTCATCGTCAATAAGAAATTATAAGAAATACAGTAAACCTGAAGTAAAGCACCGGAATCTAAAACTGGACTCACAGGAGAGGTTCCAATCATAGAAAGTGAGAGTGTCAGTACACTTGTACTTAAGTCGGCATTGTGCCTTTTGTGTTAAATTCGGATGCAATTTCTGTGTTTCATCGTCAATAAGAAGGTCCAAGAAATACAGTAAACCTGAAGTGAAGCATCGGAATCTAAAACTGGACTCACAGGAGGGGTTCAAATCATAGAAAGTTAGAGTGTCTGTCCTCTTGTACTTAACTCGGCTTGTGCCTTTTGAATTGAATTCCGATGCAATTTCTGTGCTTCATCGTCAATAAGAAGGTCCAAGGTACACAGTAATCCCGAAGTGAAGCATCGGAATCTAAAACTGGACTCACAGGAGAAGTTCAAATCATAGAACGTTCGAGTGTCAGTCCTCTTGTACTTAATTCGGCATTGTGCTTTTTGTATTAAATTCGGATGCAATTTCTGTGTTTCATCGTCAATAAGAAGATCCAAGGGATACAGTAAACCTGAAGTGAAGCATCGGAATCTGTACTGGACTCATAGGAGAGGTTCAAATCATAGAAAGTTAGAGTGTCAGTCCTCTTGTACTTAAGTCGGGATTGTGCCAATTGTATTAAATTGGGATGGAATTTCTGTGTTTCATCGTCAATAAGAAGGGCCAAGGGATACAGTAAACCTTAAGTGAAGCATCGGAATCTAAAACTGGACTCACAGGAGAGGTTCAAATCATAGAAAGTTAGTGTGTCAGTCCTCTTGTACTTAAGTCGGCGTTGTGCTTTTTATATTAAATTCGGATGCAATTTCTGTGTTTCATCGTCAATAAGAAGTTACAAGGGAGACAGTAAAGCTGAAGTGAAGCATTGGAATCTAAAACTGGACTCACAGGAGTGGTTCAAATCATAGAAAGTTAGAGTGTCAGTCCTCTTGTACTTAAGTCGGCACTGTGCCTTTTGAATTTAATTCCGACGCAATTTCTGTGTTTCATCGTCAATAATAAGGTCCAAGCTATGCAGTAATCCTGAAGTGAAGCATCGGAATCAGAAACTGGACTCACACGAGAGGTTCATATCTTAGAAAGTTAGAGTAACAGTCCTCTTGCACTTAAGTCGGCATTGTGCCTATTGTTTTAAATTCGTATGCAATTTCTGTGTTTCATCGTCAATAAAAAGGTCCAAGGGATACAGTAAACCTGAATTTGAGCATCGGAATCTAAAACTGGACTCACAGGAGAGGTTCAAATCATTGAAAGTGAGAGTGTCAATCCTCTTGAACTTAAGTCAGCATTGTGCCTTTTGTATTAAATTCGGATGCAATTTCTGTGTTTCATCGTCAACAACAAGGTCCAAAGTATACAGGAAACCTGAAGTGAATCATCGGAATCGAAAACTGGACTCACAGGAGAGGTTCAAATCATAGAAAGTTAGTGTGTCAGTCCTCTTGTACTTAAGTTGGCATTGTGCCTTTTATATTAAGTTCGGATGCAATTTCTGTGTTTCATCGTCAATAAGAAGGTACAAGGGATACAGTAACGCTGAAGTGAGGCATCGGATTCTAAAACTGGACTCACAGGAGTGGTTCAAATCACAGGAAGTTAGAGTGTCAGTCCTCTTGTACTTAAGTCGGCATTGTGCCTTTTGAATTTAATTCCGATGCAATTTCTGTGTTTCATCGTCAATAATAAGGTCCAAGGTATACAGTAAACCTGAAGTGAAGCATCGGAATCAAAAACTGGACTCACAGGAGAGGTTCAAATCTTAGAAAGTTAGAGTGTTAGTCCTCTTGTACTTAAGTCGGCATTGTGCTTTTTGTATTAAAGTCGGATGCAATTTCTGTGTTTCATCGTCAATAAGAAGGTCCAAGGGATACAGTAAACCTGAAGTGAAGGATCGGAATCTGTACTGGACTCACAGGAGAGGTTCAAATTATAGAAAGTTAGAGTGTCAGTCATCTTGTACTTTAGTCGGCATTGTGCCTCTTGTATTAAAATCGGATGCAATTTCTGCATTTCATCGTCAATAAGAAGGTCCAAGGTATACAGTAAACCTGAATTTGAGCATCGGAATCTAAAACTGGACTCACAGGAGAGGTTCAAATCGTTGAAAGTGAGAGTGTCAGTCGTCTTGTACTTAACTCGGCATTGTGCATTTTGAATTTAATTCCGATGCAATTTCTGTGCCTCATCGTCAATAAGAAAGTCCAAGGTACACAGTAAACCTGAAGTGAAGGATCGGAATCTGTACTGGACTCACAGGAGAGGTTCAAAACATAGAAAGTGAGAGTGTCAGTCCTCTTGTACTTAAGTCGGCATTGTGCCTTTTGTATTAAATTCGGATGGAATTTCTGTATTTCATGGTCAACAACAAGGTCCAAGGGATACACTAAACCTGAAGTGAAGCATCGGAATCTAAGACTGGACTCACAGGAGAGGTTCAAATCATAGAAAGTGAGAGTGTCAGTCCTCTTGTACTTAAATAGGCATTGTGCCTTTTGTATTAAGTTTGGATGCAATTTCTGTGTTTTATCGTCAATAAGAAGGTCCAAGGTATACGGTAAACCTGAAGTGAAGCATCGGCATCAAAAACTGGACTCACAGGAGAGGTTCACATCATAGAAAGTTAGAGTGTCAGTCCTCTTGCACTTAAGTCGGCATTGTGCTTCTTGTATTAAATTCGGATGCAATTTTTGCATTTCATCGTCAATAAGAAGGTCCAAGGTATACAGTAAACCTGAATTGAAGCATCGGAATCTAAAACTGGACTCACAGGAGAGGTTCAAATCATTGAAAGTGAGAGTGTCAGTCCTCTTGTACTTAAGTCGGCATTGTGCCTTTTGTATTAAATTCGGATGCAATTTCTGTGTTTCATCGTCAATAACAAGGTCCAAAGTATACAGGAAACCTGAAGTGAAGCATCGGAATCTAAAACTGGACTCACAGGAGAGGTTCAAATCATAGAAAGTTAGTGTGTCAGTCCTCTTGTACTTAAGTTGGCATTGTGCCTTTTATATTAAGTTCGGATGCAATTTCTGTGTTTCATCGTCAATAAGAAGGTACAAGGGATACAGTAAAGCTGAAGTGAAGCATCGGATTCTAAAACTGGAATCACAGGAGTGGTTCAAATCACAGGAAGTTAGAGTGTCAGTCCTCTTGTACTTAAGTCGGCATTGTGGCTTTTGAATTTAATTCCGATGCAATTTCTGTGTTTCATCGTCATTAATAAGGTCCAAGGTATACAGTATACCTGAAGTGAAGCATCGGAATCAAAAACTGGACTCACAGGAGAAGTTCAAATCTTAGAAAGTTAGAGTGTCAGTCCTCTTGTACTTAAGTCGGCATTGTGCTTTTTGTATTAAAGTCGCATGCAATTTCTGTGTTTCATCGTCAATAAGAAGGTCCAAGGGATACAGTAAACCTGAAGTGAAGGATCGGAATCTGTACTGGACTCACAGGAGAGGTTCAAATTATAGAAAGTTAGAGTGTCAGTCATCTTGTACTTTAGTCGGCATTGTGCCTGTTGTGTAAAATTCGGAGGCAGTTTCCGTATTTCATCGTCAATAAGAAGGTCCAAGGAATACGGTAAACCTGAAGTGAAGCATCGGAATCTAAAACTGGACTCACAGGAGAATTTCAAATCATAGAAAGTGAGAGTGTCAGTCCTCTTGTACTTAACTCGGCATTGTGCATTTTGAATTTAATTCCGATGCAATTTCTGTTTCTCATCGTCAATAAGAAGGTCCAAGGTACACAGTAAACCCGAAGTGAAGCATCGGAATCTAAAACTGGACTCACAAGAGAGGTTCAAAACATAGTAAGTGAGAGTGTCAGTCCTCTTGTACTTAAGTCGGCATTATGCCTTTTGTATTAAATTCGGATGGAATTTCTGTGTTTCATGGTCAATAACAAGGTCCAAGGGATACAGTAAACCTGAAGTGAACCATCGGAATCTAAGACTGGACTCACAGGAGAGGTTCAAGCCATAGAAAGTGAGAGTGTCAGTCCTCCTGTACTTAAATAGGCATTGTGCCTTTTGTATTAAGTTCGGATGCAATTTCTGTGTTTTATCGTCAATAAGAAGGTCCAAGGGATACAGTAAACCCTGAAGTGGAGCATCGGAATCTAAAACTGGACTCACAGTAGAGGTTCAAATCATAGAAAGTGAGTGTGTCAGTCCTCTTGTACTTAAGTCGGCATTGTGCCTTTTGTATTTAATTCTGATGCAATTTCAGTGTTTCATCGTCAATAAGAAGTTCCAAGGTATACAGCAAACCTAAAGTGAAGCATCGGAATCTATAACTGGACTCACAGGAGAGGTTCAAATCATAGAAAGTTAGAGTGTCAGACCTCTTGTACTTAAGTCGGCATTGTGCCTATTGTATTCAGTTCGGATGGAATTTCTGTGTTTCATCGTCAATAAGAAGGTCCAAGGGATACAGTAAACCTGCAGTGAGGCTCCGGAATATAAAACTGGACTCACAGGAGAGGTTCAAATCATTGAAAGTTAGAGTGTCAGTCCTCTTGTACTTAAGTCGGCATTGTGCCTTTTGTGTTAAATTCGGATGCAATGTCTGTGTTTCATCGTCAATAAGAAGGTCCAAGCTATACAGTAAACCTTAACTGAAGGATTGGAATCTAAGACTGGACTCACTGGAGAGGTTCAAATCATAGAAATTTAGTGTGTAAGTCCTCTTGTACTCAAGTTGGCATTGTGCCTTTTACATTAAATTCGGATGCAATTTCTGTGTTTCATCGTCAATAAGAAGGTACAAGGGATACAGTAAAGCTGAAGTGAAGCATCGGAATCTAAAACTGGACTCACAGGAGAGGTTCCAATCATAGAAAGTGAGAGTGTCAGTCCTCTTGTACTTAAGTCGGCATTGTGCATTTTGTATTAATTTCGGATGCTATTTCCGTGTTTCATCGTCAATAAGAAGATCCAAGTTATACAGTAAACCCGAAGTGATGCATCGAAATCTAAAACTGGACTCACAGGACAGGTAAAAATCATAGAAAGTGAGAGTGTCAGTCCTCTTATACTTAAGTCGGCATTGTGCCTTTTGTATTAAATTCGGATCCAATTTCTGTGTTTCATCTTCAATAACAAGGGTAAAGGTATACAGGAAACCTGAAGTGAAACATCGGAATCCTAAACTGGACTCACAGGAGAGGTTCAAATCATAGAAAGTTATAGTGTCAGTCTTCTTGTACTTAAGTCGGCATAGTGCCTTTTGAGTTTAATTCCGATGCAATTTCTGTGTTTCATCGTCAATAATAAGGTCCAAGGTATACAGTAGACCAGAAGTGAAGCATCGGAATCAAAAACTGGACTCACAGTAGAGGTTCAAATCATAGAAAGTTAGTGTGTCAGTCCTCTTGTACTTAAGTCGGCATTGTGCCTTTTCTATTAAGTGCGGATGCAATTTCTGTGTTTCATCGTCAATAAGAAGGTACAAGGGATACAGTAAAGCTGAAGTGAAGCATCGGAATCTAAAACTGGACTCACAGGAGTGGTTCAAATCATAGTGTGTCAGAGTGTCAGTCCTCTTGTACTTAAATCGGCATTCTGCCTTTTGAATTTACTTCCGATGCAGTTTCTGTGTTTCATCGTCAATAATAAGGTCCAAGGTATACAGTAAACCTGAAGTCAGGCATCGGAATCAAAAACTGGACTCACAGGATAGGTTCAAATCATAGAAAGTCAGAGTGTCAGTCCTCTTGCACTTAAGTCGGCATAGTGCATTTTGTATTAAATTCGGATGCAATTTCTGTGTTTCATCGTCAAAAAGACGGTCCAAGGGATACAGTAAACCTGAAGTGAAGCATCGTAATCTGTACTGGACTCACAGGAGAGGTGCAAATCATAGAAAGTTAGAGTGACAGTCCTCTTGTACTTTAGTCGCCTTTGTGCCTATTGTAATAAATTCGGATGGAATTTCTGTGTTTCATCGTCAATAAGAAGGTCCAAGGGATACAGTAAACCTGCAGCGAGGCATCGGAATCTAAAACTGGCCTTACAGGAGAGGTTCAAATCATAGTAAGTTAGAGTGTCAGTCCTCTTGTACTTAAGTCGGCATTTTGCCTTTTGAATTAAATTCGGATGCAATTTCTGTGTTTCATCGTCAATAAGAAGGTCCGAGGTAAACAGTAAACCTGACTGAAGCATCGGAATCTAAAACTGGACTCACAGGAGAGGTTCAAATCATTGAAAGTGAGAGTGTCAGTCCTCTTGTACTTAAGTCGGCATTGTGCCTTTTGTGTTAAATTAGGATGCAATTTCTGTGTTTCATCGTCAATAACGAGGTCCAAGGTATACAGTAAACCTGAGGTGAAGCATCGGAATCTAAAACTGGACTCACAGGACAGGTTCAAATCATAGAAAGTTAGTGTGTCATTCCTCTTGTACTTAAGTCGGCATTGTGCCTTTTATATTATGTTCGGATGCAATTTCTGTGTTTCATCGTCAATAAGAAGGTACAAGGGATACAGTAAAGCTGGAGTGAAGCATCGGAATCTAAAACTGGACTCACAAGAGAGGTTCCAATCATAGAAAGTGAGAGTGTCAGTCCTCTTGTACTTAAGTCGGCATTGTGCCATTTGTGTTAAATTCGGATGCAATTTCCGTGTTTCATCGTCAATAAGAAGGTCCAATGGATACGGTAAACCTGAAGTGAAGCATCGGAATCTAAAACTGGACTCACTGGAGATGTTCAAATCATAGAAAGTGACAGTGTCAGTCGGCATTGTGCCTTTTATATTAAATTCGGATGCAATTTCTGTGTTTCATCGTCAATAAGAAGGTACAAGGGATACAGTAAAGCTGAAGTGAAGCATCGGATTCTAAAACTTGACTCACAGGAGTATTTCAAATCATAGGAAGTTAGAGTGTCAGTCCTCTTGTACTTAAGTCGGCATTGTCCCTTTAGAATTTAATTCCGATGCAATTTCTGTGTTTCATCGTCAATAATAAGGTCCAAGGTATAAAGTAAACCTGAAGTGAAGCATCGGAATCAAAAACTGGACTCACAGGAGAGGTTCAAATCTTAGAAAGTTAGAGTGTCAGGCCTCTTGTACTTAAGTCGACATTGTGCTTTTTGTATCAAATTCGGATGCAATTTCTGTGTTTCATCGTTAATAAGAAGGTCCAAGATATACAGTAAACCTGTAGTGAAGCATCGGAATCTGTACTGGAATCACAGGAGAGGTTCAAATTATAGAAAGTTAGAGTGTCAGTCATCTTGCACTTTAGTCGGCATTGTGCCTATTGTATTAAATTCGGATGGAATTTCTGAGATTCATCGTCAATAAGATGGTCCAAGGGATACAGTAAACCTGCAGTGATGCATCGGAGTCTAAAACTGGTCTCACAGGAGAGGTTCACATCATAGAATGTTGGAGTGTCAGTCCTCTTGTACTTATGGCGGCATTGTGCCCTTTGTATTAAATTCGGATGCAATTTCTGCGTTTCATCGTCAATAAGAAGTTCCAAGGTATACAGTAAACCTGAATTGAAGCATCGGAATCTAAAACTGGATTCACAGGAGACGTTCAAATCATTGAAAGTGAGAGTGTCAGTCATCTTGTACTTAAGTCGGCATTGTGCCTTTTGTGTAAAATTCGGCAGCAGTTTCCGTAATTCATTGTCAATAAGAAGGTCCAAGGAATACGGTAAACCTGAAGTAAAGCATCGGAATCTAAAACTGGATTCACAGGAGAGGTTCAAATCATAGAAGGTGAGAGTGTCAGTACTCTTGTACTTAAATAGGCATTGTGCTTTTTGTATTTAATTTGGATGCAATTTCTGTGTTTCATCGTCAGTAAGAAGTTCCAACAAATACAGTAAACCTGAAGTGAAGCATCGGAATCAAAAACTGGACTCACAGGAGAGGTTCAAATCATAGAAAGTTAGAGTGTCAGTCCTCTTGTACTTAACTCGGCATTGTGCATTTTGAATTTAATTCCGATGCAATTTCTGTGTTTCATCGTCAAAAAGAAGGTCCAAGGTACACAGTAAACCTGAAGCTAAGCATCGGAATCTAAAACTGGATTCACAGGAGAGGTTCAAATCATAGAAAGATAGAGTGTCAGTCCTCTTGTACATAACTCGGCATTGTGCATTTTGAATTTAATTGCGATGCAATTTCTGTGCTTCATCGTCAATAAGAAGGTCCAAGGGATACCGTAAACCTGCTGCGAGGCATCGGAATCTAAAACTGGACTCACAGGAGAGGTTCAAATCATAGTAAGTTAGAGAGTCAGTCCTCTTGTACTTAAGTCGGCATTGTGCCTTTTGAATTAAATTCGGATGCAATTTCTGTGATTCATCGTCAATAAGAAGGTCCAAGGTATACAGTAAACCTGAATTGATGCCTCGGAATCTAAAACTGGACTCACAGGAGAGGTTCAAGTCATTGAAAGTGAGAGTGTCAGTCCTCATGTACTTAAGTCGGCATTGTGCCTTTTGTATTAAATTAGGATGCAATTTCTGTGTTTCATCGTCAATAACAAGGTCAAAGGTATACAGGAAACCTGAAGTGAAGCATCGGAATCTAAAACCGGACTCACAGGAGAGGTTCAATTCGTAGAAAGTTAGTGTATCAGTCCTCTTGTACTTAAGTCGGCATTGTGCCTTTTATATTATGTTCGGATGTAATTTCTGTGTTTCATCGTCAATAACAGGGTACAAGTCGTACAGTAAAGCTGAAGTGAAGCATCGGAATCTAAAACTAGACTCACAATAGAGGTTCCAATCATAGAAAGTCAGAGTTTCAGTCCTCTTGTACTTAAGTCAGCATTGTGCCTTTTGTGTTATATTCGGATGCAATTTCCGTGTTTCATCGTCAATAAGAAGGTCCAAGGGATACGGTAATTCTGAAGTGAAGCATCGGAATAAAAACTGGACTCACAGGAGATGTTCAAATCATAGAAAGTGAGACTGTCAGTACTCTTGTACTTAAATAGGCATTGTGCCTTTTGTATTAAATTCGGATGCAAATTCTGTGTTTCATCGTCAATAAGAAATTATAAGAAACACAGTAAACCTGAAGTGAAGCACCGGAATCTAAAACTGGACTCACAGGAGAGGTTCCAATCATACAAAGTGATAGTGTCAGTACTCTTGTACTTAAGTCGGCATTGTGCCTATTGTATTAAATTCGGATGGAATTTCTGTGTTTCATCGTCAATAGGAAGGTCCAAGGAATACAGCAAACCTGCTGCGAGGCATCGGAATCTAAAACTGGACTCACAGGAGAGGTTCAAATCATAGAAAGTGAGACTGTCAGTACTCTTGTACTTAAATAGGCATTGTGCCTTTTGTATTAAATTCGGATGCAAATTCTGTGTTTCATCGTCAATAAGAAATTATAAGAAATACAGTAAACCTGAAGTGAAGCACCGGAATCTAAAATGGACTTACAGGAGAGTTTCCAATCATAGAAAATGAGAGTGTCAGTACTCTTGTACTTAAGTCGGCATTGTGCCTTTTGTGTTAAATTCGGATGCAATTTCTGTGCTTCATCGTCAATAAGAAGGTCCAAGAAATACAGTAAACCTTAAGTGAAGCATCTGAATCTAAAACTGGACTCACAGGAGGGGTTCAAATCATAGAAAGTTAGAGTGTCAGTCCTCTTGTACTTAACTCGGCTTGTGCCTTTTGAATTTAATTCCGATGCAATTTCTGTGCTTCATCGTCAATAAGAAGGTACAATGTACACAGTAAACCTGAAGTGAAGCATCGGAATCTAAAACTGGACTCACAGGAGAGGTTCAAATCATAGAAAGTCCGAGTGTCAGTCCTCTTGTACTTAATTCGGCATTGTGCTTTTTGTATTAAATTCGGATGCAATTTCTGTGTTTCATCGTCAATAAGAAGGTACAAGGGATACAGTAAAGCTGAAGTGAAGCATTGGAATCTAAAACTGGACTCACAGGAGTGGTTCAAATCATAGAAGGTGAGAGTGTCAGTCCTCTTGTACTTAAGTCGTGATTGTGCCAATTGTATTAAATTGGGATGGAATTTCTGTGTTTCATCGTCAATAAGGATGGCCAAGGGATACAGTAAACCTGAAGTGAAGCATCGGAATCTAAAACTGGACTCACAGGAGAGGTTCAAATCATAGAAAGTTAGTGTGTCAGTCCTCTTGTACTTAAGTCGGCGTTCTGCCTTTTATATTAAATTCGGATGCAATTTCTGTGTTTCATCGTCAATAAGAAGGTACAAGGGATACAGTAAAGCTGATGTGAAGCATTGGAATCTAAAACTTTACTCACAGGAGTGGTTCAAATCATAAAAAGTTAGAGTGTCAGTCCTCTTGTACTTAAGTCGGCACTGTGCCTTTTGAATTTAATTCCGACGCAATTTCTGTGTTTCATCGCCAATAATAAGGTCCAAGGTATACAGTAATCCTGAAGTGAAGCATCGGAATCAGAAACTGGACTCACAGGAGGGGTTCAAATCTTAGAAAGTTAGAGTGTCAGTCCTCTTGCACTTAAGTCGGCATTGTGCCTATTGTATTAAATTCGGATGCAATTTCTGTGTTTCATCGTCAATAAAAAGGTCCCAGGGATACAGTAAACATGAAGTGAAGCATCGGAATCTGTACTGGACTCACAGGAGAGTTTCAATTCATAGAAAGTTAGAGTGTCAGTCCTCTTGTACTTTAGTCGGCATTGTCCCTATTGTATTAAATTCGGATGGAATTTCTGTATGTCATCGTCAACAAGAAAGTCCAAGGGATACAGTAAACCTGAAGTGAGGTATCGGAGTCTAAAACAGGACTCACAGGTGAGGCTCAAATCATAGAAGGTTAGAGTATCAGCCCTCTTGTACTTAAGTCGGCACTGTGCCTTTTGTATTATATTCGGATGCAATTTCTGTGTCTCATCGTCAATAAGAAGGTCCAAGATATTCAGCAAACCTGAAGTGAAGCATCGGAATCAAAAACTGGACTCACAGGAAGGTTCAAATCATAGAAAGTTAGAGTGTCAGTCCTCTTGCACTTAAGACGGCATTGTGCTTTTTGTATTAAATTCAAATGCAATTTCTGTGTTTTATCGTCAATAAGAAGGTCCAAGGGATACAGTAAACCTGAAGTGAAGCATCGGAACCTGTACTGGACTCACAGGAGAGGTTCAAATTATAGAAATTTAGAGTGTCAGTCCTCTTAAACTTAAGTCGGCATTGTGCCTCTTGTATTAAATTCGGATGCAATTTCTGCATTTCATCGTCAATAAGAAGGTCCAAGGTATACAGTAAACCTGAATTGAAGCATCGGAATCTAAAACTGGACTCACAGGAGAGATTCAAATCATTGAAAGTGAGAGTGTCAGTCCTCTTGTACTTAAGTCGGCATTGTGCCTTTTGTATTAAATTCGGATGCAATTTCTGTGTTACATCGTCAATAACAAGGTCCAAAGTAAACAGGAAACCTGAAGTGAAGCATCGGAATCTAAAACTGGACTCACAGGAGAGGTTCAAATCATAGAAAGTTAGTGTGTCAGTCCTCTTGTACTTAAGTTGGCATTGTGCCTTTTATATTAAGTTCGGATGCAATTTCTGTGTTTCATCGTCAATAAGAAGGTACAAGGGATACAGTAAAGCTGATGTGAAGCATCGGAATCTAAAACTGGACTCACAGGATAGGTTCCAATCATAGAAAGTAAGAGTGTCAGTCCTCTTGTACTTAAGTCGGCATTGTGCCTTTTGTGTTAAATTCGGATGCAATTTCCGTGTTTCATCGTCAATAAAGAGGTCCAAGGTATACGGTAAACCTGAAGTGATGCATCGGAATCTAAAACTGAACTAACAGGAGATGTTCAAATCATAGAATGTGAGAGTGTCAGTACTCTTGTACTTAAATAGGCATTGTGCCTTTTGTATTAAATTCGGATGCAATTTCTGTGTTTCATCGTCAATAAGAGGGTATAAGAAATACAGTAAACTGAAAGTGAAGCATCGGAATCTAAAACTGGACTCACAGGTGAGGTTCAAATCATAGAAAGTGAGAGTGTCAGTCATCTTGTACTTAAGTCGGCATTGTGCCTTTTATATTAAATTCGGATGCAATTTCTGTGTTTCATCGTCAATAGGAAGGTACAAGGGATACAGTAAAGCTGAAGTGAAGCATCGGAATCTAAAACTGGACTCACAGGAGTGGTTCAAATCATAGAAAGTTAGAGTGTCAGTCCTCTTGTACTAAAGTCGGCAATGTGCCTTTTGAATTTAATTCCGATGCAATTTCTGTGTTTCATAGTCAATAATAAGGTCCAAGGTATACAGTAAACCTGAAGTGAAGCATCGGAATCAAAAATTGGACACACAGGAGAGGTTCAAATTATAGAAAGTTGGAGTGTCAGTCATCTTGTACCTTAGTCGGCATTGTGCCTATTATATTAAATTCGGATGCATTTTCTGTGTTTCATCGTCAATAAGAAGGTCGAAGGGATACAGTAAACCTGCAGTGAGGCATCGGAGTCTAAAACTGGACTCACAGGAGAGGTTCACATCATAGAAAGTTAGAGTGTCAGTCCTCTTGTACTTAAGTCGGCATTGTGCCTTTTGTATTAACTTCGGATGCAATTTCTGCGTTTCATCGTCAATAAGATGGTCCAAGGTATACAGTAAACCTGAATTGAAGCATCGGAATCTAAAACTGGACTCACAGGAGAGGTTCAAATCATTGAAAGTGAGAGTGTCAGTCCTCTTGTACTTAAGTCGGCATTGTGCCTTTTGTATTAAATTCGGATGCAATATCTGTGTTTCATCGTCAATAACAAGGTCCAAGGTATACAGGAAACCTGAAGTAAAGCATCGGAATCTAAAACTGGACTCACAGGAGAGGTTCAAATCATAGAAAGTTAGTGTGTCAGTCCTCTTGTACTTAAGTCGGCATTGTGCCTTTTATATTAAGTTCGGATGCAATTTCTGTGTTTCATCGGCATTAAGAAGGTCCAAGGGATTAAGTAAACCTGAAGTGAAGCATTGGATTCTAAAACTGGACTCACAGGAGAGGTTCAAATCATTGAAAGTTTGAGTGTCAGTCCTCTTGTACTTATGTCGGCATTGTGGCTTTTGTATTAAATTCGGATGAAATTGCTGTTTTTCATTGTCAATAAGAAGGTCCAAGGTATACAGTATACCTGAAGTGATGCATCGGAATCTAAAACTGGACTCTCAGGAGTGGTTCAAATCATGGAAAGTAAGAGAGTCAGTCCTCTTGTACTTAAGTCGGCATAGTGCCTTTTGAATTAAATTCGGATGCAGCTTCTGTGTTTCATCGTCAATAAGAAGGTCCAAGGGATACAGTAAACCTGAAGTGAGGCAACGGAATCTAAAACTGGACTCACAGGAGAAGTTCAAATCAAAGAAAATTAGAGTGTCAGTGCTCTTATACTTTAGTCGGCATTGTGCATTTGAATTAATTTCGGATGCAACTTCTGTGTTTCATCGTCAATAAGAAGGTCCAAGGGATACAGTAAGGCTGAAGTGAAGCATCGGAATCTAAAACTGGACTCACAGGAGAGGTTCCAATCATACAAATTGAGAGTGCCAGTCGTCTTGTACTTAAGTCAGCATTGTGCTTTTTTATTAAATTCGAATGCAATTTCTGTGTTTCATCGTCAATAAGTAGGTCCAAGGGATACAGTAAACCTGAAGTAAAGCATTGGAATCTAAAACTGGACTCACAGGAGAGGGTCAAATCATAGAAAGTTAGAGTGTCAGTCCTCTTGTACTTAAGTCGGCGTTGTGCCTTTTGAATTTATTTCCGATGCAATTTCTGTGTTTAACCGTCAATAAGAAGTTCCAAGGTATACAGTAAAACTGAAGTGAAGCATCGGAATCTAAAACTGGACTTACAGGAGAGGTTCAAATCATAGAAAATTAGTGTGTCAGTCCTCTTGTACTTAAGTTGACATTGTGCCTTTTGTATTAAATTCCGATGAAATTTTTGTGTTTTATCGTCAATAACAACGTCGAAGAGATACAGTAAACCTGAAGTGAAGCATCGAAATCCAAAACAGGACTGACAGGAAAGGTTCAAATCATAGAAAGTTAGAGTGTCAGTCCTCATGTACTTAAGTCGGCATTGTGCCTATTGTATTAAATTCGGATGCAATTTCTGTGTTTCATCGTCAATAAGAAGGTCCAAGGGGTACAGTAAACCTGAAGTGAAGCATCAGAATCTAAAACTGGACTCACAGGAAAGGTTCAAATCGTAGAAACTTAGAGTGTCAGTCCTCTTGTACTTAAGTCGGCATTGTGCCTTTTGTATTAAATTCGGATGCAATTTCTGTGTTTCATCGTCAATAAGATGGTCCAAGGGATACAGTAAACCTGAAGTGAAGCATCGGAATCTAAAACTGGACTCACAGGAAAGGTTCAAATCATAGAAAGTTAGAGTGTCAGTCCTCTTGTACTTAAGTCGGCATTGTGCCTTTTGTATTACATTCGGATGCAATTTCTATGTTTCATTGTCAATAGGAAAGTCCAAGGTATACAGTAAACCTGAAGTGAAACGTCAGAATTAAATACTGGTCTCACAGGAGAGGTTCAAACCATAGAATGTTAGAGTGTCTGTCCTCTTGAACTTAATTTGGCATTGTGCCTTTTGTATTAAATTCGGATGCAATTTCTGTGTTTCATCGTCAGTAAGAAGGTCCAAGGTATATAGTAAACCTGAAGGGAGGCATCGGAATATAAAACAGGACTCACAGGAGAGGTTCAAACCATACAAAGTTAGAGTGTCAATCCTCTCGTACTTAAGTCGGCATTTTGCCTTTTGTATTTAATTCGGATGCAATTTCTGTGTTTCATCGTCAATATGAAGGTCCAAGGCATACAGTAAACCTGAAGAGAAGCATCGGAATCTAAAACAGGACTCACAGGAGAAGTTTAAATCATAGAAAGTGAGAGTGTCAGTCCTCTTGTACTTACGTCGGCATTGTGCCTTTTGTATTAAATTCGGAAGAAATTTCTGTGCATCATCGTCAATAAGAATATCCATGGTATACAGGAACCAGAAGTGAAGCATCTGAATCTAAAACTGGACTCACAGGAGAGGTTCAAATCATAGAAAATTAGAGTGTCAGTTCTCTTGTACTTAAGTCGGCATTGTGCCTTCTGTACTAATTTCGGATGCAATTTCTGTGTTTCATCGTCAACAAGAAGGTTCAAGGGATACAGTAAACCTGAAGTGAAGCATCGGAATCTAAAACTGGACTCACAGGAGAGGTTCAAATCATAGAAAGTGAGAGTGTCAGTCCTCTTGTACTTAAGTCAGCATTGTGACTTTTGTATTAAATTCGGATGCAATATCTGCGTTTCATCGTCAATAAGAAGGTCCAAGGGATACAGTAAACCTGAAGTGAAGCATCGGAATCTAAAACTGGACTCACTGGAGAGGTTCAAATCACAGAAAGTTAGAGTGTCAGTCCTCTTGTACTTAAGTAGGCATTTTGCCTTTTGAATTTAATTCCGAGGCAATTTCTGTGTTTCAACGTCAATATGAAGTTCCAAGGTATACAGCAAAGCTGAAGTGAAGCATCGGAATCTAAAACTGGACTCACAGGAGAGGTTCAAATCATAGAAAGTGAGAGAGTCAGTCCTCTTGTACTTAGGTCGGCATTGTGCCTTTTGTATTAAATTGGGATGCAATTTCTGTGTTTCATCGTCAATAAGAAGGTCCAAGGGATACAGTAAACCTGAAGTGAAGCATCGGAATCTAAAACTGGACTCACAGGAGAGGTTGAAAACATAGAAATTTAGAGTGTCAGTCCTCTTGTGCTTAAATCGGCACTGTGCCTTTTGTATTAAATTCGGATGCAATTTCTGTGATTCATCTTCAATAAGAACTTCCAAGGTATATGGTAAACCTGATGTGAAGCATCGGATTCCAAAACTGGACTCACAGGAGAGGTTCAAATCATAGAAAGTTAGAGAGTCAGTCCTCTTGTACTTAAGTCGGCATTGTGCCTTTTGTATTAATTTCGGATGCAATTTCTGTGTTTCATCGTCAATAAGAAAGTCCGAGGGATACAGTAAATCTGAAGTGAAGCATCGTAATCTAAAACTGGACTCACAGGAGAGGTTCAAATTATAGAAAGTTAGTATGTCAGTCCTCTTGTACTTAACTCGGCATTGTGCGTTATGAATATAACTCCGATGCAATTTCTGTGCTTCATCGTCAATATGAAGGTCCAAGGTACACAGTAAATTTGAAGTGAAGCATCGGAATCTAAAACTGGACTCACAGGAGAGGTTCAAATCATAGAAAGTTAGAGTGTCAGTCCTCTTGTACTTAAGTCGGCATTGTGCCTTTTGAATTTAATTCCGATGCAATTTCGGTGTTTCATCGTCTATAAGAAAGTCCAAGGTATACAGTGAACCTGAAGTGAGGCATCGGAATCAAATACTCGACTCACAGGAGAGGTTCAAATCATAGAAATTTAGAGTGTCAGTCCTCTTGTACTTAAGTCAGCATTGTGCCTTTTGTATTAAATTCAGATGCAATTTCTGTGTTTCATCGTCAATAAGAAGGTCGAAGGGATACAGTAAACCTGAAGTGAGACATCGGAATCTAGTACTGGACTTACAGGAGAGGTCCAAATCATCGAAAGTTAGAGTGTCAGTCGTCTTGTTCTTAAGATGGCATTGTGCCTTTTGTATTAAATTCGGATGCAATTTCTGTGTTTCATCGTCAATAAGAAGGTCCAAGGTATACAGTAAACCTGAAGTGAAGCATCAGAATCTAATACTGGACTCACAGGAGAGGTTCAAATCATAGAAAGTGAGAGTATCTGTCCTCTTGTACTTAAGTCGGCATTGTGCCTTTTGTATTAAATTTGGATGCAATTTCTGTGTTGCATCGTCAATAAGAAAGTCCAAGGTATACAGGAAACCTGAAGTGAAGCATCGGAATAAAAAACTGCACTCACAGGAGAGGTTCAAATCATCGAAAGTTGGAGTGTCAGTCCTCTTGTACTTATGTCGGCATAGTGCCTTTTGTATTAAATTCGGATGCTATTTCTGTGCTTCATCGTCAATAGGAAAGTCCAAGGGATACAGTAAACGTGGAGTGTAGCATCGGAATCTAAAACTGGACTCACAGGAGAGGTTCAAATCATAGAAACTGAGAGTGTCAGTCCTCTTGTACTTAAGTCGGCATTGTGCCTTTTGTATTAAATTCGAATGCAATTTCTGTGTTTCATCGTTAATACGAACGTCCAAGGGATACAGTAAACCTGAAGTGAGGCATCGGAATCTAAAACTGTACTCACAGGAGCGGTTCAAATCATAGAAAGTTAGAGTGGCTGTCCTCTTGTACTTAAGTCGGCATTGTGCCTTTTGTATTAAATTCGGATGCAATTTCTATGTTTCATCGTTAATAAGAAGGTACAAGGGATACAGTAAACCTGAAGTGAAGCATCGGAATCTAAAACTGGAGTCACGGGAGAGGTTCAAATCATAGAAAGTGAGAGTGTCAGTCCTCTTGTACTTAAGCCGGCAGTGTGTCTTTTGTATTAAATTCGGATGCAATTTCTGTGTTTCGTCGTCAATAAGAAGGTCCAAGGGATACAGTACCCTGAAGCATCGGAATCTAAAACTGGACTCACAGCAGAGGTTCAAATCATAGAAAGTGAGAGTGTCAGTCCTCTTGTACTTAAGTCGGCATCGTTCCTTTGTATTAAATTCGGATTCAATTTTTGTGTTTCATCGTCAATACGAAGGTCCAAGGGATACAGTAAACCTGAAGTGAAGCATCGGAATCTAAAATTGGACTCACAGGAGAGGTTCAAATAATAGAAAGTTACAGTGTCAGCCGTCTTGTACTTAAGTCGGCATTGTGCCTTTTGTATTAAATTCGGATGCAATTTCTGTGTTTCATCGTCAATAGGAAGGTCCAAGGTATACAGTAATCCTGAAGTGAAGCATCAGAATCTAAAACTGGACTCACTGGATAGGTTCAAATCATAGAAAGTGAGAGTGTCAGTCCTCTTGTACTTAAGCCGGCATTGTGCCTTTTGTAATAAATTCTGATGCAATTTCTGTGTTTCATCGTCAATAAGAAGGTCCAAGGTATACAGTAAACCTGATGTGAGGCATCGGAATCTAAAACTGTACTCACAGGAGCGGTTCAAATCATAGAAAGTTAGAGTGTCAATCCTCTTGTACTTAAGTCGGCATTGTGAATTTTGTATTAAATTCGGATGAAATTTCTGTGTTTCATCGTCAATAAGAAGGTCCAAGGGATACAGTAACCCTGAAGCATCGGAATCTAATACTGGACTCACAGGGCGGTTCAAATTATAGAAAGTGAGAGTGTCAGTCCTCTTGTACTTAAGTCGGCATTGTGTTTTTTGTATTAAATTCGGATGCTATTTCTGTGTTTCATCGTCAATAAGAAGGCCCAAGGGATATAGTAAACCTAAAGTGTAGCATCGGAATCTAAAACTGAATTCACAAGAGACGTTCAAATAATAGAAAGTTAGAGTGTCAGTCGTCTTGTACTTAAGTCGTCATTGTGCCTTTCGTATTAAATTCGGATGCAATTTCTGTGTTTCATCGTCAATAAGAAGGTTCAAGGGATACAGTAAACCTGAAGTGAAGCATCGGAATCTAAAACTGGACTCACAGGAGAGGTTCAAATCATAGAAAAATAGAGTGTCAGTCCTCATGTACTTAAGTCGGCATAGTGCCTTTTTACTTTAATTCCGATGCAATTTCTGTGTTTCATCGTCAATAAGATGTTCCAAGGTATACAGCAAACCTGAAGTAAAGCATCGGAATCTAAAACTGGACTCACAGGAGGGGTTCAAATCATAGAAAGTTAGAGTGTCAGTCCTCTTGTACTTAACTCAGCATTGTGCCTTTTGAATATAATTCCGATGCAATTTCTGTGTTTCATCGTCAATAAGAAGTTCCAAGGAATACAGCAAACTTGAAGTGAAGCATCGGAATCTAAAACTGGACCCAAAGGAGAGGTTCAAATCAAGGAAAGTTAGAGTGTCCGTCCTCTTGTACTTAAGTCGGCATTGTGCCCTTTCTATTACATTCGGATGCAGTGTCTGTGTTTCATCTTCAATACGAAGGTCCAAGGGATACAGTAAACCTGAAGTGAAGCAGCGGAATCTAAAACTGGACTCACAGGAGAGTTTCAAATCATTGAAAGTTAGAGTGTCAGTCCTCTTGTACTTAAGTAGGCATTGTGACTTTTGTATTAAATTCGGATGCAATTTCTGTGTTTCATCGTCAACAAGAAGGTCCAAGAGATACAGTAAACCTGAAGTGAAGCATCTGAATCTAAAACTGGACTCACATGAGGGGTTCAAATCATAGAAAATAAGAGTGTCAGTCCTCTTGTACTTAAGTCGGCATTGTGCCTTCTGTATTAAGTTCGGATGCAATTTCTGTGTTTCATCGTCAATAAGAAGGTCCACGGTATACTGTAAACCTGAATTGAAGCATCGGAATCCAAAACTGGACTCACAGGAGAGGTTTAAATATTAGAAAGTTAGAGTGTCAGTCCTCTTGTACTTAAGTCGTCATTGTGCCTTTTGTATAAAATTCGGATGCAATTTCTGTGTTTCATCGTCAATAGGAAGGTCCAAGGTATACAGTAAACCTGAAGTGAAGCATCAGAATCTAAAACTGGACTCACAGGAGAGGTTCAAATCATAGAATGTTAGGGTGTCAGTCCTCTTGTACTTAAGTCGGCATTGTGCCTTTTGAATATAATTCCGATGCAATTTCTGTGCTTCATCGTCAATATGAAGGTCCAAGGTACACAGTAAATCTGAAGTGAAGTATCGGAATCTAAAACTGGACTCGCAGGAGAGGTTCAAATCATAGAATGTTAGAGTGTCAGTCCTCTTGTACTTAAGTCGGCATTGTGCCTTTTGAATTTAATTACGATGCAATTTCTGTTTTTCATCGTCAATAAGAAAGCCCAAGGTATACAGTAAACCTGAAATGAGGCATTGGAATCAAAAACTGGACTCACTGGAGAGGTTCGAATCATAGAAAGTTAGAGTGTCAGTCCTCTTGTACTTAAGTCGTCATTGTGCCTTTTGTATAAAATTCGGATGCAATTTCTGTGTTTCTTCGTCAATAAGAAGGTCCAAGGGATACAGTAAACCTGAAGTGTAGCATCGGAATCTAAAACTGGACTCACAGGAGAGGTTCAAATCACAGAAAGTGAGAGTGTCAGTCCTCTTGTACTTAAGTCGGTATTGTGCCTTTTGTATTAAATTGGGATGTAATTTCTGTGTTCCATCGTCATTAAGATGGTCCAAGGTATACAGAAAACCTGAAGTGAAGCATCGGAATTTAAAAGTGGACACACAGGAGCGGTTTAAATCATGGAAAGTTAGAGTGGCAGTCCTCTTGTACTTAAGTCGTCATTGTGCCTTTTATATTAAATTCGGATGCAATTTCTGTGTTTCATCGTTAATAAGAAGGTACAAGGGATACAGTAAACCTGAAGTGAAGCATCGGAATCTAAAACTGGACTCACGGGAGAGGTTCAAATCATAGAAAGTGAGAGTGTCAGTCCTCTTGTACTTAAGCCGGCATTGTGCCTTTTGTATTAAATTCGGATGCAATTTCTGTGTTTCAACGTCAATAAGAAGGTCCAAGGGATACAGTAACCCTGAAGCATCGGATTCTAAAACGGGAGTCACAGGAGAGGTTCAAATCATAGAAAGTGATAGTGTCAGTCCTCTTTTACTTAAGTCGGCATTGTGCTTTTTGTATTTAATTCGGATGCTATTTCTGTGTTTCATCGTCAATAAGAAGGTCCAAGGGATACAGTAAACCTGAAGTGAAGCATCGGAATCTAAAACTGGACTCACAGGAGAGGTTCAAATCATAGAAGTTGAGAGTGTCAGTCCTCTTTTACTTAAGTCGGCATTGTGCCTTTTGTATTAAATTCGGATGCAATTTCTGTGTTTCATCGTCAATAAGAAAGTCCAAGGGATACACAAAACCTGAAGTGAAGCATCGGATTCTGTACTGGACTCACAGGAGAGGTTCAAATCATATAAAGTTAGAGTGTCAGTCCTCTTGTACTTAAGTCGGCAATGTGCCTATTGTATTAAATTCGGATGGAATTTCAGTGTTTCATCGTCAATAAGAAGGTCCAAGGGATACAGTAAACCTGCAGTGAGGCATTGGAATCTAAAACTGGACTCACAGGAGAGGTTCAAATCATATAAAGTTAGAGTGTCAGCCCTATTGTACTTAAGTCGGCATTGTGCCTTTTGTATTAAATTCGGATGCAATTTGTGTGTTTCATCGTTAATATGAAGGTCCAAGGTATACAGTAAACCTGAAGTGAAGCATCGGAATCTAATGCTGGACTCACAGGAGAGGTTCAAATCATAGTAAGTTAGAGTGTCAGTCCTCTTGTACTTAAGTCGGCATTGTGCTTTATGTATTAAATTGGTATGCAATTTCTGTGTTTCATCGTCAACAAGAAGGTCCAAGGGATACTGTAAAACTGAAGTGAAGCATCGGAATCTGTACTGGACTCACAGGAGAGGATCAAAACATAGAAAGTTAGAGTGTCAGTCCTCTTGTACTTAAGTCGGCATTGTGCCTATTGTATTAAATTCGGATGGAATTTCTGTGTTTCATCGTCAATAAGAAGGTCAAAGGGATACAGTAAACCTGAAGTGAGGCATCGGAATCTAAATCTGGACTCACAGGAGAGGTTCAAATCATAGAAAGTGAGAGTGTCAGTCCTCCTGTACTTAAGTCGGCATTGTGCCTTTTATATTAAATTCGGATGCAATTTCTGTGTTTCATCGTTAATAAGAAGGTACAGGGGATACAGTAAACCTGAAGTGAAGCATCAGAATCTAAAACTGGACTCACGGGAGAGGTTCAAATCATAGAAAGTTACAGTGTCAGTCCTCTTGAACTTAAGTCGGCATTGTGCCGTTGTATAAAATTCGGATGCAATTTTTGTGTTTCATCGTCAAGAAGAAGGTCCAAGGCATACAGCAAACCTGAAGTGAAGCATCGGAATCTAAAACTGGACTCACAGGAGAGGTTCAAATCATAGAAAGTTAGAGTGTCCGTCCTCTTGTACTTAAGTCGACATTGTGCCTTTTGTATTAAATACGGATTCAATTTCTGAGTTTCATTGTCAATACGAAGGTCCAAGGAATACAGTAAACCTGAAGTGAAGCATCGGAATGTAAAACTGGACTCACAGGAAAGTTTCAAATCATAGAAAGTTAGAGTGTCAGTCCTCTTGTACTTAAGTCGGCACTGTGCCTTTTGTATTACATTCGGATGCAATTTCTGTGTTTCATCGTCAATAAGAAGGTCCAACTGATACAGTAAACCTGAAGTGAAGCATCGGAATATAAAACTGGACTCACAGGAGAGGTTTAAATCATAGAAAGTGAGAGTGTCAGTCCTCTTGTACTTAAGTCGACATTGTGCCTTTTGTATTAAATTCGGATGCAATTTCTGTGTTTCATCGTCAATAAGAAAGTCCGAAGGATACAGTAAACCTGAAGTGAAGAATCGGAATCTGTACTGGACTCACAGGAGAGGTTCAAATCATAGAAAGTTAGAGTGTCAGTCCTCTTGTACTTAAGTCGGCATAGTGCCTATTGTATTAAATTCGGATGGAATTTCTGTGTTTCATCGTCAATAAGAAGGTCCAAGGGATAGAGTAAACCTGCAGTGAGGCATCGGAATCTAAAACTGGACTCACAGGAGAGGTTCAAATCATAGAAAGTTAGAGTGTCAGCCCTCTTGTACTTAAGTCGGCATTGTGCCTTTTGTATTCAATTCGGATGCAATTTGTGGGTTTCATCGTCAATATGAAGGACCAAGGTATACCGTAAACCTGACGTGAAGCATCGGAATCTACAACTGTACTCACAGGAGAGGTTCAAATCACAGAAAGTTAGAGTGTCAGTCCTCTTGTACTTAAGTCGGCATTGTGCTTTTTGTATTAAATTCGGATGCAATTTCTGTGTCTCATCGTCAACAAGAAGGTCCAAGGGATACAATAAAAGTAAAGTGAAGAATCGGAATCTGTACTGGACTCACAGGAGAGGTTCAAAACATAGAAAGTTAGAGTGTCAGTCCTCTTCTACTTACGTCGGCATTGTGCCTATTGTATTAAATTCGGATGGAATTTCTGTGTTTCATCGTCAATACGAAGGTCCAAGGGATACAGTAAACCTGAAGTGAGGCATCGGAATCTAAAACTGGACTCACAGGAGAGGTTCAAATCATAGAAAGATAGAGTGTCAGTCCTCTTGTACTTAAGCCGGCATTGTGCCTTTTGTATTAAATTCGGATGCAATTTCTGTGTTTCATCGTCAATAAGAGGGTCCAAGGTATACAGTAAAAATGAAGTGAAGCATCGGAATCTAAAACTGGACTCAAAGGACAGGTTTAAATCATAGAAAGTGGGAGTGTCAGTCCTCTTGCACTTAAATCGGCATTGTGCCTTTTGTATTAAATTCGGATCGAATTTCTGTGTTTCATCGTCAATAACAAGGTCCAAGGTATACAGGAAACCTGAAGTGAGGCATCGGACCAAAAACTGGACTCACAGGAGAGGATCAAATCATAGAAAGTTAGCGTGTCAGTCCTCTTGTACTTAAGTCGGCATTGTGCCTTTTATATTAAATTCGGATGCAATTTCTGTGTGTCATCGTCTATAAGAAGGTACAAGGGGTACAGTAAAGCTGAAGTGAAGCATCGGAATCTAAAACTGGGCTCACAGGAGAGGCTCAAATCATAGAAAGTTAGAGTGTCAATCCTCTTGTACTTAAGTCGGCATTGCGCCTTTTGAATTGATTTCCGATGCAATTTCTGTTTTTCATCGTCAATAAGAAAGCCCAAGGTATACAGGCAACCTGAAGTGAAGCATCGGTATCTAAAACTGGACTCACAGTAGAGGTTCAAATCATAGATTGTTAGAGTGTCAGTCCTCTTGTACTTAAGTCGGCATTGTGCTTTTTGTATTAAATTCCGATGCAATTTCTGTGTTTCATCGTCAAAAAGAAAGTCCAATGGATACAGTAAAACTGAACTCAAGCATCGGAATATGTACTGGACTCACAGGAGAGGTTAAAAACATAGAAAGTTAGAGTGTCAGTCCTCTTGTACTTAAGTCGGCATTGTGCCGATTGTATTAAATTCGGATGGAATTTCTGTGTTTCATCGTCAATAAGAAGGTCCAAGGGATACAGTAAACCTGAAGTGAGGCATCGGAATCTAAAACTGGACTCACAGGAGTGGTTCAAATCAAAGAAAGATAGTGTGTCAGTCGACTTGTACTTAAGTCGGCATTGTGCCTTTTATATTAAAATCGGATGCAATTTCTGTGCAAGGTATACAGGAAACCTGAAGTGAAGCATCGGAATCAAAAACTGGACTCGCAGGAACGGTTCAAATCATAGAAAGTTAGAGTGTCAGTCCACATGTACCTAAGTCGGCATTGTGCCTATTGTATTAAATTCGGATGGAATTTCTGTGTTTCATCGTCAATAAGAAGGTCCAAGGTATACAGTAAACCTGAAGTGAAGCATCGGAATCTAAAACGGACTCACAGGACAGGTTTAAATCATAGAAAGCGAGAGTGTCAGTCCTCTTATACTTAAGTCGCCAATGTGGCTTTTGTATTAAATTCAGATCCAATTTCTGTGTTTCATCGTCAATAACAAGGTCCAAGGTATACAGGAAACCTGAAGTGAAGCATCGGAATCAAAAACTGGACTCGCAGGAAAGGTTCAAATCATAGAAAGTTAGAGTGTCAGTCCACATGTACCTAAGTCGGCATTGTGCCTATTGTATTAAATTCGGATGGAATTTCTGTGTTTCATCGTCAATAAGAAGGTACAAGGGATAAAGTAAACCTGAAGTGAGGCATCGGAATGTAAATTTAGACTCACAGGAGAGGTTCAAATCATAGGAAGTTAGAGTGTCAGTCCTTTTGTTCTTAAGTCGGCATTGTGCCTTTTGTATTAAATTCGGATGCAATTTGTGTGTTTCATCGTCAATAAGAAGGTCGAAGGGATACGGTAAACCTGAAGTGAAGCATCGGAATCTAAAACTGGACTCACAGGAGAGGTTCAAATCATAGAAAGTTAGAGTGTCAGTCCTCTTGTACTTAAGTCGGCATTGCGCCTTTGAATTGATTTCCGATGCAATTTCTGTTTTTCATCGTCAATAAGAAACCCCAAGGTATTCAGGAAACCTGAAGTGAGGCATCGGAATCAAAAACTGGACTCACAGGAGAGGTTCGAATCATAGAAAGTTAGAATGTCAGTCCTTTTGTACTTAAGTTGGCATTGTGCTTTTTGTATTAAATTCGGATGCAATTTCTGTGTTTCATCGTCAATAAGAAGGTCCAAGGTATACGGTAAACCTGAAGTGAAGCATCGGAATCTAATACTGGACTCACTGGAGAGGTTCAAATCATAGAAAGTGAGAGTGTCTGTCCGCTTGTACTTAAGTCGGCATTGTGCCTTTTGTATTAAATTTGGATGAAATTTCCGTGTTTCTTCGTCAATACGAAGGTCCAAGGTATACAGTAAACCTGAAGTGTAGCATCGGAATCTAAAACTGGACTCACAGGAGAGGTTCAAATCATAGAAAGTGAGAGTATCAGTTCTCTTGTACTTAAGTCGGCATTGTGCCTTTTGTATTAAATTCGGATGACATTTCTGTGTTTCATTGTCATTAAGATGGTCCACGGTATACAGTAAACCTGAAGTGAAGCATCGGAATCTAATACTGGACTCACAGGAGAGATTCAAATCATAGAATGTTAGAGTGTCAGTCCTCTCTACATAAGTCGGCATTGTGCCTTTTGTATTAGATTCGGATGCAATTTCTGTGTTTCATCGTCAATAAGAACGTCCAAGGGATACAGTAAACCTGAAGTGAGGCATCGGAATCTAAAACTGGACACACAGGAGAGGTTCAAATCATAGTTTGTCAGAGTGTCAGTCCTCTTGTACTTAAGTCGGCATTGTGCCTTTTGTATTAAATTCAGATGCAATTTGTGTGTTTCATCGTCAATAAGAAGGTCCAAGGGATACGGTAAACCTGAAGTGAAGCATCGTAATCTAAAACTGGACTCACAGGAGAGGTTCAAATCATAGAAAGTTAAAGTGTCAGTCCTCTTGTACTTAAGTCGGCATTGCGCCTTTTGAATTGATTTCCGATGCAATTTCTGTTTTTCATCGTCAATAAGAAAGACCAAGGTAAACAGCACACCTGAAGTGAGGCATCGGAATCTAAAACTGGACTCACAGGAGAGGTTCAAATCATAGATTGTTAGAGTGTCAGTCCTCTTGTACTTAAGTCAGCATTGTGCTTTTTGTATTAAATTCCTATGCAATTTCTGTGTTTCATCGTCAATAAGAAGGTCCAAGGGATACAGTAAAACTGAAGTGAAGCATCGGAATATGTACTGGACTCACAGGAGAGGTTCAAAACATAGAAAGTTAGAGTGTCAGTCCTCTTGTACTTAAGTCGGCATTGTGCGTATTGTATTAAATTCGGATGGAATTTCTGTGTTTCATCGTCAATAAGAAGGTCCAAGGGATACAGTAAACCTGAAGCGAGGCATCGGAATCTAAAACTGGACTCACAGGCGAGGTTCAAATCATAGAAAGTTAGAGTGTCAATCCTCTTGTACTTAAGTCGTCATTGTGCCTTTTGAATTTAATTCCGATGCCCTTTCTGTGTTTTATCGTCAATAATAAGGTCCAAGGTATACAGTAAACCTGAAGTGAAGCATCGGAATCAAAAACTGGATGACAGGAGAGGTTCATATCAGAGACAGTTAGAGTGTCAGTCCTCTTGTACCTAAGTCGGCATTGTGCCTATTGTATTAAATTCGGATGGAATTTCTGTGTTCCAACGTCAATAAGAAGGTCCAAGGGATACAGTAAACCTGAAGTGAGGCATCGGAATCTAAACCTGGACTCACAGGAGAGGTTCAAATCATAGGAAGTTAGAGTGTCAGACCGCTTGTACTTAAGTCGGCAATGTGCCTTTTGTATTAATTTCGGATGCAATTTCTGTTTTTCATCGTCAATAAGAAAGCCCAAGCTATACAGGAAACCTGAAGTGAGGCATCGGAATCAAATACTGGACTCACAGGAGAGGTTCGAATCATAGAAAGTTAGAGTGTCAGTCCTCTTGTACTTAAGTTGGCACTGTGCTTTTTTTATTAAATTCGGATGCTATTTCTGTGTTTCATCGTCAATAAGAAGGTCCAGGGGATACAGTAAACCCGAAGTGAAGCACCGGGGTCTAACACTGGACTCACAGGAGAGTTTCAAACCATAGAAAGCTAAAGTGACGGTCCTCTTGTACTTAAGTCGGCATTGTGCCTTTTGTATCAAATTCGGATGCAATTTCTGTGTTTCATCGTCAATAAGAAGGTCCAAGGGATACAGTAAACCTGAAGCGAGGCATCGGAATCTAAAACTGGACTCACAGGAGAGGTTCAAATCATAGAAAGTTAGAGTGTCAGTCCTCTTGTACTTAAGTCGGCATTGTGCCTTTTGTATTAAATTCGGATGCAATTTCTGTGTTTCATCGTCAATAAGAAGGTTCAAGGTTTACAGTAAACCTGAAGTGAAGCATCGGAATTTAATACTGGCCTCACAGGAGAGGTTCCAATCATAGAAAGTGAGAGTTCCTTCCTCTTGTACTTAAGTCGGCATTGTGCCTTTTGTATTAAATTCGGATGCAATTTCTGTGTTTCATCGTCAATAAGAAGGTCCGAGGTATACAGTAAACCTGAAGTGTATCATCGCAATCTAAAACTGGACTCACAATAGAGGTTCAAATCATAGAAAGTGAGAGTGTCAGTTCTCTTGCACTTAAGTCAGCATTGTGCCTTTTGTATTAAATTCGGATGAAAATTCTGTGTTTCATCATCATTAAGTTGGTCCAAGGTATACAGTAAACCTGAAGTAAAGCATCGGAACCTAAAACTGGACTCACAGGAGAGGTTCAAATCATAGAATGTTAGAGTGACAGTCCTCTTGTACTTAAGTCGGCATTGTGCCTTTTGTATTAAATTCGGATGCAATTTCTGTGTTTCATCGTCAATAAGAACGTCCAAATGATACAGTAAACCTGAAGTGAGGCATCAGAATCTAAAACTGTACTCACAGGATCGGTTCAAATCATAGGAAGTTAGAGTGGCAGTCCTCTTGTACTTAAGTCGGCATTGTACCTCTTATATTAAATTCGGATGCTATTTCTGTGTTTCATTGTTAATAAGAGGGTACAAGGGATACAGTAAACCTGAAGTGAAGCATCGGAATCTAAAACTGGACTCTCAGGAGTGGTTCAAATCATAGAAAGTGAGAGTGTCAGTCCTCTTGTACTTAAGCCGGCATTGTGCCTTTTGTTTTAAATTCGGATGCAATTTCTGTGTTTCAGCGTCAATGTGAAGGTCCTAGGGATACAGTAACCCTGAAGCATCGGATTCTAAAACGGAACTCACAGGAGAGGTTCAAATCATTGAAAGTGAGAGTGTCAGTCCTCTTGTACTTAAGCCGGCATTGTGCCTTTTGTTTTAAATTCGGATGCAATTTCTGTGTTTCAGCGTCAATGTGAAGGTCCTAGGGATACAGTAACCCTGAAGCATCGGATTCTAAAACGGAACTCACAGGAGAGGTTCAAATCATTGAAAGTGAGAGTGTCAGTCCTCTTGTACTTAAGTCGGCATTGTGCTTTTAGTATTAAATTCGGATGCAATTTCTGTGTTTCGTCGTCAATACGAAGCTCCAAGGGATACAGTAAAACTGAAGTGAAGCATCAAAATCTGTACTGGACTCACGGGAGAGGTTCAAAACATAGAAAGTTAGAGTGTCAGTTCTCTTGTACTTAAGTCGGCATAGTGCCTGTTATATTAAATTCGGATGGAATTTCTGTGTTTCATCGTCAATAAGAAGGTCCAAGGGATACAGTAAACCTGAAGTGAGGCATCGGAATGTAAAACTGGAACCACAGGAGAGGTTCAATTCTTAGAGAGTTAGAGTGTCAATCCTCTTATACTTAAGTCGGCATTGTGCCTTTTGAATTTAATTCCGATGCACTGTCTGTGTTTCATCGTCAGTAATTAGGTCCAAGGTATTCAGTAATCCTGAAGTGAAGCATCGGAATCAAAAACTGGATTCTCAGGAGAGGTTCATATCATAGAAAGTTAGAGTGTCCGTTGTCTTGTACCTAAGTCGGAATTGTGCCTATTGTATTAAATTCGGATGAAATTTCTGTGTTTCATCGTCAATAAGAAGGTCCAAGGGATACAGTGAACCTGAAGTGAGGCATCGGAATCTAAAACTGGACTCACAGGAGAGGTTCAAATCATAAGAAGCTAGAGTGTCAGTCCTCTTGTACTTAAGTCGGCATTGTGTCTTTTGTATTAAATTCGGATGCAATTTGTGTATATCATCGTCCATAAGAAGGTCCAAGGGATATGGTAAACCTGAAGTGAAGCATCGGAATCTAAAACTGGACTCACAGGAGAGGTTCAAATCATAGAAAGTTAGAGTGTCAGTCCTCTTGTACTTAAGTCGGCATTGTGCCTTTTGAATTAAGTTCGGATGCAATTTCTGTGTTTCATCGTCAATAAGAAGGAGTAAGAGATACAGTAAACCTGAAATGAAGCATCGGAACCTAAAACTGGACTCACAGGAGAGGTTCAAATCATAGAAAGTGAGAGTGTCAGTCCTCTTGTACTTAAGTCGGCATTCTGACATTTGTATTAAATTCGCATGGAATTTCTGTGTTTGATCGTCAATAAGAAGGTCCGAGGAATAGGGTAAATCTGCAGTGAGGCATCGGAATCTAAAACTAGACTCACAGGACAGGTTCAAATCATAGAAAGTTAGAGTGTCAGCCCTCTTGTACTTAAGTCGGCATTGTGCCTTTTGTGTTAAATTCGGATGCAATTTGTGTGTTTCATCGTCAATATGAAGGTCCAAGGTATTCCGTAAACCTGAAGTGAAGCATCGTAATCAAAAACTGGACTCACACGAGAGGTTCACATCATAGAAAGATAGGGTGTCAGTCCTCTTGTACTTAAGTCGGCATTGTGCTTTTTGTATTAAAATCGGATGCAATTTCTGTGTTTCATCGTCAATAAGAAGGTCCAAGGCATACAGTAAATCTGAAGTGAGGTATCGGATTCTAAGACTGGACTCACAGGAGAGGTTCAAATCATAGGAAGTTAGAGTGTCAGTCCTCTTGTACTTAAGTCGGCATTGTGCCTTTTGCATTAAATTCGGATGCAATTACTGTGTTTCATCGTCAATAAGAAGGTCCAAGGGATACGGTAAACCTGAAGTGAAGCATCGGAATCTAAAACTGGACCACAGGAGATGTTCAAATCATAGAAAGTTAGAGTGTCAGTCCTCTTGTACTTAAGTCGGCATTGTGCCTTTTGTATTAAATTCGTATGCAATTTCTGTGTTTCATCGTCAATAAGAAGGAGTAAGACATACACTAAACCTGAAGTGAAGCATCGGAATCTAAAACTGGACTCACAGGAGAGGTTCAAATCATAGAAAGTGAAAGTGTCAGTCCTCTTGTACGTAAGTCGGCATTCTGCTTTTTGTATTAATATTCGCATGGAATTTCTGTGTCTCATCGTCAATAAGAAGGTTCAAGGGATAGAGTAAACCTGCAGTGAGGCATCGGAATGTAAAACTGGACTCACAGGACAGGTTCAAATCATAGAAAGTTAGAGTGTCAGCCCTCTTGTACTTAAGTCGGCATTGTGTCCTTTGTATTGAATTCGGATGCAATTTGTGTGTTTCATCGTCAATATGAAGGTCCAAGGTATACTGTAAACCTGAAGTGAAGCATCGTAATCTACAACTGGTCTCACAGGAGAGGTTCAAATATTAGACAGTTAGAGTGTCAGTCCTCTTGTACTTAAGTCGGCATTGTGCTTTTAGTATTAAATTCGGATGCAATTTCTGTGTTTCGTCGTCAATACGAAGGTCCAACGGATACAGTAAAACTGAAGTGAAGCAGCAAAATCTGTACTGGACTCACAGGAGAGGTTCAAAACATAGAAAGTTAGAGTGTCAGTTCTCTTAAACTTAAGTCGGCATAGTGCCTGTTATATTAAATTCGGATGGAATTTCTGTGTTTCATCGTCAATAAGAAGGTCCAAGGGATACAGTAAACCTGAAGTGAGGCATCGGAATGTAAAACTGGAGTCACAGGAGAGGTTCAAATCTTAGAGAGTTAGAGTGTCAATCCTCTTATACTTAAGTCGGCATTGTGCCTTTTGAATTTAATTCCGATGCACTGTCTGTGTTTCATCGTCAGTAATAAGGTACAAGGTATACAGTAAACCTGAAGTGAAGCATCGGAATCAAAAACTGGACTCTCAGGAGAGGTTCATATCATAGAAAGTTAGATTGTCCGTTCTCTTGTACCTAAGTCGGAATTGTGCCTATTGTATTAAATTCGAATGAAATTTCTGTGTTTCATCGTCAATAAGAAGGTCCAAGGGATACAGTAAACCTGAAGTGAGGCATCGGATTCTAAAACTGGACTCACAGGAGAGGTTCAAATCATAGGAAGCTAGAGTGTCAGTCCTCTTGTACTTAAGTCGGTATTGTGTCTTTTGTATTAAATTCGGATGCAATTTGTGTATATCATCGTCCATAAGTAGGTCCAAGGGATACGGTAAACCTGAAGTGAAGCATCGGAATCTAAAACTGGACTCACAGGAGAGGTTCAAATCATAGAAAGTTAGAGTGTCAGTCCTCTTGTACTTAAGTCGGCATTGTGCCTTTTGAATTAAATTCGGATGCAATTTCTGTGTTTCATCGTCAATACGAAGGAGTAAGAGATACAGTAAACCTGAAGTGAAGCATCGGAATCTAAAACTGGACTCACAGGAGAGGTTCAAATCATAGAAAGTGAGAGTGTCAGTCCTCTTGTACTTAAGTCGGCATTATGACATTTGTATTAAATTCGCATGGAATTTCTGTGTTTGATCGTCAATAAGTAGGTCCGAGGAATAGAGTAAATCTGCAGTGAGGCATCGGAATCTAAAACTGGACTCACAGGACAGGTTCAAATCATAGAAAGTTAGAGTGTCAGCCTTCTTGTACTTAAGTCGGCATTGTGCCTTTTGTGTTAAATTCGGATGCAATTTGTGTGTTTCATCGTCAATATGAAGGTCCAAGGTATACCGTAAACCTGAAGTGAAGCATCGTAATCAACAACTGGACTCACGGGAGAGGTTCAAATCATAGATAGATAGGGTGTCAGTCCTCTTGTACTTAAGTCGGCATTGTGCTTTTTGTATTAAAATCGGATGCACTTTCTGTGTTTCATCGTCAATAAGAACGTCCAAGGCATACAGTAAACCTGAAGTGAGGCACCGGAATCTAAAACTGGACTCACAGGAGAGGTTCAAATCATAGGAAGTTAGAGTGTCAGTCCTCTTGTACTTAAGTCGGCATTGTGCCTTTTGTATTAAATTCGGATGCAATTACTGTGTTTCATCGTCAATAAGAAGGTCCAAGGGATACGGTAAACCTGAAGTGAAGCATCGGAATCTAAAACTGGACTCACAGGAGAGGTTCAAATCATAGAAAGTTAGAGTGTCAGTCCTCTTGTACTTAAGTCGGCATTGTGCCTTTTGTATTAAATTCAGATGCAATTTGTGTGTTTCATCGTCAATAAGAAGGTCCAAGGGATACGGTAAACCTGAAGTGAAGCATCGTAATCTAAAACTGGACTCACAGGAGAGGTTCAAATCATAGAAAGTTAAAGTGTCAGTCCTCTTGTACTTAAGTCGGCATTGCGCCTTTTGAATTGATTTCCGATGCAATTTCTGTTTTTCATCGTCAATAAGAAAGACCAAGGTAAACAGCACACCTGAAGTGAGGCATCGGAATCTAAAACTGGACTCACAGGAGAGGTTCAAATCATAGATTGTTAGAGTGTCAGTCCTCTTGTACTTAAGTCAGCATTGTGCTTTTTGTATTAAATTCCTATGCAATTTCTGTGTTTCATCGTCAATAAGAAGGTCCAAGGGATACAGTAAAACTGAAGTGAAGCATCGGAATATGTACTGGACTCACAGGAGAGGTTCAAAACATAGAAAGTTAGAGTGTCAGTCCTCTTGTACTTAAGTCGGCATTGTGCGTATTGTATTAAATTCGGATGGAATTTCTGTGTTTCATCGTCAATAAGAAGGTCCAAGGGATACAGTAAACCTGAAGCGAGGCATCGGAATCTAAAACTGGACTCACAGGCGAGGTTCAAATCATAGAAAGTTAGAGTGTCAATCCTCTTGTACTTAAGTCGTCATTGTGCCTTTTGAATTTAATTCCGATGCCCTTTCTGTGTTTTATCGTCAATAATAAGGTCCAAGGTATACAGTAAACCTGAAGTGAAGCATCGGAATCAAAAACTGGATGACAGGAGAGGTTCATATCAGAGACAGTTAGAGTGTCAGTCCTCTTGTACCTAAGTCGGCATTGTGCCTATTGTATTAAATTCGGATGGAATTTCTGTGTTCCAACGTCAATAAGAAGGTCCAAGGGATACAGTAAACCTGAAGTGAGGCATCGGAATCTAAACCTGGACTCACAGGAGAGGTTCAAATCATAGGAAGTTAGAGTGTCAGACCGCTTGTACTTAAGTCGGCAATGTGCCTTTTGTATTAATTTCGGATGCAATTTCTGTTTTTCATCGTCAATAAGAAAGCCCAAGCTATACAGGAAACCTGAAGTGAGGCATCGGAATCAAATACTGGACTCACAGGAGAGGTTCGAATCATAGAAAGTTAGAGTGTCAGTCCTCTTGTACTTAAGTTGGCACTGTGCTTTTTTTATTAAATTCGGATGCTATTTCTGTGTTTCATCGTCAATAAGAAGGTCCAGGGGATACAGTAAACCCGAAGTGAAGCACCGGGGTCTAACACTGGACTCACAGGAGAGTTTCAAACCATAGAAAGCTAAAGTGACGGTCCTCTTGTACTTAAGTCGGCATTGTGCCTTTTGTATCAAATTCGGATGCAATTTCTGTGTTTCATCGTCAATAAGAAGGTCCAAGGGATACAGTAAACCTGAAGCGAGGCATCGGAATCTAAAACTGGACTCACAGGAGAGGTTCAAATCATAGAAAGTTAGAGTGTCAGTCCTCTTGTACTTAAGTCGGCATTGTGCCTTTTGTATTAAATTCGGATGCAATTTCTGTGTTTCATCGTCAATAAGAAGGTTCAAGGTTTACAGTAAACCTGAAGTGAAGCATCGGAATTTAATACTGGCCTCACAGGAGAGGTTCCAATCAGAGAAAGTGAGAGTTCCTTCCTCTTGTACTTAAGTCGGCATTGTGCCTTTTGTATTAAATTCGGATGCAATTTCTGTGTTTCATCGTCAATAAGAAGGTCCGAGGTATACAGTAAACCTGAAGTGTATCATCGCAATCTAAAACTGGACTCACAATAGAGGTTCAAATCATAGAAAGTGAGAGTGTCAGTTCTCTTGCACTTAAGTCAGCATTGTGCCTTTTGTATTAAATTCGGATGAAAATTCTGTGTTTCATCATCATTAAGTTGGTCCAAGGTATACAGTAAACCTGAAGTAAAGCATCGGAACCTAAAACTGGACTCACAGGAG